>NW_004524731.1:341149-351376 GCF_000260255.1 Octodon degus
TATATATCCCAACATAAGATTGATACTATTTTGTAGAAATCTCCAATGACCCTTCAAATGGGTTCATCTAATATATTTTATATATTCCTGCATAATTACCATTTTGAGAGCTCTTTATTCTTTATTCAGGACCACAGAGCAATTTCTCTTGCCTTCTGGATTATGCTCTTTGTTATTTTCCATCTGTTATATATGGAGGTATTACAGTATTTCAAGTTTGTATAACTGGAAAATATTTTACTTTTAGTTTTCAAAAGTATGTTTGCTAAGCATAAAATTCAATGAGGATAGATCTTTTTTTTTCTTTCAGTCCTTTGAATTAATTAGTCTAGTTTCTTATACACTTGTTCTTTTTTTTCTAATGTAGAATAAGATGCTATTCAATTTTGTTCTTTCATAGCTAATATTTTTTATGCATGTGCTTTAATGATTTTTTCTTTACAATTAGTTTTAGACAATTTCATTTTTGTGTATCTTGGTATGATTTTATTCAAATTTCTTGTGAAAAAGGTTCATTTTTCTTGGAAATGTAGTGCTATAACTTCAGCTAAATTCAGAAATTTTCAATCTTTAAATATTTATTGCCAATCCCTTTCTACTTTGAGAATTATAATTATATGAATATAAGTTTCTTGATTTTGGCACAGAGTGAACTAGTATATGACTGAATCTCTAAAGTCTTTCTTCTTCATTTTTATCTTGGACATTTTCTATTATTATATTCATTTAAGTTTGTAAATTATTTACAATGTGCAATCTATTCTTAATCTCATGTTATGTATTCATTTCAGAAATATTTCTCTAAAATTCACTGTCTACATCTTATATTGTTCACATTTCATTATTTGTCTACAATTTTAATATGCTATATAATTATTGATTTTAAATAAAGTTAATGAGAAAGGAAAAACGTCACTTGCCAGAACTTCTAGATATCCAGTAAGGGTTCAGTACTAATAGTGTAACCAAAATTGTTGGCTTAAATGAGACTATGAGGGAATGGATGGGACTTTTTTTTTTTTTTTTTTTTTGCGGAACCGGGAAATGAACTCAGGCCCTTGTGCTTGCCGGGGAAGCACTTATTCTACTGAGCCATCTCCCCGGCCCCCATGGATGGGACTTTAATAGCTGTAGGTGGCTAGCTACTCCTGATAAATAGAGTAATATTAGGCTGAGGAAGTGATGTATTGTCAAGAAATGACAAAATCTTTGCTTATACAGCAGCATATTTGGAAAATGTGATCATTCACTCTGGACCAGACACTCTGGGTCATGCATGCAAAGTTTAATATGATTATTAATTTATCATCAACACCAAGAATTCCTACCTGAGAAGTGATTGCAATGAAATTTAAATAGATTTTACTTAAAAGGCTTTTGAAAAAATGTAGCCAATAAAGAAGAAATAAAAATCATGCTACAAGTAAAACTTTGAAAACATTAACAAAATAATGATCAATCAAAAATGGTGCCTATTTATGTATGGTAGTAGATTGTCTAGAAATATGACACAGGGATTTTTTTTGCAAAGGTGTATTAAATTTCAAAAACTACAATCACCACAACTTGTGTACAAAGTATTATTTTGAGCATTTAACTGATAGAATTAATGAAATCTGAGTATACTTTAGTAATATTCAATGTGCCTCGCAGTCATTCCTTTGGACAACTGGTCATGCAGGTACCTATTCACGTTTTCTAGTATTATTCTTTCAGAATTTCTTCCACACAGCAATCTCATCTAACAAGCACTTCCTACCAACATCAGAAATGTATATACATCCCATAGAATGACATAACAGAGGATCTAACATTTTCTCTGTGTTATTAGGGTACAAGGAAACAAGATCACAGGGGCGATTACACAAATGATAATCTGAAACATTTATGTGTCCTGCACTCCTCATCTGTTGCCCTGAGTAAAATATAGAGATAGAGGCGGGCACTGCTCCATTTTATCTCATAGAATATCTGGGATTTTCCCATTTAAGGCTTGAGAGTCGGGCTGAGTTACACAACCACAACAATGTCTCACATATAATTCAGAACAATTCTGTGATTACTCACATGCACTATCTCACAACAGACATTTTTCTAAAATAAAAATCTTCAGGAAAACAAGTGTGTGGTGGATCAGAGTTGGTCACTTCATGGTTTTATGGCAGTAGGACTGAGAAAAGAACCAACTAGGAAGCCAGACCTGATCAGAAACACCATGAAAGACCCAGACTCCATCTCCTCACGAGAACTCTGAGAAGTGTGCTTTATCCAAACACCTCAGAAAAATCTGGCAAACAATTTTCATCTTTCTACTCAGCTGTCTCATTTAATGCCTTGCCAGTTTACATCAAAGCCCCATGAAAACTCTAGTCCACACATAAAGGAAAGATACTCACATGTTCATTCTTCATCTAAAATAATATAAAATTCTGTCCTCCCCATAATGTCAAAAGTCCCAATAACTGTCAGTGTCTCCCCCTGAGAATCAAGGCCATGTTTTATTTGTAAATAAATGAATAAGTAAAAAGTAAGTTGTGCACATGTAGGAACTCTGCATAATTAATATAATGATTTTAATGAAATATATTAATAAAATTATAAATTTATATTTGTGTGTATGCAAAAATACCCAATGATCATTAGAATTTTGAGAAAATGAGACAGCAAAGCATTTGACCAATAAGAAGTGCCCACCTAGCTCATAAATCATGAATTTTTATAGCCCTGCATCCAGCATTGGGGCACGTCATGGTGATAAGTGACTAGAGTAGTCTCAGTGGACCTTTTCACGACAGCTGTGCCAGTTGCAGCCCACATGGCCTGTCTTGGGCTGAATCTCCTCATGTTTTCAGCCTTCTTTAAGGGACATTCCATGTCTTGGTTTTTTGACTTCATGGAATTCCCTTAGCACCTTCAAATTCATTCTTCACCACCACTGGTGAGAACGTAGCATAATACAAAGGATGAATGAATCTAAGAGTTGATTCTTTGAAAGAATAAATAAAATTGATAAATCTCTAGCCAATATTATCAAAAAAAGAAAAGAAAAAATTGAAATTCATTCAATAAGGAATGAAAAGTGGGTAATCACTACAGAATCTATGTAAATTAAGAAGATACATAACTATTTCTCAAATCTTTACTCTGGAAAACATAGAGGAAAGAGACAGATTCCTAGGTACATATTAATTACTACCAAAGTGGAATCAAGAAGATACAAAAATTCTGGATAGCTCAATATTCAGCTGCTTTGACATATCTTTTACCAGATTAATCAGTCCTCTAAGATTAATCTCAGTCTCAGGCAAAGTCTCCGGACATGTGAAAATTCAGGCAAACTTTGAGCTAAGCCATAATACAAATCATCCCAAGTCTGTCATCAAGCTAAGTAAACCTTTCCTTCCTTCATTTTGGGTGTCAGGTATTTGTTCCAGCAAGAGAGAAGAGCAATCAAGAAAGTTAGCCAGAGCAATTAGACAAGAGAGAGAAAGTGGAGATACTGCTGGTGGCAGCTGGCGTGGTGCCCTCCCCTTTTGAGTACTGCCATGTGGTGACCACCACACCCCACAAGACCCTGAGAGGCTGCGGTGCTGGCAGGATCTTCTACAGAAAAGAGTGCACAGCGTGGATCCCAAGGCTGGCGAGGAGATTCTGTACAACGTGGAGTCGCTCATCACTTCTGCTGTGCTTACAGGCCTCCGGGGAAGTCCCACAACCTTGCTATTGCTGGAATTGCTGTGGCCCAGAAGCAAGCCATGACTACAGAATTCAAAATCTATCAGCTGCAGGTGGTGGCCAACTGCAGAGCTCTGGCTGAGGCCCTTACAGAGCTGGGTTGTGAAATTGTCACAGGTAACTCTGATAACCGTCCTCATGGATCTACATTCCAAGGGCACAGACGGTGGAATGGCCAAGAAGGTTCTTGAAGCCTGTTCTATTGCCTACAATAAGAAAATTTGTGCAGGTAACAGAAGCACACTGAGGCCCAGTGGACTGTGACTGAGGACCCCAGCACCAACGACCTGGAGAGTTTTGGAAAAAGATTTCCCAAAAGTAGCATACTTTATCCAAAAAGGTATAGAGCTGACTCTACAGATTCAAAACAATATGGGCTCAAGGCCCACAGTGAAGGAGTTCAAGGAGAAGTTGGCAGGGGATGAGAAGCATCAGGAGGCTGTGTGGGCTCTCTGGGAGGAAACAGAGAGCTTTGCTCTTCTCTTCCCACTACCTGGCCTGCCTGACTTCTGAAGGAGCCAGCCTGCTCTGCGTCTGCCTTGGTGTCATACACACTGCCTGAGCAGGATACTTACTGAGGAGCCGGTACCCTCTTGAGACAACTGAGCTGCCACATTCCACCACTAAGCTGCCCTTCCCCTTTTGAGGGAGATGGCTTATAGACTATTCTATTTTCATAAGTCAAAATTTAAGTCAGATTCTTTTTTTTTTTTAATTTTTTTTTATTTTTTGGCAGAACTGGGGATTGAACTCAGATCCTTGCAT
Source organism: Octodon degus (assembly GCF_000260255.1). Classification (NCBI taxonomy): domain Eukaryota; kingdom Metazoa; phylum Chordata; class Mammalia; order Rodentia; family Octodontidae; genus Octodon; species Octodon degus. Next base: position 345,650 of record NW_004524731.1, read on the forward strand.
TTGCCAGTCAAGTGCTTATCTTACTGAGCCATCTCCCTGGCCTCTTAAGTCAGATTCAAATGTCATTGTTATACTTCACAGATCTAGAGAAAGCATTCTTAAAATTCACCTGGAAACAGAGGAGACACAAGAAAAAAAGCAACCATTGGTGAAAAGGGAAGGCAGGAAGCATAAAAATTTCTCACTTAAAATTATGCTACAAAGCCACTGTGATAAAATCAGCATGGTACTGGAAGAAAAAAAAAAAAAAAAAAAAACAGACCTAAGGATCAATGGAACAGATTAGAAGGTGCAGACATAACTACCGACATACCCAGCCTACTTATTTTTTACAAAGGGGCCAAAATTTATTGGTGGAAACAATATAGCCACTTTAATAAATGGTGTTAGGAAAAATTGGCTTTACATATGCCAAATGATGAATTTAAATCAGTGTCTATCACCTTGTACTAAATTATCAACAAAATGGATCAAAGTTCTAAACATTAAAACAGAAACCATACATCTTTTGCAGGAGAAAGTAGGTAGAAATTGTGAACAAGTAGGGGTAGGTAGAAAGTTTATGAACAAAAACCAAACTGCATGGGAAATACTTCAAAAACTTAAGAATTGGGATCTCATGTTTTTTAAAAGTTTCTGCATGTCAAAAGAAATTGCCTAGTAAAAAGAAAAAAACATGAAGTGGGAAAAAGTTATAGATGACTGACCCTTAGATGAAGGACTTCTATCTAGAACATACAAAGAATTAAAAAAATTCAAGTCCTCAAAATTTAAAGAAACAACCCAAAAGTGGGAATCTGAGATGAATATACACTTCTCAGATGAAACCATACAAATGGCAAGTAAGTATATGAAAAATCTTCATCATTGATCACTTGAAGAATGAAAATTAAAACAACACTGAGATTCCATCCCACCACAGATAGACTGGATAACTACAAGAAGTCAACTAATAACAAGTGCTGGATGGGCTACGGGGAAAAAGAAACACTTCACTGTTGGTGAGAGTGCAGACTGGTACAAACACTATGGAAACTAGTGCGGATATTCCTCCAAAAGCTGATTGGAGGTTCCATTCACCAGCTATTCCCCTCCTGGGTATTTTTCCAAAAGAACTGAAAACACCATACCACAGTGATATATGTTCCCCATGTTTATAGCAGTGCAATTTATCATCTCTAAATCTTGGAAACAAACCAAATGCCCATCAGCTGAGGAAAGGATAAAAACGATTTTGTATTTTTACAGAATGGAGTATTACTTAACTATAAAAAAGACTAACTCAAGGTTTTTATAGGTAAATGGATGTAACTACAGACCATTGTTGTGAGTGCTTTAAGTCAGACTTACACGTGCAAACATTGCTTTGTCTCACTGGTGTGAGAACCTGAATGAGGAAATACAATTCGAAAGGTACAATAGATACTGTGGAAAAGAAAGAATCTGTTCAAAGGAAGGCGTTGCAGGTCAGTCAGAGCTGGGAGAAGAATGGCATCCAGGCTGAACGTAATCAGCCACGCACGTCTCGGAAGCCTCGTCTGCCTGAGTCCTGAACTGAGCAAACACAGCATATTTGTTGAGAAGTTGAGAAAGTACAAATCATTGGTAAAGCAAAATGTCCAAGAAGGACTCTAAGCATGAGATCTTGATCAGTCACATACTGCAGGTACCCTAAGGCTTTAAAGTACCCAAAATTTCCTCCTCTGGTCTTACAAGACAGTTCTGAGAAAGCAAACAGGATTGTTCTGTCCTGACAGTTTTCTGCCTGGAAAAACCTCCTCTTCTTTGCTTTCCCTGAACTTTGTCCTCAGAGATTTGACCTGAATCATACAGCAGGAAGGAAAAACTGGAATGAAGTTTATGACAAAAGCATGAAGGAATTTCTCAATGGGGTTTCATTAGTAAAGAAATGACAGAGTAATTAAAAATGTGAGGATATCAAACTAAAAGCCTATGCAGAAATAACAGAATGACAAGACAGTTTAAACAATGGAAGACATTTTTTGACAACTGTTAATACACAATATTAATATCTATAGTATATAAATAACTTCAAAAAATTAAACTAAAATGTGGCATGTAAAATCAATAAATGCAAAAATGAATTCAGTAGTTATTTCTCAAAAGAAGCTATGGAAAAAAGTGTATACAAACATTTTCTACATCATTTCCTCTCTGTGAAATAAAAATCTAAAGTACCTTAAAATTACATCTTACTCTTGCGAATGAGCACCATATACCTAGTCAAGAATAATACTGAGTATTGAGGGCCAGTGACTGTGGTCCCATGGCTGCAAGGCTCGTGCGACCTTCCTTTAGGACCAGAGAAGTGTGGAGAAGGCCACATGCTTCCTGGCAGCACAGAGAAGGCTCCTGACCACAGCAGTCCTAAGGCAAGATAGTATCTGCTGAGGACAATCTAAAGAATGCAGGTGGGCTGACATGCAGAAGGACTTGTTCTTCATTATATCACTTTATGTCACTCCCTGTTTACGCCAGCTGCCATTCTATACCCATTTTCCTATTCTTTTCAGCTGTTAATAAAGGTTAGTCAATCACAGCCATTTAAGCACCTGTCCACCTGATCAAACAGTGTTGCTTCCCTATTACAATTAGAGCCGACCCAGTGAACATCGTGGGACAGAACACAAGGTTTTCAAAGAACTGGACAGAGTCCCGAACTCTTTCCACTGTGATGCTTGCAGTCCCTTTCGGGAGCTCTGCCTGTGGCCCCCTAGCATATTAGAGATCCTCCCTGTTTATCTGTGGGCAAATGCCTTCACTTCAATGTGCAACTATCAAAGCATCTAGGTTACTCAGAGGCCAGGGGTCACCCAGGATGTGCTGCTGGGAACAGGGCTGGATGCAGCTCTTGTGCAACAACTGACTTATGCTAATGAAGCCATTTAATGATCATCATCCATTTGGTGATGATCTGAATATAGGCTAGAACTCCTGAGCAGGGACTGCAGTCCAGTGCCTTGTGCATAGCTTGCGGGGGTGATGACAGGCTCATGTTGAGCTTCTTGTTACACTGCAAGAGGCTCAGCCCACCCTTAGGCTCCTTAAAACAGGGCTTCTCCTGGACAAGCAGAGAGCAATGGTCTGTTGGTTTCTGAGTAGGACACTGCTTCCCTCAGTCTCTGAAGGCCAGAAAGTGTGGGATTAGACCTCCCTGCAGCCCAAAGAACCACCCTGATTGAGGGAGATAATCCAGTAAAATTACCCATGGGAATATCAGGATCATTACATTATCATTATCATTAATACTGTTGGATTAATAATGGGGAAAAGAAGGTTAAATCTATGGAACATCACTGCTATATTTGGGGTAGATGTTTTTGATTATGAAAGAGAAATTTAAATTGTAACTCATTCCACAGACCCCTGGGTCTTTGAACCAGATGAACATGTTTCTCAGTTGATACTTCTGCCCAAGATGGGGCTCCTTTGGTTCATCAAAAAAAAAAAAAAAAAAAAAAAAAACAATAACAAGAATGTAGGTTTTGGGAGCATCACTTCCAAAGAAATTTACCTTACTCAGGAGTTAAATGAAGAAAGACTGATGTGTAAAATAGTTCCAGGGTTTGTTGAACACTGGCTCCCTTCTAAGCAGGATATGACTGATCTGGGCATGTCCCCAGGGTCTGGATGCCTGTGAGTTTGTGGTCTTTTGGGTCAGCACTCATGTTACCATTTATTACATCTGTTACCATCTTATGCACAGAATAAAGAAAAATTTTGGCTCAATCATTTCTGGAATTGTTGCTCTGGTGCTGTGAATTTCTAACACTTCTGTGTCCTCTGGGGCTCCTCCTCGCTCTATACAAATGGTTAATTTCATAGATAACTAGGCAAAACCACCAAACAAGGCCTGGATTCTACAATATTCGATTGGTGTAAAATTATAGCCACAGATTAGCATTTTGGAAACTACTGTCCTGTGGAAGGGAGATCAGGTGGAAAGTCTGCAGGTACAAGCAGGGCCTTCCTTGTTAGTTCAGTGTTACCGAGTTTTGTAAATCTCCTCTGCCTCACGGCCTGTCTGCTCACCCCTAGACAGCGCACAGCGGTGCGGCTGTGGCCGAGAAGCCCTACAAAGGGAGTGCCGTGTCTCATCAAACGCATGATTTTAATGGGCCAATTCAAGATTGGGACAAGTTTGCTGACACTTTTGATCGGCTTGGTCCGTGGATTTACCTCAAGGGCCATTGTGGATTCCACACTGGATTGATTACAGTAATACGCTTGACATATTTCCATCTGTAGCTTGTTGGCACAGATGTTACCCAACATCAAGTTACACTGTTTCAGAATTGATGATCACAGAAAGAAGAAAGTGGAATTGTTGGGGACCAGGCTACAAGAGGGGGGCCCATCACTCTGAGGCCGGTACGACCTAGTTCAGGAACAGAGAAGAATGGAGAAGGCCACATGCTTCCGGGCCGCACAGAGAAAGCTTGCAACCACAGCCTTCCTGAAGCACGATAGCATCCGCTGAGGACACTGTGAAGAATGCAGGCCTGTCCGTGTGGAGCAGCCCTTGTGCTTCCGTACACCGGTCCCCACTCACTACAGTTTCTGTTCCTGAAAAGCACCCTACTCGTGTCCCTGCGCTTCCCCCCTGCTGGAGTGCGCTGCTCCCGTGCGCAGAAGCAGGCTCCTCCTGATGCCTGCTATCTTGAATGTTGTCTTTTTCTGTCTTTATTCCCCACCATTTCCCCTCAGGCAGACAGGGATTTGACTGAACCCCAGTAATTGAGGAAAAAAAACATGCAGATATAATTTTAGAAAGTCAATTATTCTTTCCAGTATACAAATTACTGTGGAAGGCCAGCCAAATAGCTCAGCGGGTTAAAGCTCCTCAAGCAGGCTCAGCGGCTGGGGTTAGATCCCTGGGCCTGCCGTGCTGGCCCACCCCCAGGGCACGCTGAGAGGGCAATGGAGACAGGGCGTGGTGGCGCACGCCTGAAATCCCAGCTCTTCGCAAGGCTATAAACAGGCGGATCACTGAGCCCAATCTAGTGAGACCTTGAACACCCTATAGACCCTTCCTTAAAAATACAAACAAAAACAAACAAACAAACAAACAAACAAAAAATTACTGCGGCAATTCCTTAAAAAATGAAAAGGCAGAACTACCATTTTATACCACTTTTTAAAATGCATAATATTTTTCCTGAAGAATTCAAGTAGGTAAACTCTTCAGATACCTACATTCCCACGTTCATTTCAGCCTCATTTGTGATCGTTTGAATAGCGAAAATCTCCCAGCTATGCTTATACAGAAGAATGGATAAATAGAAGATGTGTTTATCCACAATGGAATGTGTTCAGACATAAATAAAAAGGATGGCACGATGGAACTAGAAGGCAGGTTACTTAGAATAAACAGGATGAGGATTCATATGTTGTGGGGTTTTTTTAACATGCAGAATATGAGCAAAAGCTGAATTAAGTTCCCAGATGTTTTCTGGGTTTTAAAACTTGGCTTGCAGGCAATATGTAAACTAGTGAGCAAAATTACATTCAAGATTGGTTTAAAATTGGGGCGGGGGGCCGGGGAGATGGCTCAGTAGAATAAGCGCTTTCCTGGCAAGCGCGAGGGCCCTAGTTCAATCCCCGGTTCCGCAAAAATAAATAAATAAAGTACCTTTTGGGGCTGGAGAGATGGCTCAGTGGTCTAAGGCACCTACTTAGAACAAGCTTGGCAAAGCATCAGGGACC
>NW_004524731.1:351546-356659 GCF_000260255.1 Octodon degus
GGGGAGATAGCTCAGTAGAATAAGCGCTTGTTTGAGTCCAATCCCTGGTTCCACCAAAAAAAAAAAAAAAAAGAGAGAGAGAGAGATTGGTTAAAAATATTACATGTAAATGAAGGAAATTAAAAGCTCTTCAAGGTACTTGTAAGTCTATGAATAAACTGAGACAGAGATTGAATGGGGTATGGATCTGGTGTTCTATAAAATTGATGCCTCAATGTCAATTATTCATAAAAAGGACACGCAACCTAGAAGGAATCATGACCACTAATGAACTGGATCAGTGTCCTGGCTGTTACTCTTTACACATGCAGTCTCTTTTCACCAGAAATCAAGTGACTTTGCAGAATGAGGCTGTTGCAGTTTGTGTATATCCGTCCCTGCAAAGCCTCATGCAATCATTGAGATGCTGTTCTGCACTTTGGGATTAATTCATGATCCAAGGCTGGGATTGAGGGTCTGGTTACTGCTGGGATTATGGGTATGAGTGCTACAGTCAGCCTGAGGCTGATAGCCTGAATGTTACCTAAGAGAGACAGAGGGACAGACCTGCTCTCTGCAGTCATTGTTGCTGTTACTCCTCCTTTGTTCCTGCTGTTTTGCTGCCTTCCTCCACCATGAACTGCTGCCCTCTACCATGTGCCAGTCTTCCTTGGAGCCAGCTGGACATGGACTGAACCCTCCAGTAACTGTGAGCTAAATAAACCTTCCCTTCCCTCACTTTGAGTGTCGGGTATTTGTCCCAGCAATTACAGAAGAGTAACTGAGAGAGGCTCAGGACAATAGTAAAGCAGGACTCCGCAAAAAAAAAAAAAAAAAAAAAAAAAAAGACTCTCTGGGAGGCCGAGGAAGGAAATGGCAATTTAGAGCTCTGTCTGTGAAAGCTTATATCTTGGTAAGATGCTCTATTAATAGAGAAAATGAACAGAAGGCTGGCGATGCAGCTGTGTGAAGGCCCTGGGTTTGATCCTCAGGATTACAGAAGTAAGTAGAAAGAGTAGATAAGCACATAAGTAATGAAAGAATGAATAAATAGATGTGGATTAGGGGGAAGTAGTCCCCACCTGTGGTCCCAGACACATGAGGATGGGGCAGAGGATGGTGACTTTGAGAAGGCCTATGAAATGCGGGGAATCTGAATATGCAAATACTGTTTTAGAGATAGGGTTTCACTCTGCAGTTCAGGCTTGACTTGAACTCAGTTTGAGCTGATTACTAATTCACAGCAGTTCTCCTGCTTCAGCCTCCCAAGTGCTGGTGTTACAGGCATGTGACGTCATGCATGGCTGAAAAAAAAAATTTTGAAACAGCATTCAAGTTCACTGCTGCTCAAGAGCAACTTGCAGGGTAAGCAATGAATGCTTTGCCTTATAGTAAGATAAAACCATTCAAGCCTTTTTATGTTTTGTTCAAAGCGAATCTATTGTATACAATTTTTTTTCATTTGTGTATGTGGTACAGGCTCTCATTACACAGCTCGGACTCATAGTGATCCTCCTGTTTTCAGCCTCCCCAGCACCGGGATCAAACCCTGGTCCCTGTGCTTGCCAAAGCAGGCACTCAGTCTGCTGAGCTATCTCGCTGGCCCTTACAATTCTTGAGAGGCAAACTAGTTGTATTTTAAGAGCAGGTTGATGATAGTGACTTCTGATATGCAATGTAGGATTCATTACCCATTTTTAAAATGAATGTTCTCATATCTATTGTTACCACTTCAAAGGCATCTATCTGATTAAATCATTTCAACATTTATTCTTAGATAGTTAGGAAAACAGGAAAATAATCACATGAAAGCACAGAGAATAGAGAATGTGCTACCCAAAAAGCAAAGCAAAACAAAACAAACACAAAAGAAAGGAAAGATTTTAGCCAAACAGGAGTTTGATCAAACCCTTCATAGAGAAGGGACAGGGAAGTGGACAAGGTAGGGAACACCCAGTAAAGCAATGAGTCCAAGAAAAAACTCACTGCGAGTTAGATGTTATATTCTGTCAAATTCTTCAGTTTAGCTGTTCCAGTTCTTAGCAATTCCAAGGGTATTCCTGCATGTAGGAAAGCCTAGCTCTGCTGCCATTCTTGCCTGAAGAACATACAAGTCTAAGTAGCCACTCATTGATTTCTTCTTGAAAGGTCGTGGGAGAACGACCCTGGAGCCCCCTGGGCATGCCCATTCCTGCAGGACAGGCTTTTACCAACCCCAGGCAGCCCTGCAGCTTTTTCCTCAGTCCTTGACGTAGACTCCTTTTTCCTGTCAGGTGAGAGGCTGCTATATGTGCCCTGAATCCTTCTCTAAACTAACTCATCACGGGAGGAATGAGCTCTGGGAACGACCTCTGAGGGAGGATAAACTAGAGCCAATTTCTCCACTGTATCCCTGTCCCTGCCTGCAAAGGGCTATGGATGCCGGGAACAGAGACGGAGAGCATCTGTTGGCTTTCACAGTTAGATGTTTAGGTTGGTACCCTTTAATGACCTTTGTCACTATTCCTGTCTGTCCTCTAGGCCATTAAAGAGCACTCTGCTCTGCAGGTGGCAGGCCTTCCCTGTTCTGTTTTCCCTTATCCTTCTTTAGGCAGAGGACTATTGGGACCTCAGTCCATCTTACTCTCTAGTGTCCCCTTGCTGCTTGCTCTGTGACTATACTGCCCTCAGTCCTGGCACAGAGCTATGCGGAGGGAGTAGATGTATTACTAAATCAGCAGAAACAAGCAGACCTTTCAAATGCCAGTATTAACACAGTCTTACAACTCTTCCTACCCTAGTGTATGTTGAGACTTGTTGGTCTCCCAGTGTACCCTGGGGAGGAATGGCCACAGGAATGAGGAAAAGACAGACAAGAGACAAGAGCAAGGTCAGGCGGACGCCTGTTTGCCTGATGGACCGAAACCACAATAGGGGCGCTTGTTTATACCTTTACACAGTTAGCATCATGAGACACAAGGTTGCCTACAGACTAATGGCTGACATTTTCAGGATGTTTTTCTGAAGACTAAGGTAGCTTGACAGCTTAGGCACTGTGGAACTGTCCTGCTCTTACACATAGGTCCAACATCCAGCTTTAGCTGCTCACAAAAATTGTGTCTAAGGTTTCTACATGCATTTTTGAAAATTCACAAGAAGGATTTAAAAGATAACATTGTCTGTCACGTGTTCACAAAGCCTCACATTGACGTGACCATCCCATTGGGCAGCTTGTGGCACTCAGTGGAGCAGTGACCCCATCTACCACTCAGTGGGATGGGGATGTACATGGGAAGCATCATAGGAGCTGCCTGGTGGGGCAGGCTTGCATGGATCACCAGTGGTTCAACCCCCTGGGGAACTGCTACAATGTCAGAAGAGGAGAAAGCAACGGGTGAACATATTCATTAAAATGTCACAAGGAGGGCTGGCCACATAGCTCAGTGGACTAAAGTGCCTGCTTAGGCAGAGCTCAGGGGCTGGGGTTCAATCCTCTCAGCACCTGGGGCACACTGAGACAGGGATTGAGACTAGGCGTGGTGACACCCGTGAGCTGTTCGGTGACATGAGGAGCCACAGGGGGACCTGACGGGGCTCAGTGAAGGAAACAGGAAGAGACGTGTGATGCGATGCAGGATAGCGTGATGGATGGAAGGCACACAGGAAAAGCAGAGGGACCCAAGGCCAGGTGGAAGACAGGGCGGTCGCTGAGAGGCCTTAGGCTACTACAACCAGGAGCAAGAAGGATGCTGAGCAATTTCAGGAGGGGCGGAAGCCTCTGAGCCTCGAGTGTGGAGCCCAAATATGCATGGCGAGAACTGAGGAAAACGAAAGGATACAAAGCTCGGCTCAGTGCACTGCCGAGACATGGAGGAGGTGCACAGGGACACAAAGACGGGCTGAAGACCACAAGCCTGGAGTGTGACGCTGCAATGGATGGAAGCCAGGAGAACAGCAGAGCTGTGGTGCTGAGGGCCTCTTGCCACCAGACACCATGACTCCTTCAAGATTCTGGAGGAAAAAGGACACTGCACGAGACCTTGGAGCACCAAGAATCTTTCAGCAATAAATCTACACAATATGGTGTATTTGATGAAATGGGGAACAAGCTCATGTCTACTCTCAAAACAGTTGTGTTTCAGTAAGTCGTGGAAAACATGTTTATTCCTCTGACTTCTCTCTTATCTGTGGCCTATGCTGAGTGGACTGGAGGGACGTTTACACAGAAACCAAGGTGTGTTTCATTGTTTTGTTTTGTATTTTAGGGAAGGCTCCACAGGGTGTTCAGGGTCTCATTACTAGATCGGACTCATAGTGATCCACCTTTTCACAGACTCCCAAGAGCTGGGATTACAGGGGTGTACCACCACGCCCAGTCTAATTGCCATCTCAGTGCACCCCAGGGGTGGGCCCAGCACAGCAGGCCCAAGGATTGAACTTCCGGCCCCTGCACCTGCTTGCAGGTGCTTTAATCCACTGAGCTATTTGGCTGGCCCTGTTTTTCGTTTTGAAAAGCACATTCAGGACTTAAACAAAAGAGCCCTAGAGTCAGAAGGTCATGTTTCCTTTTAATACATGATAGCAACTGTATTGGGAAGAATATAGTAAGTATTATGGGTTCTCCAGAATCCCAAATTCTGAGCATGACTGAGCTCTTTTTTCATTGCGTTTTCCTTCCCTTCCTCCAAATTCCTCCATCTCTTGAGATTTCTCCCTACTTCCTGTTAGCTCTTCTTTATTTTGCTCTAATTTTATAGTTCAGCTTTTTCATTTAAAAGAAATGTGAAATATTTAAACTGTGTCTGATTTATGTTATTAAATGTAAAGGTCTCAAGTTACATCCATTTTTCTGACAAATTTAACTTCGGTTATTTTGCCCCCTTCCATCAGTGTCCCGAATTGATGTCTGAGATTTGTTCTTCCGGGACTCTAGACATAGCTTGTTGCATCTACTAACTCACATCCATGAGATGCTAAGATTGTCGTGCTATGCATGAATTTCAAGCCCTCGACTGTGACGTTCTCAAGTAAAGTGCTGCCTAGGCACGGACAGGAGGGACTGCTCTCATTAAGAACACGTAACGGCACTTTTCCTTCATCATAGATGTTTTCTGTGTCCCTGGTCCACATATTCTGCTATTATTCTGTGGGGGGG
>NW_004524731.1:367009-373947 GCF_000260255.1 Octodon degus
GAATTAACACTGAGCTGTCACTCCACAAAGAATAGCTATCACAAAGAAATCAACTAATAGCAAATGCTGGAAAGGCTGTGGAGACAAAGTAACCCTTCTCTACTGACAGTGGGCATGTGGACTGGTACAACCATTATGGAAATCAGTTGGAAACTCCTCAAAAAACTAGGACTGGAAATCCCATTCAATCCAGCTAGTCCCCTTCTGGGTATTTTCCCGAAAGAACGGAAACATCATGCCAGCGTGATGTATGTGCACCCATGTTTATAGCAGCACAATTTATGACAGCCAAATCTTGGAAACAACTAAAATGTCCACTTGAAGAACAGCTGAAAAAAAATGTGGTATTTCTATACAAAGGAGTACTACTCAGCTACAAAGAAAGACAGACTCGAAGCCTTCATAAGTAAGTGGAAGCAACTAGAGGCTATACTCATAAGTGAAATAAGTCAGGCCCAAATGTATAAATATCATATTGGCTCCCTAATGTAAGAACCTGAAATAATAAATAAATCCTGAAAAGTATAATAGATATAGTAAAGTGGAAAGAACCGGAAGTTGAGGATTAAACAATAAAGATGAAAGAAAGGAGAAAAAGTAAGAAAAAAGAAGGAGGTAGAAGCATGCAAGCATGTATACAGGATGGCTGAGATGATTGTACCCGTACGTTCCATCAGTTTGTTTGAAAGTAGCAGTTAAGGTTTAGAACTTTCACCTCGACTAACTCCGTATTCCGATGTCTGCACTCTGAGCAACTGCATCAAGGACAGCAGTGTGTACTACCAAACCCGTTGTGGACTGCCTCTCATCCTGGTCTTCTAAATGCGTACTGTTCCTAACGTCTTATCAATTATTATACTCTCTTTAAAATAAAGTATTTGTTTTCAAAATATTTCATGTATTTCTAATTTCAAAAGTCTTTCCTAAGTTCCAAAACTGGGTTAGGAACTGGGTTTTAAAAATTTGCTTCTGATAAAGACATGAGGAAGGAAAATTACATTTAAATTGGTGAAAGAAAATTAAGTCTGAATGAGGTTAATTAAAAATTCTCTTTGAGGTTTTTGAAAGTCTATGCATAAATTGAGACAGAGATTGAGTAGGGTACAGGACTAGTATTCTAGAAAATTATTGTGTCAAAGTTTACACAATATAATACATACATAGGCAGCTTGACTCACCAAGGGACATTAGGTGATCAATATTTTCCTGCCTCTCAGCTCTGTACAGCTCTCTCTGAAATATGGTCAGTAGTGCCCATTCATCTGGATCAATGTTATGGTCACATCGTCAATGTCTATTAATTCCTGGAAGACCATGAGTATTTCCATTTAGACAGAGAAGCAGTGACAAGCATCCTTGTATAAAAACTCACATTATGGGCCGGGGAGATGGCTCAGTAGAATAAGCACTTGCCTGGCAAGTGCAAGGGCCTGAGTTCAATCCCTGGTTCCACAATAAAATAAAGTAAAGTAAAATAAAATAAAACAAAAACCTTGCATTTTAACTCTGAGGGAGACACAAATCTGGATATGCAGAAATCGAACTGTTTAGGGCAACATCCCATCCCTCTCAGCACTAAACTTGGCTTTAAATTTCAGAAACTCTTTCTTAGAAACACACTCTAAATTTGTATAATTTTATTGGCAAGATTATTACAGGGCATGTGTTGCAGTAAAATATGGAAATGGCCTAATGCAATTGTAAGCAGAACTTCTATTAAAGGTAGTAGTTTAAAATTCTTAGCTAAAAATAGCTTCTCTGATTATTTCTTTAACTTATTTTTATCATTAGTTTTACTTCACATTGTGAAGAATGACTTCATTTGTTCACATGTATACAACTTGTATTTCTCAAATATTGAAATATTTTGCATTTGGATTTTAATCTGGTAAGATCCAAATATTTTTTTCTTAACTCAAAGTCATTTGCTGAATAATCTTGTCAAATATTCAAAAAAAGGCCACAGAAACTAGAAGGACTCACAATCACTCGTGAAAACTGGGCCAGTGTCGTGGCTGCTCCCCTCTGCACGTGCAGCCTCTCTTCACCAGAAATGACAGAACTTTGCCAGACGAGGCTCGGGACACAGTGAAGCAGAGCTCCTCAAACCACTCTTCGGCTGGAGCTCTGCAGTTTGTAATAGGCTGAGCTTTCCTGAGCTAGGAGCGTGTGCGCTTGCCTCTGAAAACCTCACACTTTGTTCTTGAATCTCTAATATGTGGCAGCTGTCTCATCATGCACGGGTAAGAAAAATTCCCGCCAGCTATGACAGACCCGGGTCTTCTGCGCAATACCAGAGCCTTCCTCTCTCGGTGCTCATTTTCCTACTATGCCTTAAGCTAATAGCTTCAATTATCTGTGAAGAACAGACAGCTACGAACTATTAAAGTTGGTAATCACTAATAGATAAACAGTATGTCGTTCATCAAGAAAGTTTGAGCATTTTAGTAGAGGTTTTAAAAGATCTTGTTACTTAGTTTTGTTCTAAGTACTTCAGTGTAAAATTGATTATACATGATTTCAGATGCAAAATGTTTTGAACAATTTTTGTTATTTTTCAATATCCTTAAGCCTTAATTCTCAAATCTTTGCTTCGCGGTTGAATGTTTTCGTCTTGTGAGTCATCGTTACCTTCTGGCGCCGGATGCAGAGTCATGCTTCTCACGTATCTCAGCGCCCTGAGTTCTAGTTGCTAACAAAGCCGCAGCACAAAGCTTTGCACTTTCGTCAGTAAAACGTGGAGACATACTCTAGGACGTCCAGGGATGTAGCTCAGCGGTGCAGCACCTGCCTGGCATGTGCGAGGTCCTGAGTCTGAGTTGCAGCATCCTCCCTCCTTCCCTCCCTCCCTCCCTCCCGCCCTCCCCAATAAGGCATAGTGTAGAGTCACATTCATACACAAACACGCTCACACATGGATGCACTTATTAAAACAATTGCGATACTAGTGACCTCACGTGCCGTGATAATTACCTCAGTGGCAAGAAAAGCTGCCTGTGGGAGAGAACTTTTGGTATTTCCAGATTTGTTATCCTGAAGATTCCTGCAGTTAGGACATTCTATCTCCATTCAATAAGTTTTCAATCTCAACAAAGTAACACATTTCCGCTCACCTGTGCATGCACTGTCATTCGAAGATGTCTGATGTCTTCCTGGCCAGATTCACTTAGAGGTTAAGAAGCGAGCACTAAATCTGGGGATGGAGAAAGAAGCCATTACAACTTGAGTCTGTGCACAAGCTTTGTGCCCATCTATGAGGAAGTCCCAGGCATCTAGGGATCTGTGAAGCTACCCCCCAAGCAGCATAAAAATGCTGTCAGCTTAGACAAAACAACACCTGGGTGTCTCAAGTTTTCTAAAGTACAACTTGAGTGTGATGTTGCATTTATTAATAATTATGCTACTGATACAGGATACTAGAAACAAGTACATGAAATTCATTGCTTAATGTGTTCATTAGCCCTATTAGGTCAGATTTAACAAACTCTTCCCTTTTTCTAAACCTTAGAAACCTATAAACCACACCAGCAATGAGATTTGGTTTCCTTCTTTAGAAAAATATTGTGGAAGTTTTAATATTCATCAGATTTGAATAATTTGCTACCAGTGACTCTCTGAAGTCTGCTGTCCCCAGATGTCTCCCTGTCTATCTTAGCCAAGGCAGCTTGATCATTCTGTCTGGCAATGGATGTCAGCCATGGAACAATTTGTACAAAGGGATGAATCACCTAGATACTCTTTCACCATGCCAGTTAGTCAGCACCAACTATCCAGACAATTTGACCCCTAAAATCTTCTCCTTCAGAGAGTAACAGAACTACATGTGACGTTCTGCTACCATGAGCTGCCACAATAATTTAGGACAATGCTACTCAGAAGCAGTGCTCATTAAGTTACTGAGAATTATGCATTAAACCTCTTGCTCAATCTGAAGTGGTAGCAGGAACCCTTGCAGTCCCGCCTTGTGTTCATCACCAGTGCTGGTTCTCCCGGCCTCCCCCGGCGTGCGCAGCTTTGCACGTGGGGGAGACAGCCTCGAGACAGTGCAGTGTCTCCCCAGCCTATCAACAATAAGAAAAAGAACTTCAAAGTGCACTTCATTGATAAATAGCAGTATGTCATGAAAAATGGAATTAACTGACCTATTTTATGTGATATTTTAATGGAACATGAAAACATATTAAACCAGATTATGTCAACAAGTACATACACATATAATTTTATCCATTTAATTTTCTTGTTTTCTATTTAATTTTCACATTACCTCCAATGTTCTAGATTTTGAAGTAATTTATCTATTGATAAAGAGTACACAAAACTGTAATTTGACAGAGATCCACAGATTGAAAAAAATTCATTACACATCTTGCTGAAATTATATACAACATTTTCTACGTAGACACATTACATTTGCATTAACATTGAAATGTTCCTTCTAGTATTACCAATAAAATGTCATACTGCAGCTATAATATTTTCTGGTTTTTCCTTATTCAGAAATTAAGAACAACAGGCAGTTAACTACTATTGCATAATCAGGAGTATTCTGAAACTCTTCCTTTCACTGTCCAATTTATACACTGTATCAGTCAGTGTTTACTAGAGAAACAGACTGGATGGAAAATAGAAAAATACTTAAGGTTTACAGTGCCGGCTTGCAGAGGCCCTCAGGTGCAGAATAGTGCAAAGGAGCTTCCTGTACGGTGCAGAGTGAAAGGATTCGTCCACACCTGGCGCTCATTGCAGAGTCCCAAGCAAGTCCCTGCCAGGGGACTGTAATGTCCATGAGGGAACTAGAGGGTCAGGATGGAGGGCAGAAGGGTCTGTGCTGGAGCCAGGAAGTGATGTGTTGTGAAAACGTGCAGAAAAGGGCTCCTCTGAGAAGCAGAGGGAGCCTCCCTTCTTCCTGTGCTTTCTTCCTTCCATCCAGGCCCCAAGCCTATGTGCCCTCCCGCTCACCTCCAGGGCAGTCCTCTGCCACCAGCAGTCCTTTGGCCCATGCCCAGACCTGTGCTGGTGCAGGTTAGTGGCTGTCCTTACTCAAGGGATGCAGTCAGCTAGCTACTGCATGCACAGTACATGACTTACACAAATACTGTGAGGAAAGCTCTTTTGATTTCCCTTACACAGCTTTTACACCATCTTGTAAAGACCACCTCAGCCTGGCCCTGCAGGCGTCCGTCCTCTGCCAGAACTGTGACTGGAGGCACAAGATAAAGATTTTGATCCCTATCAAACTATTTAATCACTGCTCACAGATCCGTTCTTATGTTGGGCATCCCCATTAAGTACTTTTAGCTAAGGAATATTTCTTGCTCATAAATGTTACAAACCTTATACATGACAATTAAACTCTCTACACTTAATGTTTCTTTATCAGAAAATAAGTGATAGCAATTCTACCACATTATTTTGGTATTAAATTTTTAAAGTGAATGCCTAGACGCTGTATCAATGTGTTTCAGAATAGGGCAATAAAAATAAAATTACTTCCTCACTATTTGGAAGTGAAAAGCCCCACAGGCACTGCTTCTCCTGGTTGGGCTGCCCCCTGGCTTTCTCCTGTGTTTCAGTCTGGCCTTCCCTGAGCATACAAGAGTGGCCGGACCTCCTCTTGTCACTTGGACACCAGTTGTACTCCATTCGGGGCACCTTATTGACTCCCTTTGCAATACCTTTGTAAGTACTATATGCCAAAATACAGTCAACGCACATGTTTTGGGAAAAGAAAGCTTATTGATCCCAAGTGTAAAATGAGGAGAGATACGTTTCCTACTCTTTCCTGTGCTGTATGCTCAGTTGAGAAATAGTGTCCTTCGGTGTAGTGATGGTCACAGGTCATCATGTTGCCTGGAGATGCCAAGTGGCCTCGCCTTGCTCCAGTACATCCAAGGGCATCTGCAAAATAATGGAGCCACCTAACTTTGTATATGCCAGGAGTTAATCCCATCATTAATTATTGTGTGACTATATACGAATTTGTATGTGTGCATATTATAATCCGTGAACAGAGAATGTACCATGTAACAGAGGTAGCTCGTGTAATGCCAAATGTTAAAAAATGGATGGGAATTTTAAGCTATCAACTCTGAAAGATAAATAACCTTATAATAGAAAGACAGGTGTAAATGCTAAAGAAATAGTGTCTACTAAAGTGAATTTGTTAAATTGGTTCTCAGTTTTCAACAACAGTGATGGGTGTCACATTGCTACTAATGTTGGAAAAATACAGGTGAAAAAAAAGAAAGCAGATTTGTCTTGTCTTCACATTCAAGCAATGCACAGACATGAAGGAAAGGAGCAACACTAGGGTGAAACAGGGTAGCATTAAATATGAAGCAAATGCACCGTCTTCTTTAGGAATAGCTGTGGGCTTCCACTGGCCCTTTTGCCTGGTTCTTGGAGAATGAGCACCTGGCACAAATTATTTTTTATGATCCAGTTTAGGAAATGTTTAGGGAGAAATCTTCTGACATTTGTTCTGTCAGTGTCTCATGGAGGGAAGCACATAATTTTTTTACATATTCCATCATTTTTACTTACAATATTGCTACAGATTTTGGCAATTAACATTTAAGAGTGAGGCTGGTCAGATAGTTTAGCAGATGAAAGCACCTGCTTAGGCAGAGTGCAGAGGCTGGGGTTCAATACCTGGCACCACAAGCTGTGCTGGCCTTGCCCCCAGGGCATGCTGAGACTGCAACTGAGACAGGGCATGGTGGCACGTGCCTGTAATCCCAGCGCTTGGGAGGCTGAAAATAGGAGGATTATGAGTCCCATCTACATAGTAAAACCCTGTAGATCCTGCACTAAATACACACACACAAAAAAAAAAAATTGGGGGCCGGGGAGATGGCTCAGTGGAATAAGCGCTTCCCTGGCAAGTGGAAGGGCCTGAGTTCAACCCCTGGTTCCACAAAAAAATAAATTAATAATAA
>NW_004524731.1:374047-379903 GCF_000260255.1 Octodon degus
GTCTCGACTCGCGGGCCGAGTCATTATTCTCACTTGGTTTTAGAACAATTTCTTCCCTTATTTGTATTTGCTTCATTTTAGGTGGATAGTTTCATAATTCTTAGTCGTCATTTGGCTTTTACGTTTAGGTGCCTACATAATACTTTTCAAAAGTATCATGGTAATAGATTTCAACATTTCTTTCTTGAAGTATATGATAGTTTTTCATGTAATCTTATAGCTAGATTCTATTAATGCAAAAATAATGTAGATTTTACTCTTGGCTTATATAGCTTACAACACATCTTTCGTTTTTTGAATTCTTTTTACTTAATCATGTCTAATTTCTAATTCTGTCCATTTTTCCATCTGTCACTCACATATTTCTAGGAGTTTTGAGGCTTTATGGGTTTTATATGCTTTTATTTTGTGGCTTACTCTCATTCTGCTCACGCATTTATGGTATCTTGGAACTTCCAAGCGAGCAGATTTGAGCCTGCCAAACTGTTTACACTCACCTTCATAGTGACTTATATTTTGTAATCATTTCACATTCTGTTTAATATGTTATTAATTTAAGTTTGTTACTCATATTGCGTATAAAATAATGGAGAAAAGATTCTAAGTGACGCCGTTCTGATCAAGCCTCCAGGAGCATCATAACCTTACCGTTTCCCATTTTCAATTCCCAGTAGTTGTGGCTGCATTTGCACTCATGTGCACTGAGTTGAGACATCTCAAAACCAAGGGCTATCTGGAGGTGAGTTCATGGGCGTGTAGCGTGGTAACAGGAAGTGTGCCTGGCTACAGCTCAAGGCTACCAGGCTGGACCATGTGGAGAGTCTGTAAACCCTGGCTGGATATTTGTAGAAAGCAGAACTTCTGATGGGCTGCTCATTCACACAGCGGCTTGGTATGAATCTCAACATTTGCCATCATCGCCATGCCAGCATTTCTGGAGGTATTTGCACACATGAGAAGAACACAGCCTGTCCTTCCACTAGCCATTTTTCCTCATATACATGTATTAAAAATACCATTGAGGGTTGGCAAGATAGCTTGGTGGACTAAAAGCCTGCTTAGGCAAGGGCAGGGACCAGGGTTCGATGTCCAGCGCCACATGCTGCACTGGCCCTGCCCCCAGGCATGCTGAGCCAAGGACCAAACCCGGATGTGGTGGCACTGTGATCCCAGCACTGGGGAGACTGAAAAAAGCAGGATCACCATGAGTCCGAGCTACGTAGTGAGACACTGCATACACACACACACACACACACACACACACACACACACACGTTACTTGCAAAATGTGAAGAACCACACAAGCTCACTTAATGATGTGGAAAAAATCTTCAGTTGCAATAGAGAGAGAGAGAAAAGGAGAGAGAGAGAGAGAGAGAGAGAGAGAGAGAGAGAGAGAGAGAGATCAAGTTACTAAATGCTTAGGGAAACTGTAAGTGTGAAGGGTTTGATGCAGCAACTCAGATATTCCTATCAAATATTGCTTCTGCCAAATTATCTGAGAAACAAACACAGGTAGATAATTTTTATCACATAATTTGCTTTAAGACAAAGTAGAGAACATGACTGGAAATTTTGTGTCTGCAATAAATGTTGGAATATGGCTATATTTTATTCTTAAACAATATTGGGAAACTTCCCTTACCATAATCCCCAGATCCCCAGCCAGCTGTAATTGCCGTTATTCGAAGCGCAATGCTTGGCTTACGTAAGAACATGAGGGAATGGATAAAAGCCTAAGAAGAGATAGACAGCTAAATATTGCTGAGGAACATCAAATCGTTAAGCTGAGGATATGACGCAGGTGACATAATGGTGACCACTTTACTCAAGCCCATGTGAACAGCGTGCGCATGCAAAAGCCCGCGTGTTCTGCGGCGTGAATAAGGCGAAGAGAATCCTTGCTCACTGGCAAACAGTGGTCCTTTCCCTGAAGAGTCATTTCTTTCATAACGCATTAGAAAAAATATTAGGTGGAATTTACTTAGAATTTGATTTGCAAAATATATCCACTCTAAAAAAATGAAAAAAAATAAAAACCCTGAGAACACTTAAGTATGATGGAAACTTAGAGCAGATCTATCTTTGAGCAAAGCCAACAGATGCTTACAAAATACATAAAATCTTCAAAATTTTCTTTCGGTTCACAGCACTACTCATTCGTTTTATTCACTTACTGATCTGCACACCAGCGTCCCCAGCGCCGTCGCGCCCCAGCCTCCCTCTGCTTCCCTGCCAACCCCCCACCTTCCCCTCGCAGCCCTACCGGCAGCTACCTCTCAGACTTGCTCTCCTGCGATTCCCCACGCAGGCAGCAGGTGGCAACATACCCAACTCTTCAGACCAGTCTACAGCCTAGGCTGGCAGCTAGACAGTAAGTAGGTCCAGGGGACCCAGGGACAGCAGGGGCTGGGTTCATCCTCTTAATCCAATGAGAAGAAAGATCTGGACTAATAGTGTTTGGACAGGATATCATGTCTGCATCTTGTACTATGAATAACCACTACGAAGACAACAATATGCAATGTATTAATTATTGTAACTATCCTACTAACCTGTCTTGAAACTGTCTCATTGTTATGTTTCTTAATAAAATTTTTAAAAATACATACTTCTATTTTTAATTTTTTTTATTTTTTGGTGGAACCGGGGATTGAACTCAGGCCCTTGCGCTTGCCAGGGAAACACTTATTCCACTGAGCCATCTCCCTAATCCCCAAAAATACATACTTCTGGAAAAAAAAAAAAAAGACCCCTGGCATGTGGGCCCTGGACGTGGTGAGGACTCAGCACAGCGATCTGACTTAGAAATTCCTCATTCCTGCGGTTCTGAGGTGTGAGGAGGCCGAGCTGGGTTCTCCTGGATGACTTTCTAGTAGGAAATACCCCTGTGAATGAGGCAAACAGCTTCGCTGTGTTGCTTTCGTGGTCGTGCAGTAATTTAGCAAGCATGACAGTACTCAAATTCTCACTATTAGAAGAGTTACTGAGTCTAACACAACAGTGTAATTCATGTGCTGTTCAACAATTATTTCTCTGGAAAAATACAGACCCAGCTCAGTGAGGGCTCTTGGGTGCTGTCACGTACTGAGTACAGGAACGACGCGTGAGGTAAGCACACATCTGTCCACCATTGAAGGAAAGATAAACCATAGTGAAGCCCAAACACTTACCCTCTCATGCATTTTCTTGTTCCATTATTTCTCTGCACTGAAAGCAGAACTAAAATGCCTACTAAAAAAAACAACAAAAGAAAAACAAATCAAGGCATAAAACTTTAGCATCTTCAATGCAGTGAATCATGAATATCAGAAATAACTTGGAAATGTACAACGAATTCCAGTACTAAAGGTGCTTTTATCCAATATTTATTTCTACAACATAACAAGAGTTAAAAATATCAACTCTTCCCTAAATACATAAAAAAATACCAACTTTTGTAGTACATTAAAACTCCAAATCAAATTTTTCAATATTTGCTTATTTTCATGTCAAAATGCGTCCCAGTTTTCCTTCCCAGGCTTTATACGTACTCGTGATATCCAAAATGTAGGTAAGATAATGGTTCTTGGTTCATCTTATTCTCCAACTAAAATATGACCATATTTGAATATTCTCATGTGCATTTCAGATGTAACTGCACCACATTTTATTTTATGAATATTGGAGAAGACAACCAACTTTTACCTTCATCACTCTGAACTACGATTGAGGGGGGAAAGAGGAACCTGCACAAGGAGGCTGAGCTGACGGTGACTGGGCTGATGACCCAAGTCTGTCTGTCCACACATCTCCAGTTCCCACGCACAGCCACGCACCACTTCCGGTCATTCTGGTGGACGTCGATCCTGCTCAAGGTGAGTGTGTGGCCCGCAGAGGAAGGGACTAATTCTTTTGCTCCATGGCCCCCTCGAACCAATCAGATCATCTTGAGAATTCAGAAAGCATGAGTGGAAGGAGAGAGGAAAGATTGAGGAGGCAACGAGGAGAATCAAAAAGAGAAACATGCATCACATTCACATACAGAATTGGTTCAATGGAACATCGCATTCTCTCCTATTCATATATGTCAATTAAAACAGAGAGAAACTACACCAAAGCTGTCACTTAAGAAGTGTAGACATATCAAGAGAAGTCAAAAATAAGGTTGCAGAAATATAGGGCAGTGAATATTGCAGCAGTTTGTAAAGATTTGATCATGAAATCTAAATTGGTTGCAAGAGGCTGAGAGGTGCAGAGAGCAAATCCTTCACTCAGACTATGAGCTCATCAGCCCTACGTGGAATGCGCATTTCACTATGCACAGAAGTGTTCTTTACCTCTAAAGCCAAAGCAATGTGAGAACAAGCATCGCTTGCTTTATTTGTGGCCAAAGAAAGAACGATGACAAATGAGAAATTGCCAATATTTCCTCCTGCAGCTTACAAGGTGTCATTCCAGTGAAAACTCGCACTTCACATCCTTGTCTGTGGTCAAGCAGAACTCTCAGAATCCAACGCCAATTTGACACACAAACAACGAAGTGAGAGAGAAATTATGGAAGCCATGCCTTTCAAAATAACACCAAAAACAAGCAAACAAATAAATAAACTGAGAAGCATATCAATCAATCTCACAAAGAAAGTACAAGGTGTACAGTGAAAATTATAGTACTCTAAAAAAGAGATCAGAAAGATTTCAGTGGGCCAGGCAGATAGCTCAGTGGACAAAAGTGGCTGCGTAGGCAGAGCACAGTGGCCAGCATTCAATCCCGGCATGCCAGGCCAGTCCCACCCCTGAGGAGCGCTGAGGCAGCGATTGAGACTGGGCATGGTGGTGCATGCCTGTAACCCCAGAACTTGGGAGGCTGGAAACAGGAGAATCACTAGGAGTCTGGTCTACAGAGTGAGACCCTGTACATCCTGTAGATCCTGCTCTAAATTAAAAACAAAAAAAGATTTTAGAAAATTAAAAGATATTCCTTGCTCCTGGATAGGAAGAACCAACATTGTGACAAAATTGTTATACAGATTCAATTCAATCCCAATTAAAAACCCATGAGTGTGACTCAGACATTTAGAGAAAACATTCCTAAAATTCATGTGGAACAAGCAGAGACTTACAATAGCAAAAGCAAACCTTAGGAAGAAAAGAAAGGCAAGAGGAATCACAATCCCTGAAATGCACTTATACTTCAAAACTACTGTGATAAAAATTGACATGGTACTGGCAAAGGACCCCCTCCCCTCAAAAAATAGACCTAAGGATCAATGGAGCAGATTAGAAGATGCAGACACAACGACAAACACACTCAGCCAGCTTATGTTTGACAAAGGGACCAAACATGTTCAGGGGAAGAAAGGTAGTCTCTTTAATAAATGGTGTTCTAAAAACTGGCTTTCCACACGCCAAAGGCTAAAGTTAGACACATGCCTACCACCATGCACAAAAATATAGTCAAAACAGATCAAAGATTCAAATATTAAAACTGAAATTCTAGATCTTCTGGAAGACAAAGCAGGTATAAACCTTAAAGACAAAGGAGTAGGTAGTGAACAAAAAACAAACTGCATGGGAAATTTTTCAAAGAATCAACAATTGGGACCTCATCTTTTTGAAAAGTGTCTGCATGTCAAAAGAATTTACCAACAGAGTAAAAAGAAAATGCACAAATTAAGAACAAAAATTACAGCTAACTGTTCCTCAGACAAAGGACTTCTATCTAGAACGTATAAAGAATTTTTTAAAAATCAGGCCTCCAAAATTTAAAGTCCAATCCAAAAATGAGCATCTGAGATGAATATATACTTCTTCACAAATGAAGAAATACAAATAGCAAATAAATGTGTGAAAAAATGTTCAACACCATTGGACATT
>NW_004524731.1:386428-388094 GCF_000260255.1 Octodon degus
TAATAATAATAATAATTAAGAGAAACTTGTTTTATCGACGTGTTCATGAGAAAGCCTTCCACACGGAGCTCTTCCATGGGGCTGCTTCTGCCACACCAGGAGGCTGTCCCAGGCGCTCTCTGTGAGACTGATGGTCCAAGCTGCCAGATAGGACAGTCATCCTCATTCCATCAGTTGACAGAGCCAGAGACAATGTGTTCAAATATCTGAAACAGGGAAATTGGGGGGTGACAATAAATGTATTCAACATTAGGAGAAAAAAGGGCCTTGAATTAGCCCAAAATTGAGTTGAAAATGGCTTATTTTAAAAAGTGACACCACAGCACAAGTGACAGAGATTTAACAGAGGTTTTGTCTTGGTTTGTTTCATGTACTTGGTCTAGGGTCTCACTACACAGCTCATACTCATAGTGATCCTCCTGTTCTCAGCCTCCCCAGCAGTGAAATTACAAGCTGTGCCACCACGTCTGGTCTTAGAGGCCAGCTCAACACACCCCGGGGGTGGGGCTGGTGCATGTGGTGCCAGGGATCGAACACGTTGCTGTGCTTGCCTAGGCAGGGGCCTAGTCCACTGAGCTATCTTGCCAGCTCTTAAGAGACATATATGAAAATGTAGGTGACCCAATAAACAAGAAAGAAGCTATTCATGACCCAAGATCTTTTCCTTATAAAACCCAGTTCTCAAAAGTGTAATGGGAAATGCTGAGAAAAGAGCCACACGGAGCATGGTTCAGTCTGCCATAGCACGGATGGCTCCGAACTTCCTCCATAAAAAACAACACATGCTAGGGCGATGGCTCAGTAGAATAAGCGTTTGTTGGCCTGGCAAGCAGAAAGGCCTGAGTTCAATCCCTGGTTCTGGAAAAGAAAAAGGCAAAACATGATAAGCAAAACGCAGATTCCTTTCCCCATTTCACAGAGAGCAGAACATTTTCTTCTCAATAAATTCCTGCATTCAGTCGAATGTTGTGGAAGGGCTCATTCACATCAAGATTAAGAGATGACTGAGCAGAGCTTCCCAAGAGCCAGAAAGAAGGATGCCTGGGACCTCAGGCCTGGGTGTGGTAACTCTGAGGAGGACATGCAGAGAACAGGAAGGAGGAGCAAAGGACCCAAGGAGGCACAAAGGGAATCGAAGCAGCAAAGCAGCGAGGAAGAAGACACAGTTAGAGAGAAGCAGGAAAGCTCCTAGAGAGAAAGTAGGTAGGTTTCTTAAAGGCACAGGGTAGGGAGAGAGTTCACGAACAGAAACCAACCTGTGTAGGACATGCTTCTCCCTAGCATAAGAATCTGAAGTGTAAATAAAATCTAATGTAGTAAAAAAGAAAGAAACTGCTCAGAAGGAATGAACAATTATGATGAGGGAAAGGAGAAAACAACAGCAAAAGCAAAATGGGAAAAATCATGCATGTACACAGGAGAGCTAACATGACTGAACTAATAATTTCTACTGATTTTTGAAGGTAGAAGTTAGTGCTTAAAATTGTCATGTTCCCCGTGAGTGACTACGTTGCACACAACAAGGTGCAATGTAGCAACCACTGTTGAGCACCTACCTTTAGGGTTTGTTTGTTGAAACTGTGTATCATTTCTAATGTCTTACATACTAGTTTTCTATTTTTTTTTATTTTATTTATTTGAGAGAGAGAGAGAGAGAGAGAGAGAG
>NW_004524731.1:388194-397655 GCF_000260255.1 Octodon degus
GTGTGTGTGTGTGGCCAGCTCAGCCCACCAGGGGGCGCGACTGGCTGGCATGTGGTGCTGGGGGATTGAACCGCGGTCCCTGATGCTTTGCGAAGCTTGTTCCAAGTAGGTGCTTTAGACCACTGAGCCATCTCTCCAGCCCTACATACTAGTTTTCTAATCTTCTTAAAATAAAAAAGCACATGAGCTCTCTTTACATTCTAAACCTGAAGTATGAATAAAGAGCAAAATGAAAGACATGATAGGAAACTGGGACATAGATCTCTTATCAAAGTGAGGAGGACAAGAGATGCGTGTGAGTGAGGAGCCGCGAGAGCAGAGGACCTAGAGTGAAAAGGTGCCCTGCACGTGCGCTAGCTCCGTACAGTGAATGCAATCACTCTGTACTGTGACTGTGTACGAACTGAAATAAAACTACAAAGGACCATGCTTCTCATCAATAAAAATTTTATTAGTTTGCTTTCCATCTCAATACCATTCGCTTATTTTTCCTAAATGATTCACACTGATTCCTGAATGAACCCTGATTATGTTAAATGTTCAAAATATAGTCAGGAGATTGAAGAACCTGGTCCTGTTCTTCATCTTAGAGACAAAGCTTTTACAGTTTACCACGATATATGATGCTTTCTATGAGATTTTATAGCTAATCCTAATCTGACAGGTATTTTCCTTTAATAAAAGTGTTCTTATCATTGAATAAATGTTATCTGTAAAACATTTATTTGTCACTCACTGAGATGCTCATTATTTTTTATATTCTATTCTATTCATATTAGAAATTAAATTAATTTATTTGACATATGAATATTATATAGCATTCATGGGAGTATCACTAATCATGCTGTATAGTCATACTCATAAAGTTGGAATTTAACTTGTACTTGTCCGGTGAAAATTAAACTGTTCACCCAGAAATGTTCTCAGTTTGCCCATTGCTTCAGGTGAGCTCTCCGTGATCCTAGAGTGACCCTCCTAAAAGGAACGTCTTTCTTTAGCTGAGAACGTTGATCCAGATTTGAAGTTCACATGGATTTTATGGTGTACAATGAGGACTTGGATCATGGCGCTAAATTCCCACACCTGGAAGACTGGAGTCTGAAATTTTGGGCCAACATCCAATCCTTAGATGGTGATGGAGGCTACACACCCAAGCAGGCTACATACATGCTGAACACCATGGGTGCCTGGGCTTCCTGCTGGCCCAAGATGTAGCGGCGTCCTTTCAGTCCTCCTTGGATGGCCACACAAGTCTGATGATAAATGAAAAGCCCTCTTGCCCTTTGCATTGCTTCCTTAAATGGCTTCATATGTGTCATTTTCTAATCCCAAGCACAGTGTGTACTTTGCTCTGAGCATCATTTTGTTGAAGTGTCAGAGAGTGACTAAGGAAGATCCCCTATTGCTCACCAAGTGTGAAGTATGAGGTCCTGAGGAACTGTCAATGTCAGCTGATGTCTAACATGCAAGTAGTGTTCTGGGACTGAGTCACCAGACCTTGCGGTTTGCCCTAACTCCGATGCTATTAGTGGCAGAGGACCTGGCCTTGCTTGGCGTTTTGGAGGCTGTGTGACTTTTATCTACATTTTATCTAATCCCAAAATTATGATATCAATGTTTCTTTTTTTTTCTTTTCAAAGTTTTATTGATAAACATATAGCAATGAGACAGTTTCAAATCAAATCGAAAGTACAGTTTCAACAAATAATACACTGCATATATTCTTCTTAGTGGTTAATTGCTGTACAAGATGCAGACTTGTGATCCTACTTACAAACACCATTAGAAAAAATCATTCTATTCATTAAGAGAATGCAACTATATATCTATCCCAACCACTTTGAATACACAGATACAAAATGGACATTCATAGTTATACCCCAATTTTTTTTAAGTTCTGTTGTTGAATATTATAGGTGTGTAAACTCAGCAAAATATTCTAAAAGAGTACAGAAGCCCATAATAGCATTGGGTCTTCTGTTTAATTGGCAATGTCAGAAATTATTGACGTGAGTCCCCCACAGCTCAACATAACAACATGGCTTTACTTCCTATATTTCATCTTCATACTTTTCTACTGGATGGTTAAGACCAAGGTAAAGCAGAACCTTTATGCAACAAGAGTTGTAGCTTTTTGGTTTGAGAAGGTCAGTGAAATGCCCTCAGGATTTATCCTGAGATCCTGTACTTCAGATTGTAGAACCTTTGTCAGTGCAGCCATGTGGATGAGTCACGGCCATTGCTTGGCCAATGTGCTCTCTGTGAAAGCCTGAGAGAGTGTCTTCTCCTCATGTGACTCTCCTTAGGCACACTCCACGTCATCGATCAATTTCCTCTTTGGCCCCATAACCTTCTTGATCAGAAAATCTGGGACACTACCGAGGTACATGATGTTACTCAACGTTTCTTTAAGAAACTTTTCCATGGGTAATTACAAAGAATATTGGGTCTGTAAGGTTTTTTTGTTGTTTAGGCATATTTTGTATTTATCTAATTCTGGATTCAAAGAATGAAGTCTTATATAGCTCATTCTCTTATAGTTCTTGGAAGAATTTTGAAGGCTTAGTATGCTGAGCACTACAGGATGGACACAGAGGTGTACAATAGCCATTTATAAGGCACCCACTGCTCATGCTGTTCTTCCAGTGCCCCCTGGGCAAGGCTGGGTCCACACTGGGTACCAGGTGAATCAGGACAATCTCAGTGGTGGATGGGAGTTTGCTTTGGTGGGATGGGATGGGAGACACAGGACAAGCTGTGAGTTTATCTCTGATGAGAGACAATTTACATAATTTATATGATTTCTCACCTTTATGCTTGTTGTTATGATTAGTAAGGCCAGAAAATGACCTAAGGCTTTCCCACCCAGATGACACCCATATGGTTCCACGGCTGTGTGTGTTTTCTCATTACGTCTAAGGATAGAGGGAGTGGTGGCTTCTGCACACCTACGATGCACATCTGGTCCCTCTCCTTTCGTCTTCCTGTCTCTCATATTTCTCTTCAAGCCCAGGGTTGACATCCATTCCCCTCTCTGATGTCCCCTCTCACTACCCACGGAACCAAGCCATGCAGCCTCTCATGTTGCACTGGTTCCATGTTCTTTCCCAGGATCCTCCAATCCCACCTTCCTTCTTGGGAGCTGTTGGTAGAGGAAAAATAAACTACTGACCTATTGCATGTCAAATGTGCAGTCTTTGTGGTGTTACATCTAGGAAAGAAGGCATAAGTTAAAGGAGAAAGTTAGGAGAGTTTCAGTGCATAAAAAGTAAGAAGAGTAGCTCTTGGACTTGATTCACGGCCAGCAGACCTGCCGGCAGGGGTAATTAAAAGAAAAGTCAGGGCAAGTGTACAGTGTGTCAAGCAACAGCAAACTATAGGATTGCAAAAGCCAGAATTTAGCTAATATTAATCCAAGAGGGAAATGATTCATGCACCAAGCGTATACTGGAGACAGAACAAGGGCTTCAAGGGTTGGGATGGTTCGTATGTTTTGGTCACCTATCTGTGTGTCTTTTGTCTATCAGGACTTATGTGACCAGATGGTACCATTTACAATAAAATTGCAAGTCATTGTTTGTCCCTCGGAGAGGGGGCAGGCTGAGCCACTGCACCTGTATCTTTAGGCCTGCCCTTCTCCAGAGTTGCCTCCAGGTGGAATTCTTGCATGCTTACTTTTGTACTGACTTCCTTGAGGGCCCAGCCCCTCTCTGACTGGATATTAATGTCTATCTAACTTAGAAGACACCATCCTTCTAGTGAATATGTTTGTCTCCGTTACTCTTCTTTTGTTGCTGGGAAAAATACCTGACACTCGAAATGAAGGAAAGAAAGGTTTATTTAGTTCAGTTACTGGAGGTTTCAGTGCATGTTCAGCTGGCTCCATGGCTGAGGAGCACATGGCAGGGGGAAGCAGTACATGGTGGAGGAAGGCAGCAAAACAGCAAGAGCAAATGGAGGAGTAACAGCAACAATGGCTGCAGAGAGCAAGTCTGTCTCTCCATCTCTCTTATGGTACATTCAGGCTATCAGCCCCAGGCTGGCTGTAGCACTCACACCCATAATCCCCGCAGTACTCAGATCCATAATCCCAGCCTTGGATCATTAATTAATCAAACTGTAGGACTACACCTCAATGACTGCATGAGGATTTGGGGAGACTAATACACACAACTATACCAATATTCATGCCTTGTTTTCTCTTGTTCTGCTATTTTTATACATTCACACTGGCTCTGACCATGGATCACATGTGCATTACTCACAAACAGCAGATAATATAGTCAGGTTTATTTGCATGACTCTCCATTCAGTGGGTTCAGGCAATCCTGTCGGGTGCACAAGGTGTCCAAAGGGAAAGTCATGCACATGCAGCCCCAGTATGAACATGTTACAAACAACCAAGTTGTCTTAAATATCCTGCCCATTAAATGGCAAATATCTGTGCTGAAAACTTAAGTACAATAAAGGGACAAGAAATAAAATCCTTCTTTATACAGATATTTCAAAACTTTGTGTGGTTTCTGTTGATTTCCTTCTAAATCTAATCTCCATGCAAAGCTCATGTGCAAGGACTGCTCAATTTTAGTCACAGAACAAAACAAAGAGGTGCCCAATATGCTGCTGTGACAAAGCCTGGTCCCCACAGCCTTGCACCTACATAAGGAGAAAGAGAACCAGAGACTGAAGGAGGCCCTAAATATCCAAAGCAGAATTCTGTTTGATTACCTTGAGAGACAAAAGTATTATTGAAAAAGGTGAGTGATGTAGAAGAAATTGAGTATTTCTATCTGAAATCCAAGGATGCGCTCTGTGTCTCTCTGCCCTGTAGCAATAGCCTTTTCAGCAAAGACAGCATACATGGAGAGAACGTGGCTCCAGTTCATCCTCCCTCAGAGGTTGTTCCCCAGAGCTCATTCCTCCCATGATGAATCAGTCTAGAGGAGGATTCAGGGCACATCTAGCAGCTTTGCATGTGACAGGAAGAAAGTGAGGGCATCCATGTCAAGGTATTGAGGGAAAAGGTGCAGGGCTCCCTGAGATTGGTTAAAGGTCTGCACTGCAGGAATGAGGAGACCCAAGAGGGCCCCAGTTCTGCAGAGTATGCATCAGATGACACAGTGAAGGGAGGGGAATCAGAGGTTGTTTACCCAGTTTCAAGAAGAAATCAATGTGTGACTTCTTAGACTGTGTGTTCTTCAGTCACGAAGAGCAACAGAGCATCTCATTTATGCAGGAATATTCTGAGAAGCCCAAAGGCAAAATCTGCAAAATTGAAGGTTTTCAATGGAATCCAATGCCTGTTGAAAATGTGTCTTGGATGGTAGAAATAGCTCGTGGTCTAAGTGCCTGCCTGGAAGATGCATGGATGGAGGTTTGATCCTTGGTAACATGTGCCGTACCTGCCGCAGAACCCTGGGCATGCCAAACTAGCTACTGAAACCAGGTATGGTGATGTACACCTTTAATCACAGCACTGGAGAGGCATACAATGGAGGATCACTATGAGTCTGAGCTACATAGCAAGACTCTGCACCAAATAAACAAACAAACAAATAAAAGATGAAAGTAAATGAGTCTTTGTGATTCAATGCTGCATTTGTTCTTATTGAGTAACTCTCATTTTTCCCTCTTGCCAATCTCTCTACTTGGAGAAACTGTTGCAATTCCAATTTGGCTGAAAGGATTAGAGGGTTTTGGGTTTTTTTCACCTAACATATTTTATTTTCTCTGTGATTTTGTACAATCACATCTTTGCCTCTCAATAAAAATCAAGGAGGACATCATGAAGTGATTTACTCTGATCTCTCCAAAGTGAGAATACTAGATGCAGGAACATTCGTCTGCAAAATAAATGCTGAACTCCAAGTTGT
This sequence comes from Octodon degus, assembly GCF_000260255.1. Taxonomy (NCBI): domain Eukaryota; kingdom Metazoa; phylum Chordata; class Mammalia; order Rodentia; family Octodontidae; genus Octodon; species Octodon degus. The sequence goes on from NW_004524731.1 coordinate 394,068, forward strand.
ACATCATCCTCCCCGTCATCCCTGCTCTCAGCACACCAATAGCTTTCCCTCCCCCAGAATGGTATGTGATAGATTGGTTATCAACACAACCCACAAAATCCTTGAATGTTTTATTTTCCAATAAGGTATAATACTCATTTAACATGTGAAATGGTCATGGCCGTTATTTTATTGAGTGACTTTCATACAGATTTTCAGATGTGGTCTCCTAATATATCACAGCTGGCTCAAACTCCCCATGTACCTCGCCCATTCTCATGTGTGTCTGGCCCGAAAGGTGTGGACCTCTTCAGCCTAATCGACTTACGCATGTCCTCATATGCTTTGTGCTCCTCTTTTTTCCTTTCTCCGTCCTGAAGATGGAAGCCAGGGCCTTTATACTCATCTGCATAACCACCCTTATTTTCTTTCTTTATATTAAAACAGCATCTTAGTAAATCTTGAAGTTGTTGAGATTCGGCTCTCAGTCACCAGCTTTTGCTTTTGTCTCTGAGTCAGCCTTGATTACAAGAGTTAGCAAGCGCATCTAAGACCACTTAAAATAAGCACACAGTCATTTGTACATATTTTACTGTTGAACTTAACTCAGTTGGCTGCAAGACTCACTTGACCTATTCTCATTTGCTCTTAATATAGAGCAAGTAATATTTCATGTTACAGTTCTTATGGTGGCAAATGCAACGCCATGTGCGCAAACAGATATTCAAGGCCAGATCTCCCCTGGACTCTGTCCCCTCACATCCACCACTTATCAAAAATTCTGACAAGAAGCCACATGACTGAAGAGCCAATAGTCAAGTGGCCTAAAATTAGCTTTTGCTCAATGTCTGAGCAAAATAACCCCACAAGGTGGCAATCACCGCTCCTTCTCAATCAGCTTTACAGCATGATGCCAGGCTTCCCTCTTGAGAAGGTGACAGAGCAGAGGTCAGGGTATATCTCCTTAAAAGTTAGCCAAGCTAAAATCTCTGAATTGTACCAGGTTCACATTGAAAAACCCCAGCCAAGAGTGTTAATGGAAGCCCCTGCCTGTGCCTGAAGCCTATGATATAAACAATGGGGCAGACCTGAAACTAAGTTTCCAGGCATCAGGAGAACACCTGTACTATTCCTAGTGCACACTTACAGAACCAGCAAAGAATAAGAAGTCGAAACCTCCCCAGGCTTTGCAGATCCAGGAAAGTGGACCTGTCTAAGCAGGGTCTCTCCAATGGACCAGAAGCACCCAGCACAGGTACATTTCATTCTGTCTCTCATACAGCAATATTGTAATTTATTACTCATTACTATTTACTGATATGCCATTACTCCTCTGAGACCATCATTCGGGCTGTCATTTGCACACTGATATCATCTTATTTCAGTATTAACTCATTTTGCTACATGGTATCCCATGTATTACATCTACTACACAAATATTTCATTAGAACAATAACGTTTAGTAGAATCTCATTGAAATAGGCCAAGGCAGCCCCTAAGACCAAAGCAGATCCTGCAAGATCCAACAGGAAAACGATCCTCCAACATATTGAATAGAATCATAGAAAACAGGTGAATTGAAAACATTTTTTAAAAAAGTTATTTTCAGTCTCTTTGAGGAAATGTCTCACCATGCAGTTCAGGCTGGTCTTAATCTCACTTTGTAGCCCAGACTGGTCTTGAAGTTGCAATGATTCTCCCATCTCAGTGTTTTGAGGGCTGAGATTACAAGTGTGCTAAGCCATGTCTGGCTGAGTTGGACAAATTATAGTAAATAGTTATGGTTACATAATAATTTGTACCTCCGCAAGCTCATTAGCTTTGCTTCTTGCAGCTGATCTCAGGAGAGCTACTATGAGAACTCTATTTTGTTGTGGCCTGTGGGTCCAACTCGGAGCTTCCATATCAGCTTCCTCCCTCAAATGTTATTTTGTTGTCCATGTGTTCCCAGTGGGCATGGCTCTCTATCGTATCTTCCAAATGTAGTAGGCATTTCTTTGTACATGGAAAGCAACTGAAATAGCTTTTAAATGGATTACAGATTGACTAACTCTTTCTAATTTAATTTTACAATGGCCTTCCATATTTGTTCTCATTTCAATACCTGGTACCACATGCCATGCAGGTCCCAGAACCACAGGCATGCCTTGCTGGCCACAAAAACCAGGAGTGGTGGCACAGGCCTGTAATCCCAGTGCTGGCGAGGCTGAGGCAGGAGGATAAACCTGAGTGTGATCTTCATAGAGAGACCCTGTACCAAATACATGCATAAATAAATATTTAAATAAGTACATAAATAAATGTTTATCCACCAAAGACTTAAAGTATGTGAAACACGGAAGAATGCCTAACAAGAAGCACATAATGGAAGGGCTCAATATATTGCAAAGACCTGTGAGTCATGATCCCATAGGAGATCAGCATCTTTACCACGCGCTTCCAGATGAAGTCATAACACAGGAGGGCTCCTTAGAGGACCCTCCTATAGGAGAATTTATGAGAAGATATAAAACTGTCTGAAGGTGAAGAGAAATATCAGGCTTTATAAGTGTTACTTTAAGTAGTTCACTTATAAACTACTTAAGTGTGAGAGAGTGAACTGACCTCTACTGAGTAACAAAAGCCTAAGTAACTTGGATCAGCAAAGTTCTGGGTGTGGCTGACTGGATTCACTGAAGACAGAAGACCTGTCCCAGCTCTCAGTGACGGCAACGAATAGGTTTGCTGCCTGAGTGGAATAAAAGAGAAAGGAAGAAGGCTCACTTCTGTGTCTTTGGATGAGGAGCTCAAGGCTTACTCTTCCACTTGGAGGTCATCTCTTGGCTTACAGAACAGAGGCTTCATCATTCCACGGCAGATCTTTCAGTCTGCGGTAAGGACTTGTATGGGGCACTGCAGGGAGCTCTGGACTTCCTGGCTCCTCCATCTCACGTACACTGACTGCCCTTCTGCTCTCTTGCCCTCTAGGCTCCGCAAGCCACCACTGCAAGCAACCCTGCCAATCTTAAATATTTGTACATCTCACACTCAGTCTGTTTCTCTGGTAAACATTGATTGGTAGTGTGTTAACAATGACAGTACTATGAGCAGGGGTTAAGGTTTGGAACATGGAGAAATTATACTGATAGCTTCCAAATGGTCCAGAACTTAGCTTAATAAATTCCTGATAAATTAAAAACTAGAAGACATTTTACTTGTAATATGAAGTCATATTATTAACATCAGACATACTATATCATATTAATCCTAAATGCCATATGTCAACTTTGTAAAATTTGTCAAATTTATACAATTTTAACAAAGATCCATACAGAATATGTAATGATGCTATTTTCAAATTATAAAATTTCATCTTATTAATATATGTTCTAATTATATTTGGAATTAGACAACTTTGTTAAAACTTGAAGATTAGTGTTATTAAAATTAAGTGGATAAAAATGTGTGTGTGTGTGTATATATATATATTTGTTGGCATTGTCTTTTAATATAAATTTCTATTTTATTAAAAATAAAACAAAACTTTACTTTAATTAGGGACATACCACTATTTATAAATGGAGAATGTTAGGGGCTGGTGAGATGGCTCAGTGGTCTAAAGCACCTATT
>NW_004524731.1:397792-407571 GCF_000260255.1 Octodon degus
TGCTGTGGGAAATTAAAAATAAATGAATGTTTATTAAATTTTGTTAGTTTGGGGGAGACAATACAATTTATAAAAGCTTTCATACATACTTAAAAAGTGCTGTAAATGAATGTAAGGTGAATTCAAGAACCCATGATGAACACAAGAGAATTTCAGGGTTTTTATCTAACAATCAAGTAAAGTATTAGATTGAGCAAAAAACTTAATGCATGTTCCTCAGTAATTTGCATGTGTACTCTCTCAGAGTACCATTACCTTAAATTGTTGTGGCAATAGGTGACGGCACAATGGTGACACATCAAGTTCTAGCATTTTCTGAAGAAAAGAAATTCAGGGTGAATTTGGCAGGATGGGTGTCACAGAAGAACCTGTGAAGGAATGACTTGTGTTGATTCATCTCATGAAACATCTGATCTTGGGTGACATCCTTCCTGGGCAGAAAGCAGCAAAAGTCTTTATTGTCACATGGAGGAAGGCACTGGGGAGTGAAAAGGAGGATGGAGACCATGGCTGGAAAGTGCTGCGCATCTAATGAAGGCTGAAAAATTCTACTGCTCTTATCTAAAGAAGAAAACTAAACACTACCATGGATGGCTCAGAGGTTTGAGAAGGCAGTTGACAGAGGATGTACAATAAGCAATTGGAGAGAAAGAAACAAATTTCAAAGCTAAGGAGATCAGGGTATCTGGTCTGAAGTGGACAAAGGTCCTAGAAGTCCAAAACATCCCACTTTTCTAAGTAGAATGAGGTACCGTAGCCTTCACTGAATCCAGGGTTGAAGAAAATGTAAATGATTAACAAGAAACATATCCGCCCAAACCCAGGCCCTGCAAGCATGTAGAAGAGCTTCTGCGCTGTCCTGCACCCGCCCATCAAGCCCAGGCCCGCCTCGCGAGATCCGCCTTTCCCGCGTTCTCAGGACCTCCCTCGACCACCGGCCCGCCTCGCGAGATCCGACTTTCCCACGTTCTCGGGACCTCCCCCGCCCGCCGGCCCACCTCGCGAGATCCACCTTTCCCACGTTCTCGGGACCTCCCCCGCCCGCCGGCCCACCTCGCGAGATCCACCTTTCCCACGTTCTCAGGACCTCCCCCGCCCGCTGGCCCGTCTCCCGAGATCCGCCTTTCCCACGTTCTCGGGACCTCCCCCACCCGCCGGCCCAGCACAGCCGCCCTGTGAGTGAGAACTTCCTCTGCGCCGGGGACCCTCTCCATATCCGACCCGCCCCAGGCCCTGCGAGTGTAGGGGAGGGCTTCTGCTCTGTCCTGCGCCCGCCCGCCCCACGCTCCGAGCCCGCCCGCCGGCTGCTCCAAGCCCGCCGCGCGAGAGACGCCTTTCCGTGCCTTCACCAGACCTCCCCCGCCCGTCCAGAGCCTGCGCAGCCGCCCTGTGAGTACGAACTTCCGCCGCCCCTTGGGCCTGCTCCAGATCCGCCCATCACCAGGTCCTGCGAGTGTGTGGGAGAGCTTCTGCTCTGTCCTGCGCCCGCACACCAAGCCCAGGCTAGCCTCGTGCGAGAGGCCTTTCCCGCATTCTCCAGACCTCCTCTGCCCGCGCAGTGCCAGCCCAAGCCCGTCCTGTGAGTGAGAACTTCTGCCGCGCTCTTGGGAGCCCTGCAGACCCGCCAAAGCCCAGGCCGGGTGAGTGTGTGGGAGAGCTTCTGCCCTCTCCTGCCCCCCCCCACCAAACTCCTCCAGACTCAGCCCAGGCTTGGCGTACAGGCCTGGGGTGAAGCTCTACAGCTGAAGTCCCTGCAGTGAGACTAGGGTCAAAACCACGCAGCTAATCCAGGAACAGAACATCTTGCCAGAGGGGCAAAGCAGGTTCACCTCCAAGGGCAGCAGCAAGAAGGAGCTGACAACAGTAGCCAGACCCAAGCCAGGCACAATTACATGAACTAGAACTTGGTATATCGGTACCTGAATTTCATTAGGTGCTAAGATTATAACTAAACCAAAGCTCTATGCCAAAGGTCAGAGGTCAGTGCTATATGAAATGATAAAGACAGGGAGCAAAATGCAATCTCAGGCCTTGAGCCCACCCAGAACAAGTGCAGAGGACACCAGCTCAGCTGAAATGTATGAATTAATTGTGTCGGAAGTAAATAAGCAACAGCAGAAAGGTATAGAGGAACTCAGAGCAGAATTAATTTCTGGAATAAAAAAAGAAGTCTCTGAATTCATAGCATCTGAAGTAAAGAATCAGCTACAGAAACATATAGAGGAAACCTAATCTGAAAAAAACGCTGCAGTAAAAGAATTAATAACTGCTTCTAAAGAAGACATTGATAAAAAAAATAGGGAGATTAGAAAAATGACAGATTCTTTGAATGAGCAATACAGGAAAGAAATAGATCACATGAAGCAGAGTCAAAGAGATGTAGAGGAACTTAAAATCTCAGTCACAAGGCTGCAAAACTGTTTGAGTGAAAGTGAAGATAGAGGTTCAGATCTTGAAGATGCTGATGCAGCTAGTGAAAAGGTAAGAAAAGATCTCTTAAAAGACAAGAAACGTGATAACATTACTCCTGGATATGGAAATATTTTTCTTTATCCCTGGGCTGACATTGTTCTGTTGCATGGGTATTGGTAGCACCAGAAATCCTGCACAAAAGCAAGGAAGAGGGCAGCCTTGCACCCGTCTCCTATACCCAGAGAAGGTCAACAAGGCCCAGGGTTCTGAGCCTGACCACATAGCCTGGTCTCTCACACCACCCCTTTTTGCCTTTGAATTTGCATTAGTTGAATCCTGTTCAGATGAGGCTGCATATCTCTCCAATGTTTGGCCTTCTTTCCAAGGTTGCAGACTACAAATTGTGTAGCAGACAGATTGATTATGAAGAATAATAATTTCATATACATTCCAACATGTGCACCCATATATGAATTGAATTGGTGTAACACATTGACAAATTAATTCCATTCCTATGCCTGGTTATCAGATTATACACAGTGCAGGCTGTGATGTTTATCACAGCAATAAAAGGACTGTCAGGAAGATGTGGAAGACCCTGGTAACACCAAATACTCGGCCTTCTGTATGGTCATCATTTGTCTGCGTTGTCTGGCATGCAGCTCATGTGCTGTTCAGAGGCTGCTGTGTTGGAATATTGCTCACAGATGTGGGGGAGTACTTGGACTAGAGGGAAAGGTGGAGTCAGACTCCACCACAGGGCATGAGCTGGGTGGTCTTCTCCATAGCATCATGTCCCACGGTGGTGGCCACATGGAGGAGCCAGCTCCTGTTAAGACACAATCATCCCCTCACCTGCTCCTTACCACAAGACTGGGTCGCTCCCATCCACCAGGCACAGAGGACTTCCATGCCTCCTTGGCCTTTCCTCTTAACACTTTCTGACTTTTTCTGCCAATGTAACCCTGCAGCAGTAGCATGCTTGGTCATCCAGATATTTTAAAACTTAAAGTATATGTCCTTAGGTTAAGCTGTGCTTCTGGGTTCTAGTGGTGGATTTTTCCTTTTTGTTTTTAAGGTGCCAGCTTCTCATTCTATAATTGCTTGTCCCTGGACATTGCAGTGTATCCCAGAGTTATGTTAAATTCCCCAGAGGAGTAGGTAAGAGGGAAAGCCCCTGCTCTTCCAGTTTTAGTTTTTTATTTTCATGGGACTCCAGCAAAATCAGCAAGACGATATTGTTGCCCATGGCCAGTGTTTTTTGCAAGGGCTATGATCAGGGCCTTGTTTTCCACTATCCCCATGATAGAAAAACCATGCAGATGAATTGATGTTTTCTTGTTTAGTGTGGTTTAACATGGCTGAGGAACCATGGAACTCTGAAAGCCTTTTGTGTCTACAACTTGACATGGTGTAAAGTAATAAGCCAAGGCTATTATGGCTTTATTTTCTCCCAAAACTTGCTTATACTCTTGGCATTTCCAAAAACCAGATGCAAAACAGTTAATTTCTGCAAATTAAACATGAGTCTGCCTTGGTACAGCATTCTGAAGCCATTTTAAAAACTGTGTATATGGTGCTCTACAGCTTTTCAAAGTATACAGGAAGGACTGAAGCAGAATACATTCTTCTGTCACAGTGGCACAAGCCCCCTTCATTTTAAAGCTCCTTATAGATAGGCCTCATCAGGATAGGCTATGTGGCCTTCCACGGCATTCTCGGGATCCTTCCCATGGCGCTCTCTCCAGAACCTCCATCCCTCCCATCCAGCCCAAGCTCAGATCCGGCAAGTGTGTAGGAGAGCCCCCACGCTCCCCTGCACTGGTTGGACCTCCCTGATCAAGCCCAGGCCAGCAAGGTGAGTGAGTCCTTCCATCTCATTCTTGGGACCCTTCCAGCCGCACTTTAAAGGACTCTCCACCCCTCCCATCCAGCCCAAGCTCAGGCCAGGCCAGAGTGTGGGAGAGCCCCTGGGCTCCTCTGCACTGGTTGTGATACAGGGAGAAAAACTGATTTTGACCTCCAAACGATATAGGGAACTTCTAAATGACATAGGGAAAAATGATCTCCCGACCTGACCTAGACGAGTTCATGTTCTCTAAAACCAAAGAATGAATTTTAGGAACAAATGGAGGTTATGAGCAGAATATATTTATTGAGGAAAAGAAAGCTCCTGTCCAAGATAGGGACAGGAGTGGGTCCCAAGCGGGTTGTCCCCCAGAAGCTGTCTCTTCCCCAGACTTTTATAGTGTATGCCGGGCTAAGGTGGAGAAAGGGGGAACTTGCTTAGGTGGATGTGGGGTGGGACAAAACTATGGTCAGCCAATGACATTACAAGCACCATTGCTCAGATAATATTGATTAAGTCCAGGACCAAATGGGGAAGCAATTCACATAGCAGGGGGGCATGAATATGGGACAGGGTCTCTTCCTGTTGGGGGTTGGGCTAGTGACTCAATAGGGCTCTTTCAAGGTGATTGATAACTGTTTAGGATATCAGTCCCTAATGTCCATCCCTAGGGAAGTATGTAGCTGTATTTCCTCTTTTGTCTTGAGGTGTGGCCCATATGGGAGTGTCTGTCTCTTCCAAGTTGTAAAGTCACCTTGTCTTCCATCTTGTCTCCTTGTGGGCCTGGCCCTGTCTGACTGCCTGTAGTATTTCTATCTAACTTGGCTGCCTGCAACATTCCCCCCTCTGAAGAAGTAACCCGAACTGCCATGAGGGAAGCATAGGCGTTGACTGCTCTGGCTTCTTCAGGCTGAAAGGGGTCATAGTGTTGACTAGCAGTCAGATATATTCTTCAGAGGTTCTATCTAAAGGCCCTCAATAGACACCAGGCATTTTTATCTTGGGTAGACATATAGCTTTGAATCTGGAGAATACAAAGCCGAAGAAACAATTAAACATCCAAGGGTCAAATAATCACAACAGGATAATTATGAAAAAGATGAGTTAGAACATTTTTGTAGTTCCATTAGCAGATCTCTCTTAAATGTGGGGTTGAATCCCTTTTATCCTCCATGGCCTTTGGGTATTGGCTCAAACTGGCCTATGTTTATGTCTCACCAACTCCACCATTACTGGGGTACATGAATTGTTAGACGTAGGGAAAACAGAATCTTCTCTAGTTTGACTGTATGTAAACACCTGATCAAAAGCTTCTCTTACATATGAATAAGGAGACAGCAACCGTATGTAAGACCTTCAACAAGAGTGTTTAAGGACTGGAGAAAAAGCTTGGTGGTCTAAGTGCCCACCTGGCAAGCGCAATGACCAGGGTTTGAACCTTGGTACCACATGCTGTGCCAGCCCTGGAACTCCAAGTGTGCTGTGCCAGCCCTGAATCTAGGTGTGGTAGTACATTCCTGTAATCCCAGTGCTGGGGAATCTGAGACAGGAGGGTCACTACTAGTCTGAGCTGTGTAGCGTGATCCTGTATCAAATGAATAAATCCATATAAGATTAAAAATAAATTTTATAATATTTGGAGGTTTCAGAAAAAGCAGAGAACAGTCATAGCTCAGATAATTTTGGACTAAGACACTAGAATACACTAGTCAAGGTTGTGGGTAGTGATAGGCTTTGACGGTGTCACAGCAAAGAAACAAGCAGAAGGAAAAAGGGATAGCAGCTTCATTGTAAAGGGAAAGGGGCTTCATTATCTTGGAGGACACAATTTGGGAAGATAAGGAACTCTCTGGATTACAACAAAGGGAAGCTGAGGCTTTTATGGCCTTTGCCGGGGGAGGGGTTTTTAGGGGGATATTTAGATAGACCTGAGGAGCTGAGTGGGGCCTTCGCTGAGGTGGCAAGAAAGGTGAAAGGAAATGAGTTGGAGAAGAAGGGGGGAGAGGTGGTTTCTGAGAAGATAAGCTGTTGTTTTAAGGGCTTCAGCCATATTGGGTGACCACCATAATAATTCAGCAATTCATACTAGGGTCATAACCTATCATTCCCATCTTTTGGTTGTTATAAAAGGGGTGAAGTGTCTCTTAAGACTGCTTCCTGCTGAACTGGGGCATCTTCTTGGGGGTGAGGCGAGTTGACAGGATGACAGTTCATGTCCATGTAGAAGTTAGTGCCAAGAGTCTCAGCTAGGACTAGAAGTTTATAGTTAGTGACAGCTCACATTTGGATACTGAAGAAATCTTGAAAAAGTTTAAAAAGACAGCACATTATGAGTACATGTCATTATGATTAAAGGACACAGGAGGGGAAGTAAGGGGGGGGGTCTATGATCTGACTGTCATTTTACCATGACCATGTTGAAGAGGAGGAGATCTTCAGTTTTTTATATCAATATGAGGAAAGGAGTCAGGGTCATCTGTAGTACCACAACACAACTGTATAAAAGTAAAATATTGGTCTCGTGTGTATGTGTATAGACATGGAGTCTATCTACCAACTGTGTTGTCTATAGTTTTTAGAAAGATAGGCTACTGCCTGAAAAGATGGTCTCTGTTTATTTGTAAAATACCCACTGTATTGTGACCCTGAAAAGAAGTACATAGGGTAAAAGGCTGAGTTGGGTTGGGTAAAGAGAGAGCTGGCGCCCTTAGGAGGGCATGTTGTAGCTTGTGGAAGAAGGAATGTATAGGAGCAGTAGGGTCAAGGGGCTCTAACTAGGAACATTTTGATATTTTGTAGAGAGGCTGTGCTAGGAAAGCAAAGTTGGGAACCCAGAGGTGGAAGAGATTACCCAGAGGAAGGAAGGATAAAACCCGTTATTTTGTGGTGGGCACCTGAAGGTCACAAAGAAAGGCTTTGTGGTCAGTAGTGATTGTATAAGTAGTGGGAGTAATGGTGAGTCTTAGATATTTGACTTTTGGTGAAGTTATCTGAGCTTTGGAGGGAGAGATTTTAACCTGGTCCTGACAGAAAATTAAGAAAAGTAGCTGTGTGTCTTGGGGCCAGGGCATGAGATGTGGAGCAAAGGAAGAGGTCATCAGTATATTGAAGGAGTGGCTGGGCTAGAAATCAAGTGTCCCAAGATCAACAGCAAGAGATTGGCTAAGGAAGTGAAGATTATCTCTGAACTCTTGAGGCAGGACTATCTATGTGAGCTGTTGAGATCAGAGAGTGTCTGGATCAGTCCATGAGAAGGCAAAGGTCCTGACAATCTGGGTGTAAGGGAATGGTGAAGAAAGCATCCTTACGGTCTAGGACAGTAAAGTGAGTAGTGGAAGGTGAGATAGAGCATAGTATAGGGGTTTAGCTCCACTGGGTGAAAAGGAGCAACCACATTATTAATAATTTTGAGATTTTCAACTAAATGATAGGAGCCATTGGGTTTGAGTACAGGAAGAATGAGGGCACTATATAGCAAGTAGACAGTTTTAAGAAAACTATTGGTAAGGAGGTAGAGAATGATGGGCTTGAGTCTCTTGATGTTTGGGGGCTATTGGGTATTGGAGAATGTACGGAAATGCTGTGGGATCTCTGAGGCACACTAGTCTAGGAACAGCATATGTGGCACAAGTGGGACTGGAAGTATCTTAGAGTATGTAGTCAACAAGGGAAGAGGGAGTGAGGAGCTAGCTGTACATTGAGGTTGGGTTTGTAGGATGTACTCTCTCTGGGGAGAGAGAGAGAAAATTGGAGTATTGGGAGGAAGTCTCTCCCCATGAGAGGTGTGGGACATGTTGGAATCACAAGGAAATTAAGAGTGAAGAACAGTGTCTGAAGTCAAGAAGGAATGGGCCTGTCTGCAGGAGTCATGTAAGTCGGCCATCAACACCCACTGTAAAGACTGTAATGCTAATATAACAATTTTAAAACTCGGAAATAACACTATATGTGGTCTCCGTGTCAGCAAGAATTTTTTTTTTTTTTTTTTAACCTGAGAAGTCCCATGAGATTCGGGACTCTTGACAAAGGTGCCTCGATGTAGGCCATGGAACCCAAGCTCTGATGTTGCTCTTCAACGGCAATACCAAGCACTCAAGTATATGGATCTGGATGTAGCGAGGCTTCCTGTGAGGGCAGGGAATTGGATGACTTACCCGCTCTCTGGCAGACAGGGCAGTCGCATTTCCAGTGACACTTAAACTTGCAGATGTCCTAGTGATGGCTGCAGGTAGGGGCAGGCTCATGCCCAGTGTCCTTCCTCACCGCACTTGGCTTGGGTGGCAGCATTGTTTAGGCTCAGCATTACCTTGTCAAGGTCCTACTTTGATGGGAGTCCTGAGTGTCGCAGCCAAAAGTTGGCAGTATATATAGTTAATTTTGGTCTCTATTATTGAAGACACAGAAAGTTAGATTAAGTAAGTTTTCCTGTGGAGTGTGAGGGCCGAGATTTGTCTTTCTAGCTTGACACGAATATCAGGAACAGATAAGGATATAAAATAGAAATTAATAATAATTGAATCTCAGTCTACATTAGCATACTTAGTTTTGAGCAATACATTTGATTATTAGAATTTTATCTGAGTATCAAGTACCTTGAAATATAAAGTATAACCAGAGAACTATTATTTCTTATCAACCACGGCTATTTTAGCAGTTAAATCCCTGTAGAATGTTAATGGACAAGTTATATGATTTCATAGAGATCATGATATCAATAGTCATAGTTAATAGTGCAGCATAACAGTCATAGGAAATCCTCACTTTGTTTTTGCATCTCGAAATGTGCATAGGACACATATCACGTCAGTTTTAGTTGTAAAATTATTATCTGGCTGATGACCTCACATTGGCTTGACCAGAAGGTGCATCTCTAAATGTAACAGCACATACCTAGGATATGTATCACATCAGTTTTAGTTAGAAAACTATCATTTGGCTGATGACCTCATGTTGGCTTGACGGGAACCTCTTATTATAAATACCTGGAGCATAAGAGAAAGGCATATGCTTATATCTGAAAGAAAATTTATATTGTAGCATACAGTATTTTAGAAGTCATGAATATGTTCAATATATTAAGCATCTTTTATGAGAAAGCCTTATTTTAATTTTAGAAAAAACTTTGTCTTTTAACCAATGACCAAATTACTGGGGGCTCTCTATTGATGAATAAAGGTTGGCCACCCTCTATTCATCAATCAAGAGTCCTGTCCAACAATCTTCCCCATTTTGATGGGTTTTATTTAATTATAAATTAATTTGATATTACCTAGACCGGCTGGTAACTCAGGAGAAAGCATGCTTTTAAGTCCATATTTTAGAGCTCAAATAAAAAGGAACAGCTGTTTATAGAATGACATAAAAACACACAAGTACATACAGGACACACGACATCTTTATAAAATGAGAGTGCACTCAAATATTTCAGGCCAGGTTAAACTCTGATGACCTTTTTAAGTTTGAAATTATGAGAGACTGAGTCAGAACTTTTGTAAGTCAATTAGCAGAGATCTCTTAT
>NW_004524731.1:408436-410197 GCF_000260255.1 Octodon degus
AGGCCACTGGGTTTTACCATCCAGCTTATATTGTGGCCAAGCTGGCTGACAGTAGATTAATCGCTTGGGCATTATGGCCTCCTGAGGCCAAGGGAGCCGAGATTATGGACCAGGCATCCCAATGGGCTGTCTTTTTAGGAGCTGGGAACGAGTACTTCCCATGGTGACTGAAATGAAAGGTGAGCCAAAGATCAGAGCAAAAGTCACTTCCCACTAAAAAGCCGTCACTTTTTAGCCTGGACTGAGTGTGAGAGAGAGAGAGGGCCAACACCCACTTTATCAGTGGTCACTACAAAAAGCAGGGAGCCAGGGCCAGGTGGCCGAGGAAGAAGGTGGGGACCCCAAAGTGAGCTCACGATTTTGAGACAAGAGGAAAATACGAGGCGGGATTCCCCGAGATGAGTTTTGGGGCTCACCTGTGTGGATTAAAATTGGCCGGCGTTGGATGCAAGCTGGCAAAGGCAGAAGGCAGAGGCAGAAGCAAGGAGCTGAAGTCGAGGGGTGGTTCAGTGAGGGAGCTCCAAACCGGGGCAGGGCACTCCCCGGGAGCCACCCTACTCACCATTCCAGGTCACAGCACCAAAAGTGATAGGTTTTGAGGGTGTCGCAGCAGAGAAACAGGCAGGAGGAAAAGGGAAAGGGGCTTTACTGTAAAGGAAAAGGGGCTTCATTATCTTGGAGGCCAGCCAGAGAATTTAGGGAGGATAAGGAATTCCCTGGATTGGAACAAAGGGAGGCTGAGGCTTTTATGGCCTTTGCCAGGGGTGGGGCTTGAGGAGGATGTTTTGATATACCTGAGGAGCTGACTGGGGCCTTCCCTGAGGTGGCTGGTGGGAAGGGTGACAGGGATTGCACCCTGGGCTGAGTTGGAGAAGTGGGGAGGTGGTCTCTGGGAAGATGAGCTGTTGTTTTAAGGGCTTCAGCCATTTTGTGTACAGCCTGCTTCAACAAAGTGGAATCATTTCCGGTGCAGAGAGAATGCACCTTCATAGGGCAGCAGTCGTGCAGCCCATCCAGTTATCCTCTGTGGGAGTGATTCCTTTGAGGTTCTGTGGACTTTTTATTAATCAAAGAGAATACATGTACATTAAATGTTTTTGAGAAAGGGAAAAATCTTTAGGTATTTCAACATTCACATCAGAATATGAAATCACTTAATAGATGAAGAATATAAAGAAAACACCTGGACAAATTTAATCATACTCATTTCAAACAATAGCAATCAGTGATAATAATTTACCTTTTGATATGTATGCAGAGTTCTGTAAAATAAATAAGAAAGATATCTTACTCTAAATTTTATTGGACATTTTTAATAATGTTTTAGCAATCATAACTACCATGTCTTTGAAATTTTGTAAGCTTTTCTGCATCACACATTATATGATAATCATCTTAATCATAATTTTATGAATTAAGAGTTTCTCAGGAAGTTTCTGAAAGTTACATCCTAGTTTAATGCTGTAAATGAAGGATGTTACCCCAAATATTTTGTTTTCTGTGTGCAGGATCTCCTCTGCATCAGTGCCACAATTAGTTTTTTCTACAATGAACTTTGTCACTACTTCTCTGTCTAAACCACAATATTTGTGATCTTCTAGGAGTTAGTGACCATGGAAGATGTGATCCTGGAGTTCACCCCTGAGGAGTGGGCCCTACTAGACACATCCCAGAAGAAGCTGTACAGAGACGTGATGCTGGAAAACATCAATCATCTAATATCTCTTGGTGAGTCTCTAGCAATGTATGTCTTCAATCATG
>NW_004524731.1:411787-413196 GCF_000260255.1 Octodon degus
TTCTTGAATTTAATATACATTTTATTTAAAAAGTATTCATTGAACCATATAAATAGCATATTTATTATTTTTTAAAATATTGATATTCTGTAGTTTCTTTTAAAAATATGAATCTGTACAGTATCTTAGCACACAATACTTTTTAATCAAAATACTCAGCATTACACCTGAAACTAGTAAAAACCTTCATCATGTTTTTTTCTAAATACATTTCCTGCCTTTAGTCTCTAGGTTGGCAGTATCTTCCTAAAACTTGACCAAATCTGTGTTTCTTATTTGACAATTAATCACACATTTGTGTTGATATAGTTTGGATGTTAATACTCTATGTTAAGTGATACTGTCAAAGACTTTCTACACTGCTGTAATCCAGCTCTTCATTCTGCTAATGATTTTTTTGCTTACAGTGTTTCTCCCATCTGATATCATCCAATACATTTACTTTCGTGATCCTAATATATTGCACGGATTTGTTTCAAACTATCCAATTTCTCATCTAAATTTTAACTACATAGGCTTATTCATTTTATTTTTATTAGTTTGAATGCTTCACAGTCTTTACCTTTTTCAGGAAAAATATTTTTTAATTATTATCTTATTTTTTGTATATTAATTCCATAATTTCTGCTCAGCTTCTTGTTTTATTTTTTACTATCTCAAGAAATTTAAAATATACAATTAGAGTACTACCTTGTTGTCTTTTAAATGTTTAAAAATCAAATTTTTCTGAGAATTCTTGTTTTAAAAATTTATTCAAGGTTTCTCAGAGTATGTGATATTTTCACTTTCATTTTTCATTTGATATTAATTATTTTTAGTTTCTTCAATAATATCTTGAATAATCCACTGGGCAATCAAAACATTTATTTAACAAATATAATCTTGTATTTTCACTTATAATATTGTGTAAGATTTCTGAGTTTATGTATTTTATGAATTCTAATATCATTAAATTGAAAAATATATGAATTTCTAGAGAAACATATACTCATCTTTAAAGAATTTCTTCATTTCTGTTTCTCTAAGATAATGTTTGATTGTTTTTATAACCATACAGGACTAATGAGTGCTGATCAAAAATCAGCAAAGACAAGTACTCAATACATTTATAACAGTGACGCCTGCATGATCAAGATATTGGTAAGTTTTTTATGAACAATAACTCTTGCCATCTAAATTAAAGGTTTTGTCCTTGGAATGCATTAATGATTTAACTCAACTACTGGAATGTAAATAAGATGAGGTAAAGTATTCTGTGAGCTAAGGTTTTGAGTTCAATAATTTGCATTTAGATAGCATTTTTATGACTGAAAACACTGAAGCATTGACTAAGAAAAACATCAAAGTACGTCAGAGCCTTGAAATGTATCAAAGGTCATAAATAAATATAATATTTTCTAGTTGTGATA
>NW_004524731.1:416286-424134 GCF_000260255.1 Octodon degus
TCCCCAGTACCACATGCCATACCAGCCCCAGAAATCCCCAGCTAGCACAAACCAGTAATCTCAGAACTAGGGAGCATGAAATAGGATGGTCACTATGAGTCTGAGCTTGGTATTAAGACCCTCTACAGACATACGTCATCTGAAAACACAGAAAATATAAGTAGAAATTTTTTGCTTATCATGGGTGCTGCAAATTTTTCCATTTATAATTTATTTTTAGGCAATAATGGGAAATTACATTTGACAAGGCTACTTGAACAGTGAACCCTAAGAGCCATTGATCTAAGTGAAATGCATGGTTTACACAAGAATGTGAGGAAATAGCTAGGCCATTAATACATGATAAGTGGTAGAATGTTGCTGAAGAATATCACATCATTAACTTCAGGAAAACGTTTCTTGTGAAATAAGGGTGAATTATTTACCCAGTGGCATATATGGAAAATATAATTGTCACTGGGCTAGACTTGGTGTGGTGAATATACAAAAGTTCAAAGGATAAACAACCATCCAAAATAAGATTTTTTAAAATGTACTTGGCACAGTGTCTCACTACACAGAGTTTCTGTATACTTATGATAACATGTAGGTAGCTAATAAAGGAGTCTAGGATTAAACCTATTTTTGTAATGGATATCAAAGTTAAAATGGATTGGTAGAGGTGGAAGTTAAATTTGACCCACAGCAGGTTGAGAAATATAAAAAAATGAGTTACATTTTTGTTATACCAAATTAGCTCATCAAAAGTTGCCTGCATGTGGAAAGAATTCCTGAAATCATTTTGTATGTGGATCTTTGGGTGACCATCATAAAATAATCTTATAAAAAAAAAAGTTGCCTGCATGTAATGAGACTTCTTATGAAAAGTGTTACCATGAGCTATGAAAAAGTGTCCTGAAATAATGAAATGAAAGTTGTATTACATATAATCTAATTTACAGTGTGACTAACTCTAAACCTTGCTTTCAGATTAAAGAGCACATATCCAGAAACACAATAGTGGGCAGTTAGAGGAGATGCACCAGGAGGGAAGCGGAAGCCATCCCCTTCTTTGTAAGACACATACTTTTCAGTGGTCCAATTTTTTAAGTTTCAACCTTAATATGATGAGATAGGGAATACTTTATATATTCAGAAAGGATATGATCTAGAAATATTGGACAAAGATTACACATATTTAGGCAAATGTGAACATGTGGGATGTAGTAATACCTTTTGAAATAAGTTATGAAGCATATAAGTTTAGCCATAATGAATATGAAGTCAGATTTATTCTGGCCAAATATATATGAAAGTGAAAAGCATTTATCAAGTAACACATTTACAAAACATATACAAAAAATAACCAAATCATGAAAGGGATATTTAACATGTTATAAATATTTAAAGAAATAAAAAGTAGAATCAAATTCAAGCTCCTTAAATAGATTCTTCACAGTTTAATGCAAATAAATCTGTTATATGCATCTGTCACATGTGAGAAGTTGTAGCCCTGCATTGTAACAGCCTTGTATTATTTAGGACTTTGTGTCTATTATGAAAGGAATTCAACCGCAGAAAAAAGTAACAGCAAGTAAGTCTGGAAGAAAACACTAAAGTACTTCAAAACATTTTGCAATATGTGAAAATAAGCACATTAAGTGGGTATATAAGTATAAAATGATATAGTTAATTCATTTGTATACAAAAGAATATGTGATACAATCATGTCTCCTTTGAACAGAAGATGTGTAAAATTAATCTAGGTTGATTATTGTCATTTTAAATGCCAATGTGAGACTCCAAAGTACCTTCTCTTATATCAAGGTTTAATTAGCCAACATTCAGAATTATTGTCTTAGAATTTTCTTGGCTATTAATCTCACAGAGCTTTAGAAAATGCATAAAAGAAATCATGTATTGCTGAATTTTATTAAAACATTTAACTTCAGAAGATAAGCACCCATGGACTTCTTTGTCTGCATGTCTTTCATTTCATACAGAATGGGCTGCTTTCTTTAAGGAACAAAACACCAGAATTCAAAAATGCCAGAAAATTGAATTCAATAGCACATCAAAAAGTTAGCGCTTCATAATAAATTTATTTTCATCTCAGAGATAAAAGTGATCCACATGCATAATAAGACATTAAAAAATTAACAAATTCATAGACGACATAGGAAATTACAACCTTTACTGGTCCACTGAGAAATCATCTCCCTGATTTCCAGTTCAGCAGTGACATTTCTTGGCATTAGAGTTTTTCTGGAATATTTGCTCTTGCAGACTATGTATGTATGTATGTATGTATGTATGTATGTATGTGAGTTTATCTAAAGGTCATAGGCAAGGTTAACTCCAGAAAGTATGGTGTGTGTTTCTTGGCTTCTTTGTATTTCTTGTTTCTAATTCCTTCCTGCAGAGTGGTTGCATTTTTGTCTTTGGAATCCAAGAAGTAATTTTTTTCTTTAAGTGAAGTTAAGTTTTTCTTTCTTGTATTTACCATATAAAAACAATAAATCACTAATTGGTTTTGGAAAAAAAAATCCTAGCAAATAGAATACAGCAAATCATCAAGAAGATTATACACTATGACCAAGTAAGATTGATCCTGGGGATGCAAGGATGGTTCAATATATGCAAATCTATAAATACACTATATCAATAGAGCCAAATCCAAAAACCACATAGTCATGTCAGTTGATGCAGAAAAGGCTTTTGACAAAGTCCAACACTCATTCATGTTCAAAGCCCTACAGAAAATTGGAATAGATGGCCTCTACCTCAATCTGATAAAAGTCATCCATGACAATACAACAGCCAACATCATTCTAAATGGGGAAAAACTGAAATTTTTTACTCTCAAGTCAGGTACAAGACAAGGATGTTTAATTTTAAAGCCCTTTCTCCTCCCCTCTGAATCCTCCTCTACCTCACTTTTCTTTCATGTTGATCTTATAAGACGTAGTTCATGATACAGTGTAGAACGTTGATATTCACTGAGGGGATCAGGTTGCTGTACATGGCTTTGTTTCTTCTACTTATTTTCCTTTCCCTTCTCACTCCCTGCCCATTATCCTTTGGGCTTTCTCAATATAATGAAATTCTATATTGCTTCAAAGAATAACAATTTTGAGACATTCGCATAAAAATGGATGCACCTGCAAAATATAATTTTGCATGAAATGAGACTCAGACTTAATATCACACAGCATCTCTCTTTTCTGTTGAGAGGGTAGGGACTCAATTCTGTATCTTTCCTGTTTGTTTCCTTCTTTGGATGCCCATAGCTCACTGATGCTTTTTTCAGTGCAAAGGTAGAGAGGAATGGGCAGAGGCTGAATCAGCAGTCAAAGCTTTTGAGGTCCACTGATGTTACTTCCTCTTGGAAAGAGTTACTGCCCAGTGCACACCCGGTAACCTGTTGTGTTGTCCTCCTGTGGTATCCTATGAAGGACAGGTGCTGAGGAGAGCTCTTTGTGCCATTCCCCTTCTCTCCCCTGACACGTGTGGATCCGCACACACAGAGTCCTGCTCTGTGTTTCACATCGGCAGCTCCTCAGCGATGAGCATTTAGCCCCTTGCATCCCTACTGCTCTACTGTGCTAGGTCATGAAGAAGGAAGCACAGTAAAACCTTCTGCATCACACACAGGGTTTCTCCCATTAGAAAATCACTCAGGAGAGGCCAGCTCAGGCCTCTTGGGTCCCAGGACAGGAAGCACCAGCAATTTATGAGTCAGATCGCTGTGCTGAATCCTCACCGCATCAAGGGCCCACATGCAGGGGTCCTGAAGATTAGAGCTCCTGCTGTGCCTGGGTGCCCCGCCCTACTCACTGCCCAGCCTCCAGACTCTGCTCCAGACTGGTCTGAATAGACTGGTTCAACTCCCCCTACTGTCTGCTTGGAGAAGTGCAAGAAAATGCACAAGGGTGAGAGGGAGCTGTTTCCAGGGTTGCAAGGAGAGAAGTTAGAAAGGAAGGAGAGGGTGGCTGGGGTGTGGACCACGCTAGAGGCAGGGGTGTGCAGCTAGGCTATGTTCATCCTAGTCTTACCAGTTCATTTATCTACGTGGCTGTCCCGCTCTACCTGTAACCTCTGTTTCCCCTGTGTGTCTCCGATCTTTCCCCTTGCCCCACTACACAGCTGTTTTCTATCCTTGCTTGTGTTCTTCCTTGCTCCCACTTTGCTAAATTTAGCATGATTATTTTTAATGACTTTATGGTTAAACTTAATTAAATGTGCTGTAAGACGGATGCGGTTTATTCTCATCTGCTTCTCATAGTGTACAACCACTAACACATATTTCATGTTACTGTGTTTAAGGAAGCACACATGAGGTTGCAGGGCATCCATGGCCCATCGCAGGCCTCTCCCGCGCTCTGTTCCCCCAAGGTTAGCAGTGATCAAGACTTCTGTCGAGAAAGTAGTGTCCTGTGGTTCCAACCACCCAGTGACCTGGACTTACCTGCTGCTCAGTGGCTGGGCAATTTAAGGGGAAGGAAGCTGCCGTCACTGTCACCTGTGATCAGCACTGTAGCACCCTGGTCAGGATCCCTCCCTCCTTGAGATGTTCACAGAGGAAAGGTCAGAGGATTTCTCCCTTAATGTTCTCTAACTTGGGTCTAAAACCCATGATTTGTGTCAAGGGATCGTTCCTCAGGCACCAGCCAGGAATGCTCCTGGAAGCTCACAGCCCTGCCTAAATCTTGTGACAAAAAAAGGAAGGGGAAGACCTCAGACTCAGCTTCCATTCATCAGGCAGGAGACCTGGACAGTCTCTAGCTTAAGTTCACAATCTAGTTCTTTGTTCCATGGTGTGTGAGGGCCACAGCTTTATGCATTCATTCTCACCAGTATCCTCCAAATAAGAGGAAGCTCAGCTCCCAAGCATCACAGGAGAGCACCAAGGCTCTGAGGTGGAGGGCCCCAGATTCTGCAGGCTTTCTCAGCTGCAAGTGGAATTGTATCAGAAGTGTCTGTAGTGGTTGTACCAGTCTGCACTCCCACCAACAGTGCAGAACGGTTTCTTTTTCCCCACAGAGTCTCCAGCACTTGTTATTGGTGGACTGCTTGATAGGCATTCATTCTGGGGTGAGATGGAAGCTCGGTGTTGTTTCAATTTGCATTTCTTGATCAATGATCAATGATGTTGAATGTTTTTCATGTATTTGCTTGCCATTTGTATTTCTTCCTCTGTGGAGTGTATATTTATTTCAGATTCCTAGGTTTGGATTGGTCTTTGAATTGATAGGTTCTGACTTTTTAAATTCTTTATATGTTCTAGATAGGCCTTTGTCAGAGGGACAGTTGGCTACATGTTTTTCCCGTTCGTGAGTTTTCTTTTTACTTTGTTGGAGATTTCTTTGAAGTGCAGAAACTTTTCATAATGGAACAACTGTACTGTGCATTTCTGCTGGTCGATGGAAAGAAGTGTTATACTTAATTTGTTTTGTCTCCTGTTTTCAGTTGTTTGTACTGTCTTCTTAATTTCTTATACATTTCTTTTTTCTTCCAATTTTACATGCATATATCTGATAATATGAATAACTGGTTGGAAGACAGGACTATGTATTACAACAAATACTGTGAAATTTATATTAGCTAAGTGAAATTCTATCATTTGAAATTTTGTCTATTTTAATTTTAATTTGTACTCTCTTTAAAAAAACACAAAATAAAAATGTGTGTCCTCAAAAAAAGAAAATTAAAGGGTCACTACATGACCAGAAACATGCAAACCAGGTGCCTAGAACTGAACTCCAGCATCCACCCAAGAGTCCACCCGGATTTTGTCCAGGCCTGCATGCTCTTCATTGGCCCAGACTGCAAAATCTTCTTTTCTGGCCCACATTCCATCCTGGACTCATGCCCAGACTTAGCCCATCATTCATGTCCTCATGAAATACTGTGTTTTAGTGCTCTTGTTGCTCTTTACATGAATTCCCTTAATTTCTAACAAATCATTTTCACAATTTTCATTTAAGTATTAGCTCACTTTAACATATTGTGTTCCAAATCTGCTTCCTTTAAAATGAAATTTCAGGGGCCAGGGAGATGGCTCAGTGGAATAAGCGCTTCCCTGGAAAGCACAAGGGCCTGAGTTCAATCCCTGGTTCCACCAAAAATAAAATAAAATAAGATGAAATTTCAGTAGACCAATTAAACATAGTACAGTGTATAGAAATGCAGATATATAAAACAAATTGCAAATCAGGACGCCCTCATACCACAAAAGGTCTGGAGAGGTCCAGGACTGAGATCTTGCATCATTTATAAAATGGAGTCATAGGAAAAAACTCCACTGGACAGACAAAGCAAGCTATCAACTGAGTACAGCTAAATGATTTACTGCTTCCACCTTGATTTGCTCATTAGCCTCCTGCACACTAATCACAATCCGGTACTGTGATCACCTGGACGTGGGTGTGATCTGTGGGACCCAGTTCTCATGTTGCAAATCTGGGCCTCCCTCAAATATTGTACAAAGATGCATGTGTTCTCTTTGGGTAAGGCTCTCTCCCTTAATGTTGAAATGTGTATTATTTCCTAGAAACTGGAAAGCAATTCAGAGTTTTTTTTTGTTTTTTTTTTTTTAAATAGCAGGCTGGTTGTGTTTTCCTGATTTAAGTTACAAGCTAGTTCTTTGTTCTCCATTGTGTGTGTGTGGTGGGGGGCATAGCTTTATACGTGCATGGAGCATGCAAAGCAAATGAACCATGTGTGTTTCTAAAGGGAAGCTCTGGTTGGTTTCAGGTGAAGGCAGAGTTCAGTCCCTGGAATGGGGCTCTGGTTAGGTTTCATGCTGTGGTTGATCTCTAAAGGGAAGTCAAGCAGAGCAGACATTTTCCCAGAGCAGGGAGACTGCAGTATTCACGCCTTTGGGAGAAGAGTGCTTTGCTACTTGCCTGTGAGACCATCTCAAACACAGAGGACTTCACTGTCTGCAAACTTGACTCCCGGTGAAGTTGCATAGAAGTAGATGTGAGCCTCTCTGAAACCCGGTGCTGCCGATCGTTAGATAAAGCCACTATTTGTCTGATGCACAAACCTTATTTCATTTTCTTTTATCAGCATTTCTCATCATCCTCCTACCTAACTTTCACACTGGGGTCAGTCGGTGTCAGTGGGGCCTAGTGTTGCCTTCGCTTGTGTGGAGCTGGAACATGCGCAGAGCACAGCTGAGCTCCTTGTTCCTCCATCTACCCAGCCTTCCTCCAGTTCCTCCGTCGCTGGAGATTTGCACCCTACCTCCCTTTATCTCTTCTTTGTTTTGCTCTGACTTTATAGTTTGTTTATTCTATTTTCAAGAAACCATGAAATATTTAAGCTTGTTTGTCCATTTTATTTTACTTACCCTGGTGGGCGGAAGTCACACCCATTTTCTTACAAGCAATTCACATTTCATTTTTATCATTTTGCCCTCCTCCATCAATATCTTGAATCAGAGCAGAGATTTGCTTCCTCCACGATTGTTGATATATTTTGTCCCACAGAGTAACTGGTATTCGTAAGTTTTCCTAACAATGAAACTCGATCAGCTAAATTTCAAGCTCTTACTTGGGACGTTTACAGCTCAGCCATTCCTTAGGCACAGCAAGCAGGAAGCTGCTCCCGTCAGCCACATACAAGTGCTCACCCTCTCTATGTAAGACGCACTGTGCTGTGAGCCACAGTCCTGTCAGTATTCTTTTTCTCTGGGAATGAATCCTTCCTTCCTTTTCATTTACTTCTTTTTATGTGTGTTGCTCTGCAATTTACAATGATTACTTTAGCTTTTTGGCAAAGGTGCTTTAATAATATATTTTAATTCTTCATTAAAATCAATATGACAAATGCAAATAATTTTCATTAGGACGCTTGAGTTTT
>NW_004524731.1:425519-426865 GCF_000260255.1 Octodon degus
GATAATATGTGAAGTTGCTCACACTTTCTACATCGATTTGCACTTGTGGAAATACTTCTATGTAACTCAGAATGGACATGTCGTGTAAGGGCTGATGCACTGGTAGACACAAGGAGAGGCTTTTGGCTCGGTGCCTGCACTCCCAGTGCTCACCAGTTAGAATTTGCATCATCTGACCTTCACAGACTTCACAGGGCTGAGGATGAGGTCGGCAGCGCACCGCATGCTGGGCAAGTGGGAGGCACTGAGTTGATTTTGATGCCAAAATAACATAAACTTTTCCACATATGCAAGTCCTTATATATCTACAGTTTATAATTTGACTTCCCTTGACATATGTTCTCCATATAAGTGGAGGTTTTTTTTTTCTAATTTCTTTGTTTTTAATTGGTTTGTGTTAATTGTAGATACTAGTATGTTTCATTTTACAGAAACTGTGCATGTGCCCAACATGTTTTGGGCCCTGCGAGTTCCTCATTCCTGTCTTACCACTCCTCTCCTTCCCCTCACCCTCTTCTTCTACAGCACTCTCCTGTACCTCTTTCATTTCATTTCTGTTACTGTGGCAGATGAGGTGAAAAATGTTTGTGAAATTCAGGGTCCAGGTCAAAACCTCAGGTCTGTGCTTCCATATAGATGGATGGGAGCTGAGCTCGGGATGTGTGGAAAGGGATGTGTGGAATGAGTGCTGTTTTCTGAAATGCAGCACAAAGGACCGTGTGAAAATTTTCTTGAGTAAGTGCAGTCATAATTTCATTTAGTTGACTACCACAATTCATATGTCTTCTTGTCATTGATTCAGATTTAGGAGAGAAGAATAGGTACATATTGAAATTAATATTTCCTACAAAACCTGTCAGGAACACTTTGAGGGACACCTTGTGATACAAAATAAATGCAAGGATCCAAATAACCCCCTTGGGGTGAGTATATTCTCATGGTGTAGTATAGATTTTGAGGAGGATTAAGGTGTCTAAATTCCAGGGCAAAAGTTGTGGCCATCTGTAAGAAAGCTCATGTTTCATCCAGCACGCTGTTCAGTCTGAAGTGTCCCCTACCACACCACCAGATGCCTGCTTGTGACCCACTCAGTGCTGCCTGATCCCCCAGCTCATCAAAATACTGACGTTCCCTTGATTCAGTTTATTACCTGAGGATTCTAGTTGTGCCACACACATCTATGGAGATATGAGGACTGATTATTCATCTAGGAAGAAAGCCTTATGATTCTATAGATATTATTTCTGTCCATATTCTGTTTTTTATATTCTTTTTATATCATTTGTACTGACTCCTTTCTCATTGATGCCTATTAGTCTCATGTTGTTCATCTTTGAATCATCTTG
>NW_004524731.1:428135-432919 GCF_000260255.1 Octodon degus
AAAAGGAACTCTTAATTTAAAAGGTAAGTATTCTGGTACCAGGAATTGAATTCAGTAGCTTGCGCTTGCCGCAAAGGTGCTTATGCCACTGAGCTATGTCCCTGGCCCCAAAGTCTCTAGTTTAATTAACTTTCTCCTCCCTGGGAGTGAATTTTAGGGTAAAAAGATAATATAAGAAAAAGAGTCCTTTGAGAAATGAGGGCTTCTGACCAGAGGATTGCCCCTTTAACTGCCTCATCTGCCAGCATGTTTCCGTAGCTTCCACTGTGTTCTCTTTCTTTTGTCCTGGTTCACATACTCTGGCTATCTCTTCAGGCACCATGAAACTTTCAAAAACCTGCGTAGTTGATTCTTCATGGACGTGGAATTGTTGTTTGCTAATAATGTGACATTATGCAGCCCATATTTTCTTATAATAAGATTTACTCTGGCAGCATATGTGTGGTTACTTTAATGCTTGTGTGCCTCCCATTTCCAAAATTTAGGGCCTGATTCTATGCTAGTGACTCATAGTTTTGATTCAGCCAATTGTTAGACAGTCTTCTTTATGAAGCAACTGCAAGTTGCTTTGTATTTAAAACTATGTCTTCTGCTTTTAAGGAATCATGTATAAAATACTTAAATATGGTAAAACTTGTAATTTTTCAGAGATTAAATTCAGTATTTTGTGTGACAGTCACAGCTGTGCACACAGCAGACATCGCGGCACCGTGTGTCTTAGCCCCGAGACAGAGTCCAGTAGGAACAAGGGTGACTGCACTGGCAAGGCTTGCCTTGCACCTCTTCCAACAGGGTGACCGCGTACGTTAGTATCTGCGTGGCAGTCAGCCGTCTTCTGACCTTTGGCTGCGAATTGCCCACACTCGCCTTGGTGTGTTGCCCATGAACTTCCTAACAAAATTAGCATTCTTATTTTCATGTCCAGTGAGGTAATTGTGGCAACTCGCTCGTGCAGTGCATTAGCAGTGAGTGATTCTGGTCCAAAAACTAGTACAGATCAGTCATTGGGCGTTGTTATGGCTTGTGCCTAGTTGTCCTCCCAAAATCTCATAAAGTAACAGCAGCAGCTTCTAGATTTTGTGATTTACTCATGATCCAATGCTGGGATTATGGGTGTGAGTGCTACACCTACCCTGACGTGAATAGCCTGAAAACAACATAGGGGAGAGAGAGAGAGAGAGAGAGAGAGAGAGAGAGAGAGAGAGAGAGAGACTTGCTAGCTGCCACAGCTTCTGCTCTTCCCTTTGCTCTTTGTAGTTTTCAGCCATCAAGAATAGCTGCCATCTGCTATGCCAGTGTGCCTCAGGGCCAACCAAATATGGGCTGAAACCTCCACAATCTGTGAGCTAAATAAACATTTCCTTCCTTTATTTTGGGTGTTGGGTGTTTTGTCTCTGCAATAAGAGAAAAATAACTGAGACAGAATTTGATACCAAGAGCACTGCCGTGACTATTACTGTGCCGTTCAAGAACCTTAGGAAATGGGTTATGGGAAGAGATAGTAAAGGTTCTGAGATGTCACCTGAAAGAGAAGTGCTGGAGTGCTTTGGGCTAGATGGGAGGTTCTGGTCAGATCTCAGAAGACCAGAAGGCTGATAGAGATCCTGCCTGTACAAACCAGGCATGGGAGGTTTCTGCTGGCAAGGACTACATTGGTTGTTGGATTCCAGATAGTGTGTGTTATGGGTTAGCAGAAAGTTTTTATGAATTTTGCTCATGTCCAGAGACTTTGCATGAGAATGAGTTTAAGTGTGGCTGACTAATTAATCTGGCAGAAGAAATGCCAAGACATCACACATTGAGACTTTGGTATGGCTATGTTGGGGGCTTTTAGTTAGGTGCATATTGAGAATCTAGAGCAGAATGATTTTAAATGTTGTGACTTTGCCCAAGAAGTAAGCTCTAATAAAGCCGCAGGCTGCAAAGATACAACTGAGAATATCTCCACTGCAGAGAAGCAACAGGAGAATAACAAAGATACCCTGAGGGCATCACAAGAAGAAGCAGGAGTCCAACTTCTTCGGCCTCAAAACCACAAAAGTGATGAGAAAGCTGTAAAGTGCCGTATTTCAGAATGGAGGTAGTGGTCACACCAAATTCCAGAATGGTGGTGGCATGAAGAATTTGTTCTTGGAATCAGAGGCAGAGTGCTCAGTAATCAAGACACACTCAATCCCTACAGCCAAAAGAGAAGAAAGCCTGGCTATTGCTCCAGCTGGCAGCAAACCTTGGCATCATTCACATGCATTAGTTTTAGGTGCATGGAGAATTGAAGAATTCTGAGGTTAAGAGGGCTTTCACCTAGGATTCATAAGGCCTGGAAGGTCAGGCAAACTGCCCCTGACATGGCAGTGTGTGAAGGAGAGAGTAAGAAGCCTAACATGCACTGGAAACCCCAGAATTTTGGAAAATCAAGAAATGTGGATCCTCTAAGGAAAGTTGCAAGGAGGGAGCAAAGCAGGTCTAAGAGCGAAATCATGGGAGTTACCACCAAAAGAGCCATAGAGGTGGAGCCACATGGAGCTCACAATTTGCTATAGAGTGCTTTGGATGTTCCACATGAAACCACATGACTTATGTTTACTTTGGTTGAAGTGCTTCATATCCTGATATTTGTACCTTTTGGAAAGGTAATGTTTTTCTTGTGCCATTGAATGTTGGAAGTGCTTAACTTTGGATTTGGGCTCACAGTTAACAGTTTGCCTTAGATCTTGGAGGAGACTTGGGACTTGGACTTTTCAGCATGCTGAAACTTTTAGGACTTTGGAAACTCTTAGAGATGGGCTAAAATGCCTCTTGCATAAAGGTATGTGCATGAGTCTTTGGAGGGCTAGGGGAAGAATGTTATGGTTTGTGTCTAGTTGTCCCCCGAAAGCCTCATGCGGTCACTGGGGCAGTTTCTAGAATTGGTGATTAATTCATAATTCCATAAAAGGATTATGTGTGTTAGTGCTACACCCATCTGAGGTCGGTAATCAGCCTGAAATGTACTGAAGAGAGAGCAGCTTATTAGATGCAACAGCTGCTGCTCCTCCCTTTGTTCTTTTCCTTTTTCTGTGACCATGGACAGCTGCCCTCTGCTGTGCTCCACTCTGACTTGAAGCCAGCTGAGTATAGACTGAAACCTCCACTGACTGTGCACTAAATAAACCTTTCTTAATTTGAGGTGTTGGGTATTTTGTCCCAGCAATAAGACAAAAGTAACTGAGACAGGTGTCTTGCACTTTTGTGTTCGAGTTATGACTCGGAGGCATTTCCTTACTTACAATGACAGATTGGTTTCCTACCAATTATATTTCTTCTAGTTTCTGGAGAAGTGGGTCAGGTTCTTATTCTAATAGCTTAAGTTTTAAGTCTTTGCCTTTTAGAGCATAGCAATGTACCCTTTCTCGAGGAGCATAAATTCACAATGGCTAGATTTACACAGTTCCCAAAAGGGATAAATGGAGGATCAAGATTATTGGAGCCAACATTTTGAAGTTCAATTACTTCATTAAGCGTATGACATCTTCACCAAACTACCAAGGATAAAGTCAACAAGACTATGAGTAAGACAAAAGCTAAGACTACTAAACTAAAAATGCTCCAGGGCAAGATCCTCATTAAGATCACCACCTCCCTTCACTATTTTCCTCAATCAATATATCCTGAGGCTGCATACTGGGCTTTTATTCACTACGAGCAGCTGGTCATCCATGATTCCCACCGCACTGCCAATGTCTCCTGCTCATTCTTTCCACTGAGAACCACAGCAGCTGCCAGAAGATTGGCGTACATGGCAGAGGCCTTTGACAACCCACTGTCAGCAATAACCAGCCAGCCCCTGACACTTTCTCGCTTCCTTCTAAGTGCTGGGCAGGGAATGCTGCTCCTCCCTCCATGTACTCAGGCCCAAGCTTCTGCTCACCTCACTTGTGTTGCAGACATTTAACTCTGCTTCCAGTAATTGGCATTTTAGTTTTAGGGACTCATAGGTCCGCTGGTGTAGGAAGTTAAGGAGACCTATCGTAGCATTTGTTAATTCCTCTTTGAGAACACCAGACCACAGTACATCAGCCTTACTTGAGTGATGTTTATTGTGATGAGGGAGAGAGAATTTTTTCAGGACTTAGAAGATCACGCCAACTAGGTGATGTGAGTCAGGAAATCCTTCTTGGAGAACAGTACACAGTATGATAATAGTACACATAACAATAATAGTATGTTATTTTCCCATTCCTGAATTTTCAAACCAACAGAAAATTTGTCTCCACAGTCCATACGCCAAGAACAGATCCAAAAAGCATCTTTTTGATCTATGATCCTAAAAGACAGGTGGTCATAAAGAACTTTGTTATGGAAAGTGTAGTGATTCAGGTCACAGTGTTCCTACTCTAGAAAAACTAACTTACTGCTCTGAAGTCCTATACTAATTAACAGGGGCTGTCAGTTGCTTTATTTTCCTGGCAGTATGATATTAGAAAAAGGTGACATGCAAGATTTTACCAGTCTCTATTTTATGAGTCTCTCTCTGCTGGAATGCATCATGGACTTCCATTTAGTATTTTTATATATTGTATATTCCTCTATATGTATCCCCTGTTGTTTAGTTCCATATGGTTCTAGGTCATATGTCATCTACCCCAGGTGTCCACTCTATTAGTCCTGATTTCAGGCTGAATGATATCTTTAAGATGAGGTATCAAGAGTTTAAACATCACTTGGATCTTCTTTTTAATAATGTTTAGGCCTATTGCTGAGATATTACTTATCTGCTTGGGACATCTATTCCTATTTTAGCGACA
>NW_004524731.1:434419-458075 GCF_000260255.1 Octodon degus
TAGGATATCATGTCCGCATCTTGTACAGCAATTAGCCACTAGGAAGAATGTATGCAATGTGTTAATTACTGAAACTTTCCTACCAATTTGATTTGAAACTGTTTCATTGCTATTTGTTTCTCAATAAAATTATGGAAAAAAACAAAATAGGAGCTATAAACCCTTCTCATTTTATTCCTGATATTAAAACACTCTCAGAAGAGCAGTGTAATGCAGAGAGGTGAAAGCCATGTAAGGTTTGGGCCAAACCAAAGTCCATTGCAATAATAATTTTCTCCCTTGTGGGTCCTAGAGCTGTATTTATCATGAGGTTTTGATAGGGCTATCAATATGAAAGGTCCATTGACCCTCCCTTCCTTTGTCAAATGCCTGAAGGTGTATCACCTCTCCTTTCTTCTTCCATTACTGGCATTCACTTTAACATATCCCTTTCTCTGATGCTCATAGCACTTTTCCTGATTTCCTTTTCCTGTCCATTGGCCTTGAAGCCCCTTCAGATGGTCTTGCTGTAAAATTTTTCAGCTTTTGGATTCAGACCAGCCTTTTTCATTTTATCTGTTTATGGAAGAAACCATTATCTTAGACATTTATTTTCATTTGTCTTAATCTCAATATGCGTACATTTTCCATCAGTACTTTATTTGTTGATCTTTCCAATCCTCAGTCTTCTGGAGTTTTATTTTTAAAACTATCATGTCACCAATTTGTAACAAAGTGAAACATTCACGTGCTTTGATGCAGTCAAAGTGTTTTGTCAATTTTTCATGGAATTGTTAATTTCCTAGTACCTTTTAATCTGTTTCATGTATTTTATTTCTTACCCATATTGTTCATTAAGAGTTGGAATCTTTTTTCTTTGCTTCTCTATTTTTTTTTTATCAATGTTTTGTTTAGATGTACTAAGAAATTCACTCATGGTTGTCATTTTTTTCTTACTTGTTCGATTATTTGTGATCTGATTTTCTCTATGCATGCATGGAATTATTTCTTTATTTTTTTGTTATCATTTTAGACATTTAATATGGGTAACTTCCAATTTCTTCTATGTTGATGATTTCTGGACTTGTTCTGAAATTGCATTTTACTCATTCAACTTGTCATTTTCTTTCTTCTTTCTTTCTTTCTCTCTCTGTCTTTTTTTTTTTTTTCAGAACCCTGAATTCAGGCCCTTTCACTTGCCAGGGAAGTGCTTATTCTACTCAGCCATTTTCCTGGCCCCTTCAACTTGTCATTTTCTACCTCAGAAAAAAATGTTCACTTTTGATTTCTGTGATAATCCTTGAGAAATTTTGATGGTAGGTAGATATATCACTACTATCAAGGCCACTATAGGAAAAGTCTGTTCTTTAGGGATATCTTCTGTGTGTTGGAAAAACTTGCTTTGTATCTGTCCTGAGATCCTGCCTTTCCAATTAATTAAAAATTGGATGTTGGTTGCCCTTTGGCGCTGTCCTCCATCTTTACTTGTAGGGCTTTTCTGAGGTTATTAACACAGCTCTTGACAATGTTGGTACTAAATGTAGAATAGGTGTTTAAAACACGTATAGTATCCTAGTTATAGCAGCACAATTATCAATAATGATAACATCAAGCAAAATTAGGTAACTATTATTTTGTACTTTAGCCCACAGAAGCAAAGCCTGTATTTAACAGAGGGTACATGTGAAGTCTCCATTTCACTTGAAAAACAAAAGACATGGACATCAGTGGAACAGATTACAAGATGCAGGCACAATGACAAGCACAGTTAGCCACCTTATCTTTGATAAATGGGCCAAACATGTTCACTGGAAGAAAGATTGCCACTGTAAAAATGGTGTTCAAAAAACTGACTTTCTGCATGTAGAAAAATAAACTACACCCACTTAGACCACCAGACACTAAACGAACATCAAAATGAATTGAAGGTCTAAACATTAAAACAGAAACACTGGGGCTGTGGAAATAGCTCAGTGGCATAAGTACCTGCCTGCCAAGCACAAGGTCCTGAGTTCTATCTCCAACAGCACACACACAAAAAAAATATCTGAACATAAAGCTGAAGCACTGAATGTACTGGCAGAGAAAGCAGGTGGAAATCTTGTAGACATAGGACTAGGCAGAGAGTTTATGACCAAAAGCAAGACTGCATGGGAAATACTTCAAAGAATCAACAAGTGGGGCCTCATCTTCTTGCAAAGACGTTGTACATGCAACAAATGCGGAGTCCTTGGGTAACTATTTTGTTGTTGTTAGGCATATTTTTCTTCAATTAAAATTGGATTCAAAGAATTAAGTCATGTCTTTTCCTTTCTCTTATAGTTTTTGGAAGAATTTTGAAGAATTAGTAAGCTGAGCTCTGCAGGAGAGATTCAGAGGTGACAACAACTTCCCACATGGTACCCACAGCCATGCTTTGCTTCCAGGGCCTCCCACAGCAGGCTACACATACACTGGGTCACGGGTAAATCAGGACAATTTCAGCGTGGCTACATTGTCTCAGGTGGAACAGGACAGACACAGCAGTTTATGAGTTTCTCTCCGATCACAGAGAATTTTCATAATTTACTCAATATGATTTCTCAGCAGTATGTTTGTTCTCAGGATTACTAAGGATAGAAAATTACTGAAGGCTTTCCTCACACACAACACCAATACAGTTCCCCTCCTGTATCTGTTTTCTCATTATTGCTAAGAGTAGAGCAAGTGATGGATTGCCTGTACTGGTGAGGATCATATTGTTTCTCTCCTACAGGTTTTCTGTCTTTCATTTTTCTCTTCATGTCAATTGCCCTCTCCAATGGCACCTCTCAAAATCCAAGGAACCAAGTCGTGCAGCCTGACATGTTTCTCTGGCTCCTTGTTGTATTCCCGGATCCTCCAACCCCCCTCCCCCCTTCTTGGGTGCTGCCGGTACAGGAAAAATATACTCATGACCAATTATAGGTCACATGTGCTGAGTTTTGGGCCTTGCAGCATCTACGAATGAAGGCAGAAGTCAAAGGAGGAAGTTAGGAGAGTTTTATTGGAAATAAAGGAAAAAGAGCAGTTCCTGGATTTGATGGGTTGCCACCAGGCCTGCTGGTATCATTAATTAAGACAAAGTCATACCATGTGTATAGTGTGTGTCAAACTGCAGCAAACTATAAGAAAAGAAATGCAGGAGCTTGGCTAATATTGATCTGAGAGGGAAATGAGTCATGTTGCAAGGGTGTATGGAGAGAACAAAGGCCTTCAGGGGATGGAAGGTTTCCTACGTCCTGATCACATATCTGTGTGTCTGATGTCTCTCAGGTCTCATGTGACTGGATGGAGCCACTTACAGTAAAATTGCAGTTATTGTTTGTCTCTCAGAGAGGAAGCAAGCTGGGCCATTGCACTTGTGTCGACAGGCCTGCCCTTCTCCAGAGTGGCCTCCAGCTGGAATTTTTATGTGCTTAATTTTCTGCTGACTTCCTTGAAGGCCCAGTCCCTCTCTGACTGGACATTAAGGTCTGACTAACTTAGCTTTCTAAAGTACCACTGTTTCAGCTCAGTTTTCTTAGTACCTCTCTCACGCTACGTGCCAGGACTCAGGATCAGGCCTTCTTTTCAGTTTCCTCCATTCACCTGGGTGCTGCACACTCCATGCTTTACTCCTCCAAAGTCTCGCAGATGCTTCGCTGGCTCCCTGTGGTCCTCCATACCTCTGCATGTCAGTGTCCAGAGCTCTTTCCATCCTTTGTGCCACCCCACACTCCAGGCTCAGGGCTCTCTCGCCATCTACCTTCCACCCTGCACTTCCTCTTGTCCCTTTCTGTCACCTCAGGTGATTTCTTTTCTCCTCAGTCCCTTACCATGATAGCATCCCACAATCCAGGCTGGGCTCTACTCCCCTCTTCATATCCTCAGCATCTCATTGTGTCCCTTGGGACAGCCTTGGCTTCCTCACTGTCTGCTCTGTGCTTTCCACAGTGCCTAACGCCCCTCATTTTTATTGTTTTGTGTCTTCCTTTACTGAGCGATCCTTCATAACCCGCCAATTCTCTCTTCCCTCTGTGTATCCATCTGAGCCCTTCACGTCTCTTTGTGGCTCCTCATGTCCCCTGCACTTGGTGGGTTCTCCTGGTCACCTTCCAAGTGTTCTGACCCAGGTCAGGGGTTGCTGCTGCCCTTCTTTCTGGATACTGATGAGGCCTGTTCTCCTTCTTGTTACATATCCAGGAAGTAGGACTGTTCTTTCCACCACATGTATAATGTTTTTGAACTGAAAAAAGCAAAACTTGCTCATGAGAAATAGGAAAAGGGTGAAGTTGAGAAAAATTCATATGATGCATAGACCTTTCTCTTTCTTGTTTATATCTGTTCTCATAATTTGCCAATTACTCTTTTGATACAAGGGCTTTTCTTTTCAAGAGATAAGTCTTTGTACTATGAATATATTTGCCTTTGTGATGAATGACCTGCAGTTTCCTCAATGTGTATTGAGACTTTGCCTTGCAGCATTTCTGTTGGGGTTTTTAAGTTATTTTAAAACAATTCCAACATTTTAATACACTATGTTCTAATTAAAGAGACTTTCCTTTTTCTGATATTTTAATGAAAATGTTTGTTTGTTGATTGCTTGAAGTTTTTCTAATGGCATGACTTGTGACATAAATTGAAGACCACATCTTCAACTGAGCCAATTATTCTTGTTTGCAATCCATGTGTTCTTTATCCCTAGGGCTCCTCATGTAACCTCATCAGGTAATGAGAAATGTTCAGCCATCTGAAACTTGCAGAATGAGAACTTGGCATTACTTGGGAGGATTCTGTGTTGCCCACTGGGGCTTAGTTTGATCCTTCAGATTTGGGGAAAGGGCTGGTCAATGTCCAGCAGTCATTATGTTGTGGGAAATTGAGGAAAGTGCCTGGGTTTACACAAACACCATCTGGATAACCAAGGATACAGCTTGCATTAGTTGATAATATGGTCCTTGAAAGGCTGCCTCTCTGTGTCCTCTTACCATAGACTTTTTCAGAAAGGACAGCATAAGTGGAGGGAAATTGGTCTAGTTTATGCTCCCTCAGAGGTAATTCCCAAGAACTCATTCCTCTCTAGCAGAATCAGTCTAGAGAAGGATTCAGGGCATATCTAGCAGCATCGTGCGTGACAGAAGAAAGCGAGGGAGCCCCGTCATGGCATTGAGGGAATGCAGCAGGGCTGCCAGAGGAGGACAGAGGTCTGCACTGCAGGAATGGGCAGCCCCTGGCATCCCCAGCACTGCAGAGCAGGCATCAGACGACACAGGGATGCGAGGGGAATCAGAGTGTGTTCACCCATTTTCAAGAACAAAACAACGTGACTTCTTAGACTTGTGTGTTCTTCAGGCAAGAAGGGCAGCAGGGGATCTCATTCACAGAAGAATATCCTGAGAGGCCCAGAGTTAGAAGTAGCAAAATTGAAGGTTTTCATGGAATCTGATGTCTATCACAAGGGAGTCTTCATGATTCGAAGCTCCATATTTTCTTACTGACTCACCATAATTTTCCCCACTTGCTGGTCCCTTCTATTTCATGAAACTTTTAAAATTCCAATTTGGCTATAAAGACTTGGGATTTTGACACATAAAATAGTTTCTTTTCTCTGTGACTTTGTACAATTGCTTCTTTGTCTGTCCATATGAAAAGAAGGACATGATAAAATACTTCACTCTGATCCCTCCAAAGTGAGAATAATGATGCAGGAACATTCATTTTAAAAATGGTTGACAGACACCAAGCTGTACATCAGATCTCACTGTCATACACCTCCTCTCAAATAACATTGTCTTTTCCTCCCTAGAAGTGTGTGTGTGATAGATTTGCTTTTAACACAACTACAAAATGCTTGCATGTTTTATTTTCCAATAAGATATGATACTCCTTGTAACTTATGCATTTCTCCTAGGCATTCATGAGCATGAATGACCTTCACACAGCTTTTCAGACGTGGTCCGCTGAAATATCACTGCTCGCTCCAACTCCCCATCCACCTACCCCATCCTCATTTGTAACGGGCACTAAACGTGTGGACCTCCAAAACCTAATCAGCTTTTATGTATTTCTGTGTCTGTGGTACACCCATTTTCTCTACTTTTTCAGCTCTGGAGATTGGACCTCGGGTCTTTACATGTATCTGCATAACCACCCTTATTTCATTTCTTTATATGAAAACAAAATCTTACTAGGTCTTGAAGTTGCTCAGACTTGGCTCTGCATTGCCACCTCTTGCTTCTTCCTCCCACTCGGTCTTGATAACAAGAGTTAGCAACCACATCCATGACCACTTAAATTCAACATGACCATTTGTACATACTTTACTGTTAAACTTAACTCAATGTGCTGCAAGACTCATTTGACCTAGTCTCATTTGTTCTTAGCATAGGACAAGTGCTCGGTAATATTTTATGGCACAATGTTTATGTTGGCCCATCTGTAGAGCCTAGGTCAGATCTGCCCTGGCCTCTGTCCCCTCACCTCCACCACCTATCAGGAATTCTGACAAGAAGCATCCTGCGCCACAGAACCGACAGTCAAATGGTGCAAACTGATGTGCTCCTCTAAGTCTGGGCAACGTAAACCCACAAGGTGGCAATCGCCGGCCTCTCAACATCAGCATTAGCGCTCTGTGACTGGAATTCTTCCCTCATGACAGGTTGACAGAGCAGAGGTCAGAGGATTTCTCCCTAAAAGTTCCCAAGTCTGGCTCCAAATCCCAGGACTGTACGGGTGCACATTCACAAGCACCAACGAAGCACGCCCCAGAAGCCTACAGCCGTGCTTGAAGCCCATGACAGAAACAGTGGGGCAGACCTGAAACCTCACTTCCAGGCATCCTGCAGGAGGCCTGCACTGCTCCTTGCTCACTTCCAGAATTGGCAAAGAATAAGCAGCCCTAACCCCTCCAGGCTTTCCAACTCCCGGCGGACTCAACCTGTATCAGAAGGGTCTCTCCAGTGTGCCAGAAACACCCAGGCCAGCAGGCTCAATTTGACCTCCAGGATCCACAAAACAGACCCCTGTGGATTTTGTCCAGTGCTACATTGCCCCCGATGAAGTCTCTCTTAATGCCCATTCTGGACTTGGGCCCAGGTACATTCCATGCTCTGTCTCTCATACAACAATATTCTACTTTATTTTTCATTACTATTTACTAAATTACCTGTATTCCTCTGAAATAATCATTTGAACTGTCATTTTCATACTTATACCACTTCTATTTCAATATCAAGTCATGTTTGCTATACTATATTTGAACTCTAAGTTCTGTTACAAGAAAATATCTTTTGAAGAATGAAATGTAGCTTTCTTCAGTGGTTTCCATACTTCAGAGGCTATTGATTCAGACATTTTAGCTGTGTGATTCCCAATTTCTTCTGTTCTAGTGTCCTCTGCACTTGTTCTAGGTGGGCTTGGGGTCTGAGATTGCATTTTGCTCCTTCTGTTTGTCATTTTTGTATAGCATGTACCTCTGACCTTTGGTGTAGAGCTTTGGTGCAGTTATAACCTTAGCACCTACTGGTATTTAGGTGCAGATCTATGAAGTCTGAATTCATCTGGTTGTGCCTGGCTTGGATCTGGCTACTATGCTCAGCTCCTTCCTGCTACATCCCAAAATTTAGTAGAATTTTTAGGACCTAACCTAAGGCAGCCCTTAGACCAAAGCAGATTCTGGGAGATGCAGCAGGGAAAGTGATTCTCCTATGTAGAGAATAGAATCATAGAAAGCAGTTGAAATGGACAAATCATAGTAAATTGTCCTATCACTTGAGTATGGTTAAAGAATAATTTTCACCTCCACAAACTCATTAGATTTGTTTTTCACCAGGAACCTCAGGAGAGCTACTGTGCAGAACTGTTTCAGTGCAGCCTATGGGACCAGCTCACAGCTTCCCTATGAGCATCCTCCCTCAAATTTTATTTAATTGTCCATATGTTTCCAGTGTGTATCATGCTTTACTATATCTTCGAAACCTGCTCAGTACTTCCTTAAACATGGAAATAAATTCAACAGATTTTTTTAATGAAGAACGCACTGAATGGTCTTCCTGATTTAACTTTCCAATGGCCTTTCCCATTTGATCTCATCTTGTGTGGGGGCTGCAGCTTTATACAGCGCAGGAGAATAAAGCCAAAGTGAAGCCTGCGTGTCCAGAAAAGGGAGCCCTGGCTGGGCTCAGTGTCTGCCTCAGGGTGCAGCCCCTGGATGTGCACTGCTTGGGTTTATTCGGTGGCTTCCTGTGCATAAAATAAAGTGCCCAGATTTCAGGTGTGTGCCACCACACCCAGCTCTTCCCTCATTTGAAAGATTATGTGTTCTACCACGAAATCATCTAGAAGATTTGTTTTAATATTTATGAGGGTATTTCATACTGAAGTCCTTATTAACTTTTTGCCTGCTTGTCAGCACACCGTCTCTCTGTACCTTACCTCCAGCACTGAAAGCATATGGCTTTCCTCTGCCTGTGGGGATTCCACACGTGACCACTGCACTGTGGGGAAAATGCACCCTCCATGGCGTCTGCACTGGGATTCTGGAGAGCGAGAGCTGTCAGTGTGCGCTGATCCCATCTTGGAATGTCTAGAACATGATCAACAACTCCTGCTCCGTGAATACTTCATCAGTACAGCGTTTCCTCTTAATTAATTTAAAATCAGTTAATAATTTTTCCCCAACATACTACTTGTACAAATACTTCATTGTGAGAAATATTTAATCTCCTTTTCTGAGATGTCCTCAGTTGGTTCTACATTGTGCACTTTTATAAAACATGGTTATTTGCCTTTCTTCAGGAGAAATGTCCTTACTTTTCATGGCAGGATCTGTGTGACCAAATTGTTAATGTAAGCTTCACCTGATAGTTCATACATACAGATACATAAGCCCAATATTATGTATTATAAATATGTACCAGTTATAATTTGAAGAATTACAGCTAGAAACATTCTCCAATATGCCATTTGTAAGATAACAATTCATGTTATGTTGAGTGTTCATAATGATTCACAAATATTATGCTGATATACTCGACTAATTTGTTAAGCTTCAATATCTATGAAAAGCTTTGGAAACACTTCAGTTTGATTTTGACAAGTTTCAATTTTTTTTTTTTTTTTTTTTTTTTTTGAACTGGAGATTGAACTCAGATCCTTGTGCTTGCCAG
This sequence comes from Octodon degus, assembly GCF_000260255.1. Taxonomy (NCBI): domain Eukaryota; kingdom Metazoa; phylum Chordata; class Mammalia; order Rodentia; family Octodontidae; genus Octodon; species Octodon degus. Next base: position 443,566 of record NW_004524731.1, read on the forward strand.
GCAAGCACTTATTCTACTGAGCCATCTCCCTGGCCCCCTCATTATTTCTTAATGGAAGTACATGATACTTTTTATATAAATCCTGTTTTTAGCTTTTATCAGTGCATAGGTGATAGTGATTTTATCCCTTCCAATACAGCTTCCAAGACATCTCTAATTCTTAAAGATTAAATTTTCATTAAAAGTTTTATTTTTGCTCATTTTCAAGTCCTCTCTTTGTATTTGAAGGATTTCATTATCTATTTCACTTTCTTTTAGTTATCCAAACCTACCTTTTAAACTTCACATTCTTAATACCTATTCATATGTTTTTCTTTAATTTTCTTGGATTCTTTAAAACCAATGGATCAGTTAAAGATGAATTCAAGTGAGTGTTGTCAGGTAACCTAAGTCTTCCTGAGTGAAGCTGAGGAGTACTAACCTGGAATAGGTGGAGATTTGGGGACGTGGTTAGGTATCTCTAGGTTAAAGTCACCCTGCTGGGCAGCCTCTCATTCACGCAGAGGCCTGCGCTCAGTCTTAACTCCTGAAATCCTGACCCTGGTTGCCTTTTCCATGTCCCTCCACAGCTGCCAGGACAGCACCTTCGTTGCATTGCACGTCTTCCCGGTCATGTTTTTGTGGATTCCCCAGATTGCTAAGAGCTCCATGCGTAGGCCAGTTTTACATCAATCTTGACCTAACCTTTTTTGCTTGAGGATAAGTGAAAAGTGACCTTGCTTCTCTGCTGTATTGTGTTGAGTGAGGATCAACAACGTGAGAAGAAATTCATACAGAGGAGATTCTATCACAGAAGAGAATGTATGATATTAAAAGATCAAGGGATGAACTGTCACATGAAGCAAAGATTCCTAGTGAAGATTTATTTTTAAATTCCAATAAATCCTTAGAAAACACGGTTTCCTTACAGAGATGGCACACCCTTAAGAGGCAGTGAGCAATGAGCACCCCTAAACCCACTTATTTATTGAAAAGTACCAACACTGCACTCAATTGTGAAAATGAGGATTTATTTTAGAAAATACGATTGATACATTCACAACTTTTTCTTTAAAGTAAAGCAACACTCATGCCATTGGTTTGGTTTCACTGGCTAGGAGTCCCTGAACAATGGAGAGTGTAGTAGAATGACAGATCAGTGGAAAGAAGCAATCAGTGGGAGTTGTTTCAAGAATATTCATAGGGCCAGCCAAACTGTTCAGCAGACTAAAATGCCTGCAAGCAGGGGCAGGGTCTGGGGTTCGATCCCCGGGGCGCACTGAGACTGCAACTGAGACTGGGCGTGGTGGCGCACCCCTGTAATCCCAGCTCTTGGGAGGCTGTAAATAGGCAGATCCCTATGAGTCCGATCTAGGTAGACCCTTCCCTAAAATACAAAAAAGAATATTCATTGATGCAGTTGAAAAATGAGTTACTCTTTCAAATTAATAAATTCATCATTTGGTGGACAAGAATTATGCACTCTTTTTCATATTTTGTGTAATGAACAATCTTTACCCCCAAACAAGTACATGTGACGGCATTTAGGCATTGAGACTTTGAAAAGGTAAAGCAACATAGAGTCAATAGGTAGCCCTCATCCAATAGCACAAGTGTACCTATGAGAAGAGATTAGAGGGCTTCAGGTATGCAGGGAAGGGGAGGTAGAAACTCAAGGGAAAACCAGCATGTAGGAGCCAGTCAACCAGTTTCCAGAGAAGCAATGCCTATGAAACTTTTAATTGCAGAATTTCGAGATTATAATTTTATGGGTTTTGGTTTTTTTTTTTTTTTTTTTTTTGCAGAACCAGGGATTGAACTCAGGCCCTTGTGCTTGCCACGGAAGTGCTTATTCTACTGAGCCATCTCCCTGGCCCTAATTTTATGATTCATCCATGCACTCCAAAACTTTTGATGGGATAGCCATGTTGCCATTTTAGATTTTACTATAAAATGCTTATTAGTGTTACACACACTTCTCTTATGGTTAGCAATTAAATGTGATGGGTGTGAAATTTTATAGCCATGCATAAAGTTTGTAATATAGTATGACCCCAATTTATGATGAATTTTGAACTGTGCTGCCAGTTCACAAAGCATGTTCAACCTTAACTGGGACAAAGTAAGTCTTACAAAGTACACACGTGAAAACTCACAAGATAATGTTGGTTTGTCGGGGAATCAACTGTATTTGTGGAGCTAGGAAGAATGCTTAAGTAGAAGCACATAATGGAAGTGCCAAGTATATTGAAAAGGCCTGTGCGTAGTGACCACGTAGCAGACAGGGATCAGAGTCTCTACCATGCACTTCCAGAAGAAGTCATAACAGGGGAGGTTCCTTAGGGGACCCTCCTCTAGGAGTCTCCATGACAAGATATAAAAACGGTGTCTGAGGTTTAAGAGAAATATCAGGCTTCATAAGTGTTAATTTAAAGAGGCCGCTGTGTGTGCGAGTGAACTGACTCACATTGAGTAACCAATGCCCAACTATCTTGGATCAGCAAAGTTCTGGGTGTGGCTGACTGGACTCACAAATTCAGAAGGCCCGCCCCAGGTGTGAGTGACAGCAACCAATAGGTTTGCAACCTGAGTAGAATAAAAGGGAAATGGAGAAGGAAGGCTCACCTCTGCTTTGGAGGCGCTCCGGTCTTTGCCTCCCAGTCGGGCATCATCTCCGGGCTTCCAGGGCAGACCCTGCATCCTTCCATGGCAGAATATTCAGCCTGAAGAAGTAAGGACTCGCGGGGGGCACTACGGTGAGTTCTGGGCGTTGACTGGCTCCACTGTCTCTGGTGCACAGCTGGCCCTACTGCTCCCTTCCCCCTCCCAGCTCTGTGGGTATGACTATAGGTCAACTTACTAAGTCATGGTAAATTTGTGTATCTTGTATTCAGTCTGTTTCTCTGCTGAGCACTGATTGATAATGAATTAAAACTGACAGTGAAGTGCAGAGGGCTTGCAGTTTGGAAAGCAGGGAGTATACACTGCTAGTTTTCAAATGGTACCGAACTTAGCATGGTTGGTAATTTACTGATAAATTAAAATCTGGAAGACACTGAAGCTGCAATATGGAGTTACTGATGGGTGTTCTCTACCTTGATAAAAATTCTCCTACGTCATTATCATGGTGTGCCAACAGGGCACCAGCCACGGGAGGCCACAGGCTGTGCTCCACCTTCCTCCTCCCGGGTGGATTACACTTCCCCACTTCCTTTCCACAGTATCCTGCCTCCTTGTTCCTGCCATCCTGCCCAACCACTGTCTGCCATGCGCTGCAGACTTCTCCCTAAGCCCGCCTCCATCCTGGCCCATAGCCTTTGCTCCTCGGCCAGGCCCTCAGAAGTTCCATGTTTCCCCCTCCTTTCTGTGCTCTTCTCTGCTCCTACAATAAAGGCACCTTTCACTTTTTATTTCTTTTCTCTGCACACCATTTAAGGCTAACATTTAGTACCATTATGTGGATTGAGCAGGTCATGAGGCGCTCGGGGGGGGGGGGAGGCCTTTTCCTCCCTTGGTCTGGCCCCTTGCCAACAAGCCACGTTTCCATGGTTACAGGGGGGGGGGGGGGGGGGAGGCCTTTTCCTCCCTTGGTCTGGCCCCTTGCCAACAAGCCACGTTTCCATGGTTACAGGGCTTGCCACCCCCAGGTGACCGGGCTCTCCAGCTCTGGGCTTGGCCCCCTCACTAAGGAGCCTTTTGCTCTCCATCTGGATGTTTGCTGTTGCCAGCTCTCATCTACCACTGGCCAGCTCTGGTCCTCCCAGGTGAGCCTGTCTCTCTTTCTCCATGAGATCCTACTTTGGTCCTGTCCTGTTCCGAAAACTGTGGGCCCATGTCAGGTCTCCCTCCAGAACTGCTGTATCCCTACCATCCTCTGGGATATGCAGGGCTACTGTTTCCCTGCTGTTCTCTGGGACAGCCCCTCTACCTTCCTAGTGATGACTGAGAATGTGCACAGTGCCTACTCTCTCTCTCTCTCTTCCTGCATCTTGGACTGAGTGGCAACTACTTCCAGGTTTGCTAGACCGGCTGTTTTGGCCACAGGACAGGCTTCTATCTCATTTGTCATCCGATAACAAGATGAGTAATAATTCCTCCCATCCTCCAAAACACATTCCACTGGCCTGTCTCATGGCCAACCTTTTTTTTTTAATGTATTTGGTACATGGTCTACAGAGTCTCACTACACAGACTGGACTTGTAGTAATACTCAAGGTTTCAGCTGCCAAGTGCTGGGATTATAGGCGTGCGCCGCCACACCAATCTCATTTTCCATCTCAGCACGCCCCAGGGGCAGGGCCAACTGGGCGTGTGGAGCCGGGGATTGAACACTGGCCCCTGTGCTCTGGCTAAGCAGGAGCTTTAGTCTGCTGAGCTATCTGGCAGGCCCTTCTTGACCAATCTGAACACTTTGTGGTTCTCAGACATAATGAGACCAGTATGGTTAATATTTTACTGTCTATCTGCATGGCCCTGATATAAACTGGCTAATGGGAACCCGTGGCCTGCTGACCATACCTTCAACTTTAACATACTCAGAGATTTATGCATCTTCTGCTAGTGCAGCAGCAAATGGAATGAACCTTCCTGTGCCCAAGCGTTTCTGCACTCCAGGGGCATTCCTCCCTTCTGCAGTACGTGGGGTGGCCTAAGTGCGTTGGGCCTGCTCCACACTGCCACGGCCTCTGACTGACCCTCCTCCTGACCCCCTTGATGGTGTTCCTCCTGTTTTGCTAGACCACCCCCCTTGTCCTGAACCTTTGGAGGCTGCTGGTCAGTCCTGTCCTCTAGGTCTTCTCATTCCGCTCCTTTTCACCCTCCCTTACCCATTCCTGAGCCTTTGTCACCTCCTACTTCCTCTACTGATCACTCTTCCTCTGTTTCTCCACTACTGTCTGCCCAGTCTCACTCTCCTTCATTACATCTGACTGCTCATTCCGGCACAAAGAGACAATGAAAATCCTGTGGCGTTTCTGGCTCATCTCACTGAGACCTGAAACCAGTTTACAGGTACAGACCCAAATTCCAATGTGAGAATAATACTTCTTAATTCTCACGTTATTTAATCACCCCCAGATGTCTGGGCAAAATTTAGAAAGTCTGACCTTGACCCTCAACCACCACAGGGAGACCTCCTGGCCTTGGCCTTCTGTGTCCTCAACACTAGACAGGAACAGCAAAAACTGGACAAATAGGCCAATATACTCAAGTAGCTAAGCAGGCTGCTGAGTACCAGCATAAGCTCCAAATGGTGGCACTTGAGGTTTCTAAAATGGGTAAGCCTAAGCAGGTGGACACACACACAGTGACATTAGTGCCCAAGTCCCTTCTGGAGTATACTTCAAGTGTAGCAATATTGGACACTTGGCAAGAGCCTGCCCAACCCACAGCCACCAAAAAGAACCCCTGTCTATCAGCAACCTCTAGGGTCCCTGGAAGTGCAACTGCCCTGCCTACCAGAGAGCGGGTATCATCCATTTCCATACCCTCACAGGGTGACCGCCATCACCACCGTGGCCAATTACCAACCTGTTGGGTGCTGCTGACAAAGACTGACGGGGCTCAGGGCCCACAACCCCCCAGGGGTCTCCTCCTTGGAGCCTCTATTCCCACTGGAAGACTCAGGTAAGACATTTTCTTTTCTTGTTGACATGGAGACCATATACAATGTTTTACCTGAATTTTCAGATTACTGTACCCCATCCCTCATCTCCATCATGGGGATGGATGGCCAACCGACAAGAACACTTCAGACTGGACCTATTGCTTGTAGATTACAAAAATTATTTTTTACCCATAACTTTCTCTTTGTTCCTAACTGCCCTCATGTGAGGAGACATTCTCCAAAATCTTACCTTTTCTTTCATGTTCTCTCTCTCTCTCTCTCTCTCTCTCTCTCTCTCTCTCGCTCACTCACTCGCTTGCTCGCTCGCTCGCTCGTTCTCTCTCACACATTTGTTCTCTAGCCAACCCTGTACCCTAAGATTGACTCTAATCCCCTTCTCCCACCTTCACTCATGGACTCCAAGGTACAGGATACCTCCAACCTCACTCATGATACCCATGTAACTCCAGTTTCTATTTGCCCCAGGGACCCATCAGTTTTTCCTTGCATTTCTCAATGCCCAATACCCCTCAAGTGCCAGAGGGCCTCAAACTCGTTATTCAGTACCTCCTCATAAACAGGTACACAAACCGACCCTCCTATTACTGCTTGGGGTCTAATCTATCTCAAATTCTCTAAACCCACAGGTGTTCAACCCAGGTGGTCTGGACCCCACATAGTGGTGCTAACAGTACCCACTGCAGTTAAGATCGCTGGCCTGCACCCTGGATCCACATCACTCAAAGATTTGTCCTCTTACTTTGGACAAATCTACAGCCTCTGAAACTCAACCAGCCTTACCAGAGTGGTCCTTACAACTCCTGCCCCTACCTACCTTAAACTTACTAGGTTTCTGAGGGGGCACCGAGGTAACCAATCTACTCTTTCCCCATTTTCCTCTGGATTCTTCAAGTCTGGCTCAGTTTTGCCTTCAGAATAGCACTGTGGAATATCTATCCTACAGATTCTCCTCTTCCAAGAGAAGATATCCCGTATTTCCCTATATCTTATCTATACTGTGGGATTTTATACTCCTCTCTGCTTGAACTAAGTCCTATATCCTCTCATGATAATGGAACAACTCATGGCCCTGCTGCCTCTTCTGCTTCTTATGTTTAGAAGGGCATCCCCAGCTGTAATTCCAATACCCGAACCCACATATACTGTGACTTTCTCCTTGGCTGATCAAGGAACCATAGGCTCATTCAACTTCACCCCATCAAACCCCAGGGTCACGCTCGTGGTTCCTTTCTGCCAGGTAGTCCCCATCCACTTAACTTTCAAGCATGGAGATGGCATGACTCATGATCAGAAAATCTATGACAAACAAACGCATGCAGGTCGATATAGATCATGGCTTGAGAGAATATGTGTTGCTTTTCCTGGAATGTGTTGTTGGCCATCTGGAATGTATGTCACCCCCAAGCCTCCCACCCTTCGTCAATTGAAATGTGTTGATTCCCAGGTATACTATTATGACACCCCAGGCTGTGAAACCATAAATATAAACCACAGAGGGGTAGTAACAAAAGATAGTGATCCCTATATTTCAGTCTCGTATTCTACTACTAACAATGTCAGACAAGTCACTTTTTCAATCCCCAACGCAACACGTTCTGAGCTTCTTTCAGGTCAAACCTGGGGACTATATTTCCCCATCTTTCAAACAATAAAGGATGACTATGGTGCGGAATGGCACCCTTACCCTCCTGGCACACCTAATGGTAACTTTCTAACCATAAAAACTAAGTTAGTCACTTCACTTCCTGTGGATGTATTAGCCTTACCCCCTGAAGTCTTCCCTTACAAGACCCCTCCCCCTATCCCACAGCTCCTCTCGCACGCCTATGACACTCTCGTAGCGTCCTCCAACCTTTCCGAAAGTTGGCTTTGTGTTCCCTATCAGCAGGACCTGTACATGGCAACTCCCACTCACTGGAATAACTCACACTTGTTCTTTCCTGAAAATCCAGCCATAGTAGGCCCTCTTTTATTCCATCCCTCCCAAAAGTGGCCATCTAACCTCACCTGCCTTGTTTCTCAAGCCAAAAACATGTCTGTACAATTAGAAGACCTTCCCCACTGTACTCAGTACATCACTCACATACAAGACAGAGCTGTCTGCCCTCCTAGAGGATGGTTTATAGGTTGTAAAAAGGGAGCATACACTTGCCTTCCCCCCAAATGGACTGGATCATGTACATTGGTCCTCCTGGTCCCTGCCTTGACCATAAACTCTGAAAACACCATTGAGATGTCCCTTCAGCCTCAGGTACAAGATAATCTTTTAGACCACGAGACCAGAGCAGCTCACATCCCCATCCGCTTAGGGGCAAGCATTCTGTCAGTCTTGGGAGTGGGCCTGCGCACCGGGGGACTAACTGAAGCGATACAGGCCCAACAACTATATCAACAGCTATCTTTGGACCTCCACCAGAGAATAGATGACATCATCCCTGCTACTCATATGCTGCAAAATCAAATCAATAGTCTTGCCGCTGTTACCCTGCAGAACCGACATGCCCTTGATGTACTGGCCGCTGAAAAAGGGGGTGTGTGTGCCATGCTACAGGAAGAGTGCTGTTACTTCGTAAATGAGTCTGGGATTGTCACGGATAAAGTGAAAAATCTTCGCACCTGCCTGGAACGCAAAAGGCAGGAACTTAAAAATCCGCACTCCTTCTCTACATGGTCATGGTGGCAATACACGTTCGATTCTTGGGTACTTTTTCTGCTTCAGCTGACGGGACCTTTAATAATGGCCATAACCTGCTTGCTTGGAGGTGCCTGCATTTTAAAACTTTTTTCTAGATTCGTACAATCCAGGATGCAAGCGAAAACCTCCAGTGAACTATTCTCGCTCTCAGGTACTCCAAATACCCGCTCCGGCATGGCTGAGAACCATCGTGTCCCAGCCCCCCACAATCATGCCCCTGCCCCCCACCATGACGTCGTCCATGTCCAGCAGGAAGTAGTAAGAGAGTCGTCGCCCCTATACACAAAACATGGGAATGATGGGATTTCTCGGCCTTAATAAAAATTCTGCTACGTCATCACGTGTGCGGCAGCATTCCTGCACACAAGCAGGGAAGCGGCGGCCTACCGCCTCCTCTCCTGTCCCCTGATCACCTTACCTAAGATCTCACATCACGCCTTTTCCTTTCTGTAATTGCGTCAGTTGAATCCTGGTCAGATGAGGCTGCATATCTCGTTAAAGTTATTTGGTCTTCACTCTGAGGTGGCAGACTATAAATAACACAGCAAACATATTGCTTAAAAAACAGAATAATTTAATACACATTCCAACACGAGCACCATATATGGATTCAGTTAATCCAACACGTTGAAAACTTATCCCGTGCTGATGCCTGCTCATGCGAGTCTCACAGCGCAGGCTGTGGTGGCTGTCACAGCAATAAAAGGACTGTCAGGACGACAACGTGCAAGACGCGGTGCGGACGCCAAGCACTCAGCGTCTGGGCGGTCTGCACTTGCCTACGTCATGAGCCCTGCTGCTTGTGAGCCGCTCAGAGGCTGCTGTGCTGGGACACTGCTCAAGGACCTGCAGGAGAGTGCTCAGGCTGGAGAGAAAGGGGGAGACAGCCTCCACCACAGGGCCCGAGCTGGGTGGTCTTCTCCATGGTGTCACATCCCACGGCGGTGGCCACGTGGAGGATCCAGCTCCTGTTGAGACGCAAGCATCCCCTCCCCCTCCTTACCAAGGGATTGGTCTCTCCCATCCACCAGGCACAGAGGACTTCCATGCCTCTTCCGCCTTTCCTCTTACACTTTCTGACTTTTTCCGCCAATGTTACCCTGCAGCAGTAGCGCGCGTGGTCATCTAAATATTTAAAATTTTAAAAATGTATGTACCTAGGTTAAGCTGGGCCTGTGGGCTCTTAAAGTGGACTTGCCCTTTTTGTTTTAAGGTGGCATGGGTTCATTCTACCATTGCTTGCACCTGCGTAATGTAGGTTATCCCAGTGTTATGTGAATCCACAGGGTATCAGGTAAGAGGGAAAACCCTGCTCCTCCTATTTTACCTATAAGTTTTTATTTTCTTACAAATCTAAAAAAATTAGCAAGATAATATTGTTGCACATGACCTGTGGTTTCACCCAAATGGCAGGACAAGGATGCTGGGTTTTTTAATATCCCATAATAGAAAATGATGCCGATGAATTATTATTTCCTTGCTTAGTGTGATTTAACTTAGTGTAGCCAACATGGTACTCATAGTCTTTGTGCCTACATGTTGACATGCCTTAAGGTAATAACCCAATGCGTGCTTTAGTTACTCCCAAAACTTGCTTATGATCTTGTTGGCGTTTTCAAAAGCCAGAAGCAAAACAAGAGGTTCTGACGCTGGAGCAACAGCCGCCCGCCTCCACGCGGCCTCCTGAAGCCTTCCTAGGGCCTGGGCCTGTGGTGCTGTGGAGCCTTGCATAGCATAGAGAAAGCATTGAGCAGGCGCCTTCTTCCGGGGCAGTGGTACAAGTTCACTGCATCTGAAGGCTCTTTGTTGATAGACCCCATCAGGACAGGTGACCCACTGCCCTACACCAGAAGAGGGACCGTTCCCTAGACCATATCCTCCTTAATATCAGACAGTCCTGCATTGCCTTGTTTCCCTGGAAAAAGCCCGAACCAGGACAAAAGAGCACTCACCATGTTCTTGAAAATGACACACGCTCCTCCAAAATGAGGTCATGAACAATATTAGCATCTAAAGTAAAGTGTTAGTGTTTCTTTTAACTTGGGATACATTAACAGTTGAGCTCAACTGCCCACCTGTAGATAAGGCAAGATGAGGTACTCTCTGAGCTGAAGTTCTAAGTTCAGTCTTTTGCATTTAGTTAGAATTGACATGACCTCAGTACTGTGAAGCCTGAAGTAAGAAGAAAATAAAAATATTACAGTCAGACTGTGAAATGTATCAAAGCCCAAAAATTAACTGATTACTTTCTCTAGGTAGGATAGTACAAATAACAATAATTAGGGGCCGGGGAGATAGCTCAGTAGAATAAGTGCTTGCCCGGCAAGCACAAGGGCCTGAGTTCAATTCCCAGTTCAAAAAAAAAGAAAAAAAAATAATAATGTAACTGATAGAAATATTGAATTAAGTACAAAACAAAACAAAATCACTTGACTCTAGATTTCATTGATTAGGCTGCAGTTCATATGTGGAGAAAAAAGCACAGGAATATATTTGAGTATATCAAGAATAGCAATTTGCATCCAAATTCTAAGTCACATTCAGAAAGATCCATTTAATTACCATGCATTGGGAGATCTAACCACTATTTGGTCTTCATTCATTGCTTCTTAACCCATATATTATAAATAAAACACTGCTTACGCACACAGTGAAAACAGAATCTTAGTACTCCTGCATGAATAAATAAAACAAAAATCTATCATAAAATACATAAATATTATTTATATGATAGATACTGTGGTCACTGCTGAGGCATCAAATAATGTAGTATGACACAGTGGACAGCAGTTTTATGGTTTTTCTCGCTTTGAGGAAACATTTGTCCGATTTCTACTCTTATCAATTGTAACCAATTTCACAATAGAGAATAAAATTTTCATTTGTAATTTATGTGGCAAAGACAATATTTCATTTCTAAACTTTTACTACAGGAGTGGACAAATGCTAAACAAAACCATGTGGAAAAACTGCTATGTGGAAAAGCCTCGGTGTGAGAAAATTTTCGATCGTCAGTCCCCTGATACCCAAGATGAGTAATTCTGGAGAAAGTTCCTGTCGATCTCCTTTCTGTAGGAAACCCTTCACTCATTCATCAAGGCTCAACAAACACAAAATCACACACTTAAGGGTGAAAAACCATATAAATATGATCTCTGTTGGAGTGCTTTCACTTGTTCATCTAACCTCAACAACATAAGTGACCCCACACGGGACATAAACCGTTTGTGTATCATGTGTGTGGCGAAGCTTTGCCTCGGTTATATAGCCTTAATAATCACAAGGGAATATGCACAGGAGAGAAACCCTATGAATGTCATCTCTGTGTGTCAGGGTTTTACTAGAGGAACAGATATAACAGATATAACACAAGAGGTACCAGTCTCAGAGTCAGACGAGGACGTGCGCAGTGAGCGGCTGCATGCCACAGTCCCAAGTCTGAAGCTCACGGCAGCGTGTCCTCTAACAGTCTCTAACAGTCACCCTTGGGTCTGCAATGGAAGGCTGAAGAATCTGTGATGGAAAGCTGAAGGATGCAAGCTGGAGGCCGAAGAGTCTGTGCTGGAAGCTGGGGGATAAACCCAAGCTGACTTTAAAAACTGAGGTTCCTCTGAGGAAGTGGAATGCCGAATCCTTCATGAGCCCCTTTATATGCCCTTGCTGTGCTGAGTTACCCTGGGGCAGGGCCCACACAGTCCAGAGGGTGGCACTGGGGGTCTGGACTGCATACGGAGACCCTGAGCCAAATAACTAAATGAATGAACAGATATTCTTTGAAAGATTATATTTGCATTTTGGGCTCAATCTTTAAGATTTAAAATATTTCTGCTCTAATCTTAGTCACTATACAATATAAACTGTGCTAAGTGCAAGCAGGAATGGCCGCACCAAAATCGGAGCTCTTTGCTGCCCTCGTCATCTAATGAGTTACTTGATTTCCATTTCATGTACAATTCTGCAAAATCGCATTCGTTGGCAGAAGGTAAAGACGTTTTTCAGAGGCATCCTCTTTATTCTAACTTCTGTTGGAGCCACAACCTTGATCTCCAACCTTATGTGGTGTGGTGTGCACTTCTTCTCAGAGTCCTGAAGGCATTTTGCTCTTCTGAGTTTCTGCTAGAATCAGTCCCAAGACTCTGATCGCTGCCTTACTGGATTACTCCCCCCCACAGTGCAAACTTTTTCACACCTGTAGACAATCAAGTTCCACACACTTCTCAGGCACAGAGCCAAGGACAGCCTGAGCAGTGACCTCACTGTGCTGATAGCAATTTGCTGTCCAGCTGTGCCTTCTTGTTGTGGGGCGAAATGATCTATCGCTCACATCCCAAATGCCGAGTGGTAGAACGTGGACGATGTTGTCATGGATCTAGGCCAGCGTGTCTCCTGCTGCAGGCATCAACCTCATGGTAACAGCACCTGGGGACAAATCTCCTCGGTTCTTGCAGGCTTGGAAGGAGGACATGGAAGGGAAGAGAAAGGAAATGAGCAAGACGCTGATGACACTGCCTGTGGTCACACACCTGTCACTAATTCAGGTACATCTAGACATGTGCTGGGATCATTCTGTTGTTGTCTCGCGAGCCCAGTAATTAATTATGCAGTAGAGTGTCAGAGAAGTTCACAGGGAAATGCCTCGCTAATTATGCGTGGTGCTCGGGGCTAGATTCTGAAAATTTAACTACTGACAACATTAGTATTTCAAAAATCCACTGCAGAGAACAATTTGATGAGTAAAATAAAATTGATTCTATGTTAGGCTGTGCTGTATGTCCAATTTTGGGAGAGAAAGAATTTATTAGTTTTTTGTAAATTGTTCAGCTACCATCCAAAAATATCTGCATATGCATACTAACTTGTATCAAAATTATTATAGGAGCTAATGATTAAACATTATCTCCTTGTGATGTGTGCCAAAATTTGAAATTCATTTATTTATTTCAAAAGCGAAATTAAATATGAAATATCTCAGCAAAATTTCGGATGCATTTAGTCTTCTTGTGACAAATGTTGCTAGAAGCCATAAGAATGTGCTCTGAATTCATGACAATGAAAGATGGCTTGTATACTAATTGAGAACATTCTGAACGCAAAATCTGGATTTGACTTTAAGTGACATGGAGTTCTTTATATGATGGGAAATTATAGATATTTCTGGGATGAAAGCCACCAAGAATTTTACAAAATAAATAATTTACAATGGCCTCCATTTTACAACTAATATATATATATAGTACTTTTTGAAAAACTATACATAACGTATGTTCATATATGCAGAGAAAAATAATGAGCACACGGGATACCCTAATATGGTCTTTAAAATTAGCTGAAAATTTTGTAAGACTGGACAGTGAATATCAAGAAAGATTTATCAAGGGAAACTATGTGCAAGTGAGAAGAATTTGTTAAGACACAGATTTGTTAAAGTAAGTAAGACATTTTAATTTATAATAAAACATTGTTAACTTATTATAAATTTGTGAATAATTGCATTCTACAAATTGAAAGCAAGCTCCTTGAAAGAGGCTGCACATCTTCATGCAAATAACTTTGAATGGTGAAATGCAGGTGGGAGAAATCAAAGCTGTCCAAAGTAACTCCCTGGTAACATTTAAGGTTGCATGTCAAGATAGAAGTACGTTGTCTTGGGCCAGTGAGATAGCTCAGCAGACTAAAGCACCTGCTTAGGCAAGCACAGGGACCACGGTTCATGCCACACCAGCCCCCTCTCCAAAGCGGTTGAATAGGCCAGAGTCTGGGCGTAGTGGCGCATGCCTATAATCCCAGCCCTGGGGAAGCCGAAAACAGGAGGATCACTAAGAGTCTGAGCTGCATAGTGAGACCCTGTAACAACCAAATACATAAGAAGAAAGGAAGTACATTGTTTAGACTGGGGAAGTGAAAGATTCTGTTCAGTGGGAAGAGAAAACTGGGATGAGGAAAAGGACCAAAGAAAAAGGGAAAAAGATATATTCATGTATATATGCAGGATAGTTTGGATAATTGTACTGCTGATTTCTGCTCATCTATTGAAAGGAGCAGTTAATCTCTAAACTTTATTTTCTTCTTATCCTTTTTTAAAACCAATTTTGCAGGTTTATATCTGAAAACCTAAACAGCTGAGTTAAGATAGCTTTATACAATACAACAATCATTGTCAAATTATCATTGCTTTGTTTAATTAAATTTTGTAATGCTTCTAATCTTTTT
>NW_004524731.1:471848-473835 GCF_000260255.1 Octodon degus
GGAAGTGCTGGCCCCTCCTCAGAGGACGTGGAGCAGTGCATTTCAGTGCCTTCTTCACTCAGGGGGACTTTTGGTCCCTGGGAGCTGCGAGAAATTCCCTGAATTACCCGGAGGAGGTGCATGGTGGTGAGCCTGACAATCTGAAATGCGTGTAGCAGAGAGATGCGGTTGTAGACCCAGGCTACTAAGGATGACAAATTTGAGATATCTGTAGGAAAATAGATGCACCTGGAAGTTTAATGTCGTGTGAAATAAACCAGACACAGCCTTACTATCACCCAGTGCCTGTGTCTCCAGGCTGTATCTTTTGCATTTATTCCCTCCTTTGGGCGCCCGTAGACTCACCGGTTCTCCTTTCGGCACAGAGGCGGGAGCACCAGGCGGAGCCTGTGTCAGCAGTCAAGGCCTTTGAGATCCACTGGCATCACTTCCTCTTGGCAAGAGCTGCTGCCTGGGTCTCGCCAGGTCTCCTATTGTCTCTCCCTCCTGCAGCAATCCTGTGAAGTACACAGGCCACGGAGCCAACTCTGTGCTGAGGCTGTGTCACGGTTTGTGTCTAGTCCACGAGGACTAGAGGGGGGAGGGGGCGGGGGAGGGGGAGACCCAGTGACGCGCTCTGTATCACACACAGGGTTTCTCCCACTAGAAACTCACTCAGGAGAACCCAGCTCAGACTCCTCAGGCCTCAGGACAGGGAACAGCAGCAATTTCTAATCACTGTGCTGAGTGCTCACCCCATCAAGGGCCCACATGCGGGCGTCTTGAAGAATCTGGCTCCTGCTGTCCCTGGGTGCCCTGGCCCTATTCGCTGCCCGGCCACCAGCCTTTGCCCCAGACTGGTCTGAAGAGTGGAGTTCACCTCCCCGTGCTGTCTACACGGAGAAGTGCAAGAGAGTGAGTGTTCCGGGGAGAGGAAGCTACTTCTGGGGCTGCCTGAGAGAGGTGAGGGATTAGGAAGGAAGGAGAGAGGGCTGGGCGTGAACGGCTCTGGGGACCTTGCAGGGGGCAGTGCTAAGCAACACTCACCTTAGAATGGACAGGTCCAGTGCAGTCCACTTATGTTCGTGACTGTCTGGCTCTATCAGTATCGGTCATCTGTTCTAGTCAGGTGTACATACTCAGGTTAGATTAAATCCAGAAATTTCCTAGCTCTATCAGCTGATAGTGATACAGGGAGAAAAACTGGTTTCGGGTGGGTGACCTCCAAACCATATAGGGAACCTCCAAATGACATAAAGAAAAACGATCTCTGGACCTGACCTGCACAAGTTCGTGTTCTCTAAAACTGAAGAATGAATTTTAGGAACAAACGGAGGTTATGAGCAGAATATATTTATTGAGATAAAGAAAGCTCCTGTCCAAGAGAGGGAAAGGTGGGGGCCCGAGCAGGTAGTTTCCCCCGGGAAGCTGTCTCTTCCAGGGGCTTTTATAGTGTAAAACCATGCGGGGCTAAGGTGGAGAGAATGGGAACTCGCTTAGGTGGGCAGGAGGTGGGACAAAACTATGGTCAACCAATGGGATTACAAGCACCATTGCTCAGGTAAAATTGATTAAATCCAGTATCAAATGGGAAAGCAAGTCACATAGCAAGCAGGCATGAATATGGGACAGAGTCTCTTCCTGTTGGGGATTGGGCTAGTGATTCATTTGGGCCCTTTCAAGTTGATTGATACTATTTAGGTTATCAATCCCTAATGCCCATCCCTAGGGAAGTATGTTGCTGTGCTTCCTCTCTTTGTCTTGGTATTCAGGTGTGGCCCGTATGGGAGTGTCTGTCTCTTCCAAATTGCCAAGTCACCTTGTCTTCCATCTTGTCTCCTTGAGGGCCTGGCCCTGTCTCACTGCCTAGAATATTTCTGTCTAACTCGGCTGCCTGCAACAATAGCATGTCAGGGAAAATCAGGATTTATACATTTGTATAGTTAAATATGTATTTAAAAATTAAATATTTAGCATTTCAGTTATTTCTCATCAAACACAACAGACT
>NW_004524731.1:474730-487661 GCF_000260255.1 Octodon degus
TTCTTTGTTATTGTGTATATTATGGTTGTTGCCCAAAGTCTCATGCAATCATGAGGCAGATTTCTAGAGTTTGTGATTGACTCGTGATCCATTGGGATTATGGGTGTGAGTGCTGCTGGGATTATGGGTGTGAGTGCTGCTGGGATTATGGGTGTGAGTGCTGCTGGGATTATGGGTGTAAGTGCTGCCGGGTTTATGGGTGTGAGTACTACACCCAGCTTGGTGCAGAGAGCCTGAATGCAATTTAAGGGAGACTTGCTACAACTAACCTCAGTATATGCACCTGACCGCAGCCATTGTTGCGGCCACTCCTCCCTTTGTTCCCTTGCTCTCTACCGCTGCCATGAACTGTGCCCTCTGCCACGTGCCGCTCTGCACTGGAGCCAGCCGAGCATGGACTGAAGCCTCCAGTCACTGTGAGCTAAATAACCCTCTCCTTCCTTCATTTTGGGTGTCAGGTATTTGTCCCAGCAATGACAGAAGCGTAACTAAGACAGTGTACATGATTTACACGAATAAATTTAAGCTTTAAAGAATCTAAATCATCAATGATAAAAAAGGTTAAAAATACTAAAATACTTTAAAGAAAACAGATCACAGCTTCTAGTTACATGAATGGGTTTGGCCCCAGCCCGTGACCACGACAGCCCACAGCAGCATTAAAATTCCTCCGGGAAGCACACTTCCTCCTGCCACTGTCGCCGCGATCCCAGAAGCGGCCGCAGGTCCTGCGCTGCTGGCCAGGCCGAGCCCTGCCTTGGTTCCTGCCGCCCGGAGGAGAGACAGCTCCGGCGCGTGCTGGTTTCCTGGGCAATTTGTCTCACAGAAGACTGCATAAAAATATTGCAGGGGGAGTCACACTGAGTCTTGAAATATTGCGCATACGGTAAGTACGGCATCACCGTAATAAACATCTCTTCACATGGAAAATGAAAACCCATTTGCATTTTATTAATACCAAAGGCTCTGAATTTTAAGGACATGTCCCTCAGCCGTGTGATGCTGCTGAGTAAGTGGATGAGCAGTTCTGAAATACCGCTATTTTTATATAGGACACAAAAAGTATGGATACTGCATTTATTTCATTTACTCAAATCATGCCATTTTCCTTGTTCCTGTGACTCAGGGTATCTGAGAAATAGAAACGCGGAGCGCCTGGCCTGCCTGCAGGAGCTTGAAGCCCGTGGGGGGCCTTCCACGCAGCGGGGGCAGGGGGCACAGGAGAGCCCCAGCGAGGCGGCGGCGGGGAGGAGCAGAGGCAGGCCTCCCTGCGCACTGAGGAGGCCAGGGAGCGTGGGGCTCCGCAAGCCGCTAAGCGGTGGACCTGGGGGGGCACGGGCTGCCTCTGTCTCCTCTTTCGTTGTTTCCCTCCTCATGAGGCAGATTGAGGGGCCCAGTCAGACTCGGAGGTGACGCTGGCACAGATCTGAAGCCTCTTCCTGTGGAATAAAAAGCAGAATCTTATAAATTTGGAGATACAAAGGAAAAAACCACCAGGCTGTTGGTTGATACAAAGCAGCCTCCTGGGGTCTGGGGAACACTGGAAAACCCCCGTGCAATCAAACTCCCTGATGACTTCCACCTTCACCTGGCCCTACAGAGCGTGAAGCCGCGAATCTCAGCACCTCCGCAGTAACTCGGGACATGGGCCAGGCTCAAACCTGAGATCCTTTGTGTTTTATAGCCGGTCGACCTTTCCTTTAGTACTATTGTGCTTTGTGTCTAGTTGTTCCCCAAAAACCTCATGCAGCCATGGGGTGGGGATTTCTAGAGTTTGAGATTAACTCACAATCCACTGGGATTATGGGTTTTAGTACTGCTGGGACTACAGGTGTGATTGTTCCACCCAGCCTGAGGCAATAGCCTAAATGTAATATCAGAGACTGAGAGACAGACTTCCTCTCTGTGGCCATTGTTGCTGCTACTCCTCTCTTGGCTCTGTGCTCGTTGCTGTCACCACGGAAGGTTGCTCTCTGCCATATGCTGCTCTGCTTTGGAGCCAGCTGAGTAGGGACTGAAACTTCCAGTAACTGTGAGCTAAATAAACCTTTCGTCCCCTAATTTAGTGTCCAGTATTTGTCCTAGCAATGAGTCGAGAGTAACTGAGACAAGTACTATTTGATTGACCTCAGGACCTGGTGGAGTAAATACATTCTACAATTTTAGTAATTCCAGTTGCCATACACTGCTTTTTGAGTCTGTATATTTAATTTTAAATTCACACCTCATTCTTCATGATAAATCTATTTTGTGTTGATTCTATTACTTATTAAGCAAATATGAATGTGTGACTGTGGGGCTGGCCAGCTAGCTCAGCGGCTTACAGTGCCTGTTTCAGCTGACACAGGGACCAGGATTTGGTACTGGGATTACCATGCCAGGCCTGCCCCCAGGGTGTGCTGAGATGCTGACTACGACTGGTGGGGCTCGCCTGTAATCCCAGTGCTTCAGAGGCTGAGAACAGGGTGACTACTACGAGTCCGATCTGTGTAGTGAGACCCTGTAGACCCTGTACTAAAAATATATTTAAAAAGACAACGTGTCTGTGATTTTTCTAATTTTGAACATGTGTAACAAATATTTTACCTTCATCCTTTAAAATGGGGCAGGTTACATTTTAAACTTTTTGTTAGGCTACACATATTTTATATTTAAAATATAACATTATTTTTCATTTGTGTGACCAGTAATTCTTCTTATAAATTAGACATTTCATCACTTGTTTGTTCTATTGTTTTGCTGCTAGAAAGTGAATCCATGTCTTGCCCGCATCCTGCGAGGAAACACTACAGCCTTGTCCTACAGCTCCTGACCCTTCAAACTAACTGTTTGGTTTTCTGAGCTGAGCTGGGGAAGAATCCAGGCCCTGGACACATATCTGACAAGCCTGTACCTCTGTTTCTCAAGGCTGCCGTCTGCTGGTGTGCTTTCCTGTGCACGGTGGGTGCGGGAAAAGCCATCCCACCCTCTGGCTGGTGCCAGACCGGAGCCATCACTGACCTGTAAACATCTCCTCCCTCCTTCACTGCTTGCTGATTTATATTTTCTATATTCATTCACTTCATTGTTTGCTCGTTCACTTATTTACTGGTTGAAAGAAGACACTGCCTTGTGGCCCTCGCTGTCTTCAGTCTGAGGGTCACGAGAACCCCCACCTCAGTCTCCCGAGTGAGTGGTGGGGACAGCAGCGCCCCTAGGGTCTTGGTGGTGGCGCCGCACAGACACTCTGGAGCCCGAACACTCTTCTGTTCTCTACCGGGAAGCCGTTGGCTGGCCAGCCCTTTCGTGACAACAGTGATGACCACGGCAACACAAGGCATGACGTTCTCACATGCTGTGGGGTGGGGGCTTTAGCTTCTATCCTGGACGGTGAGCCCTAGGGCAAGCGTGCCCATCCTACTCCGCATCTAACCGGCTCTCCTCAGAAAATGAATCCCAGATGACACCCGCTTCAGGTCAAGCTTTCACTAAAATAAGAAATAAGTAAACAGAGAGAGAGAGAGAGAGAAAAACCAAAATCATAAATCATGGACTGATGTTTCTGTAGACACCAGGAAGGCCAGCTGAGTAAATTCTGTAAATTCTCAGTGATCAGAGAGAAACTCACAACCTGCCCTGTCTGTCCCCTGCCACCTGAGACAGTGCCCTGCTGCTGAGATTGTCCTGACTCTGCTTCCCAGTAATGTTCCAGCCTCGAGCTCGCCTTCCAGGGCTGGAGTGCTGACTTTCCAGCACTGAGCTCCCGTGTGGGGAGCACCTTCTAAGGAGAAAGGGGTCCAATGGAAACCCAGTTCTGCGGCTGTCAGTGTGCAGCTGCCCCTGCTCACGGAGAGGCTCACATTTCACAGGCAATTGCCTGTTGGGAAAAAGCACAATTTAAATAAAAGAGGGCAAGAACTAACTTACAGCAGCCAGAGCCAGCGGTCCCTCAGCCCCCCACCACACCCAGAATCCTTCACTGACACCCCCAGCCTCCAGGCCTGGCTCCTGCGGAGCCTTGCCTACACCACTCACAGAGGTGCGTGTAGGGACAGTGGCTTTTGCACTCCCCACAAGACTGTACCTCTGAACTCTGCACAGGCAGCTGGACTCTGACTTAAAGTGCATAAATTATAAGGAAACTCTTCAGAGAAACCAGGAGGAAATGGAGAATAAAACCGGAGGAAATAAACACACCACACACAGTAAATTGGTAGAATAAATCTAACCATACCAATAATTATATAAAATGTTAATGGACTGAATATTTCTATTAAAAGGTAGAGGCAATGAGGTTTAAATAAAGATATAAAAGCATGTGTTTTCTATAAAATGTCTCATAATCAATATTTCTTTTGAAATAAATTCTGTCTTAGTTACATTTCTCTCATTGCTGGGACAAAATACCAGACATCCAAAGTCAAAGAAGGAAAGGCTTATTTAGCTCATGGTTTGTGGAATTTTCTGTCCATAGTCACCTGGTGTCAATGCAGGGGGGCATGATGGGGCAGCAGTTCAAGGTGGCAGAGGACACAAGAGCAGAGCAGGCCTCTTTTCGCCCCTTAGAGCGTATGCAGGCTGCCTGCACTAGGGTGGCTGTGACACTCACACCCTCTCCCCGCCCTCCTCTGATGCAGGCTCGGGATACTTACCAAGTGAGGACCCTGTCCCTCCCCCACCCAAGATGCTTAGTGAAACTTCCAAACTTCTCAACTTAATGCAATGCATCACCCATTACAAATCTTTATTCAAAATCTGTTGCAAAGCTGTCCAGAGAAGTCCTGCACATTTCCCACTCAGCAGCCCCCATGGTTTACATAATTTTTTAACATTACCAAAGTCAGGAAGTATATCAGTCAAACACCATTAACTGGACATAAATCATAGCTCCATTTCACCTTCCTCCCTTCATGGTGCAAAATGTAGATGAGAGTTCCCAAGTCTGAGAAAAGCTCTCTTGCTGGTCTAGGGGAAAAAGGATGTCACTAGGAGAACAGCCACGGACAGGGAATGCTTCATGGCCTTCAGGTGGCAGCTTGGAGCAGATGGGCTCCCAGCCATTAGGAGTTTTGAAAAAGATCTCCTGACCCATATCCAGTCTCAGCTTCATCGACACTTACTTCAGTTCTGTGAGTTCCTGTCCCAAGCCACTACCCACACCATGCACAGGTTTCTGGCTTGCGCAGTTATGAGGTGATGCATGCAGTTTTCATGCTACTAAGTTTACAGGGTTTTGCTATACAACAAAATAAATTAGTAGGGCAGGATTTTTTGGAGGCCTTTCTGGATTGACAAATGTTTATGGCCTCTCAGGGCCACCGCACAGTCCACAGCACTGTGTACTTTCTTGACAGGTTAATATTCTTCCCAGCTGACCTCTTATGAATGTCCCTGAACTCTCTCAGTCACGTCCTAAAACCATGTCCTGCTGGGTTCCTCTGCACATAGACCCCATCCTTGGGGATTTGCCCTTTCTCCTGGCTCCTGTACACCACTCAGGTGGTAGTCCTGTGGTAGTCCACGAGCCCCACTCACCCCCTACCCCTGGCTGTGCTGCCTAGCTCCCCGTCACTTCCTGCACTGGTGCCCCTTCCTTGTCGTGCCACAACAGGCACCGCTACCCAGGGCCTTTTCTCCGTATCTCTATGTGTGACTCGGCCGTGTAGACCATGGGATGGAAGGTTAAGCTTCTTGAAGCCCATTTCCGGAAGCCTTGTGTGAGTATATTTTTCCCAATGCCTTTGCCTTGAAAGGCAAACTCAAGTTACAATCACAGCACAAGGGCAGATTTCCATGCGTTTTTAGCTTCTTCAGTACCCTCAAGTAGATGAATAACTAAGAGTTTCAAAGCACATCATGTAGCTGGGCACAGAAGCACACACCTGCAGTCGCGGTACTCCAGCAGGCTGAGATCAGAGAGAGGATTACAAGTTTGAACCAGCCTCTGGTCAACTTACTGAGGCTCTGTCTCAAAATTTAAAAATAAACAACAAAAAAAAAGGGTCAGGGATGTAGCTCTGTATGAATTCCCTGGGTTGACTTCCCAGTAGCACACACACACACACACACACACACACACACACACACACACACACATTATATGAGCAACTTCTTTGGTAATCATGTGCTTGTAGAACACTATCTCAATTAAGAACATGAGAATTAGTGGGCCAAGGAGGTAGCTCACTGACGTCGCGCCGGCCTGACAAGTGCAAGGTCCAGAGTTCAATCCCTGGTACCACACACACACACACACATATAATAGTAATAACAATATGAGAATTAATAGTACTAATATTTTATCTGTGTCTTTCAGGACTTCAGCCAAAACTGACCAGTCTTTCTCTGTACGTGTTGCCATTCTTTTTCAGGTACCATAAGAGAGTTTTAAAGTAGAAGCCCAGCCCAAAGTTGAATATGTGGTTAGCATAATTGGACAATAATCTTTACTTTAAAATTAATAGAGTATCAGAGAGACAGCTCAGTGGTATAGCCATCCGCTTGCCAAGTGTAAGGTCCTGAGTTCAATCCCCAGTACCAATAAATAAAATAAAATAAAATAAAATGATAGTGCAAAAGCATCCCAAACAGGAGAGCAATGTAGAATGCAGTGAATACACTTCCAAAGAAAGCCGGAGGTGCCGGGGCCTCTTCTTCCTGGCCATCCCCTGCAAGGCACCCACCATTTGGAAGACTTCTCCCTCTCTCACATCCAGCAGAGGTTGAACCTGAAAGTTCCCCGAGTTCTCATACAACCAACCAAAGCTGACCCAAGGAAACTTACTTTCCATGCAGTTGATGTACCTAAAAGCTGAATTTTCAACATGAGCTTAGATTGGTTCAAAATTTTACCCTGTAGGAAGGACTGGTGTCACAAGAACGAACAGGACATTCCATGGAAATCACCAGAAAATGACCCGAGCGCATAGGAAGGGAGAAAACTGGAGACTGGGGGCCATCTGTGGGAGACACCTCCGACTGCGGGGCCGCAGGTCCCCGGAAAAGTGCTACCAGGGCGCAGCCACATCCCCTACTCTGGATGTCTGTCAGCCAGGCGAAGGAATCCCTCTACAAAAGAAATCATTTTGGGCCCAAATTTTATGGGAAATGTTGCTGGGTCTCGTATGTTAAACATGCACGATCTGCTTGGGCCCTGCCACTAGGAAGTCTAACAAACATTTTGTGAAGCTACAAAGTGTATCTAATATAGAAGAAGTTGTACAATAATTTCTGCACTGAACATTTCAGGTACTCTAACCATTTCTTTTACAAGCAAAAACAGAAATGCAAACCTTATAGGCGTTAACTAAATATTTGGAAGTTGTTTTAAAAATGCATCATAAGTACTAAAATCAATGAATATTAATATATTATCATAACAAAAATGAAGCAGAGAAAAATGTATTCTATAGAATTATAACTTATTAACATAGATGTGCATGACACTTCCACTTCTTGATTAACTCTATGAACATTAGTAGTACAGGCAGGTGGGTACACAGTACATGACAGCCGGAAGAACGCTGACTCATAGCCGAAGCTCTGAGGAAAGGCTAACTGGGCTGGGCCTCATTTATTTCTCAAATATAATAACAAAAAGGCACCTAGTGGGTCCTCCGAACTGTACCTCGAGCCATCCAGGGAAGGACGAAAACACAGTGCATAAATTACAATGCTTTCTATGATTAGTAGTTTTGATTAAGCAGTCATTTCCTCTTTGCTTGGGTGCTGATGATTTCCAAAAAGCGTACAAACTCACAACAAAGAATGCAGTAAAAGGGAAGAAATCGGAGGGCACCCGAACCTCCTCCTCCTCCTCCTCGCGTGAGGCAGCGCAGCTGCGAGGCTCCTCCTGACCATCCGTGAATGCCCGGCAGTCCTGCTCCTGAGGCCCCCGAGGAGAACCAGCTGGTGTCTCAGAGTCGCATCCGGCAGCAGAAGAAGTTCAGCATGCAGTTGCCTTCCACCGTCTCGCTCTCCAGGCACTGCCGCCGGCACTTGCCCCGGCCCAGCCTGCACGTCTCGCACACACTGCCGTCACCTGCGCAAGAAACAGCTGCTGCGACAGCGTCCCTGGTGCTCTGCAGCAGCGAGGAGCAGCTCATGGCCACCAAAAAAGAGAAGATTTGTACATATGATTAGCAGAACTGTTTTCAAGACTGTCCCTGGCTCTGCTCTTTGCGGTCTGGAGTCAGGGAAGAGAGAGCCTTACATGCAGGAGAGAGCCTCAGCCCTTGCGCCCCAACTGTCAGTGCCACGCTGGGCGAAAGCAAGCACCCCACGGATAAAATAATGCGGGTGTCATAGAACTACAAAGATACCCGCCTGGACCCACATACAGCTTCTAAATGTCAATAAGAGGGATATTTTGTATTTATGAATAAATTCTTAAATAGAGTGAGGAATTTTAGACTCAATTCCTGCCTCTCTCTAGTAACAGTTATGTGTCTTCAACGAAGTACTTACCATGCTTTGGTAAGTGCTTGGCATGATTCCTGTGAACTTTCAAGAAATATATGACTACATTTTTAATTTGCTTAGTGGTCAAATAATATTCTCAAATTGTATGAGAATATTTGAGTTATAATAGTGCCTGTCTCACAGGGTTATCTCACAGTACCTGTCTCACAGGGTCACCCCATAGTACCCATCTCACAGGGTCACCCCATAGTACCCATCTCACAGGGTCATCCTGAAGAGCACATAATCCAGTCCACGTTCAGTTGTTAACAAAGTACCTGATGCAGCCAGCAATCATGAGTAGCATCGTTAGTATTCCTCACCCTGAAATGTTGTCTGAACTCATTTCAATTTTGTCCACAAGACCCAGAGGTACTTCTTTCAATTCTGTCTACAATGAGCTAGGCCCAAATGCTATAAAAAATATTGTTCAACCTCACATGTTAAAAATGAGCAATCTAGGGGCCAGCAAGATAGCTCAGGGGACTAAAGCACCTGCTTAGGCAGGCTTAGGCAAGCATAGGGATCATGGTTCAATCCCCGGCACAGCTGCCCAGGGCGGGGTAGGCCAGCCAGAGTCCAGGCATAGTGGTGCAGGCCTATAATCCCAGTGCTGGGGAGGCTGAAAGCAGGAGGATCACAATGAATCCAATCTGTATAGTGAAACCCTGAAACAACCAAACATATTTTTAAAAAATGAGCAATCTAGCATAATATGTCCTGACATAAAACTATCTGTGGGCTGTTCATGATAAAGGATTCTTTCATAATGATGAGGCATTTCCAAGCAACCATCCTCGCCACAGTAGCTGATCTTCCTTACACCGGGAAATGGAGTTAGAATGTAATCAAGCAATTCCGTGTTCACTGCTGAATCTCACCTTCATCAAGGGTAACTAACAAGGCCCGAGTTCCTAAGAGAAGAGGGAAAATGATGTAGGATGTGTTCGACTTACCTGCTGGGAATAACGGGGCATAATCAAGTCCTGCATGGCACCCTAAATGTAAAATAAAATACACGTTAGAAATGAAGGTCAGTGGAGGAAACAAGATTGTAAACAGCTTTCTCACACGTGACATGGAACACTGGAGCTACTGGTGGTAGAGGTACAATTTTATTCTATTTTTCTGGGACAGCACCAGAGTAACCCAGGAGAGCACATCACAGGAGCGAAAGAGATGCAGCAGGAGTGGCTCGCAGAGGGGGAAGGAGAAAGAGAAGTAACAGCAACAGACACATCTGACTCTGAAAATGTCACTGCAGAGCCAAGAAATCTCTACAAAAAGTGCTGCGAGGATCTGAATTTCATCTTCAATTTTTGGGTGACACACAGAAACACTCCATCAAGCTTTCTACTCTACCTCATCAACATCCATCCATTTTCACTTACCTCGTGGCATTTGAGCCAAAAGGAAGAACAAAGTGAAGGCAAAGTAAAACACCGTCCTGCTTGGAGCCATCTCTGAGGGGTGCCCTCAGAACAGGGGTTCAGGACTTCTTTCACAGGACAGGAATCTTATTTATATTTGAAAGTAATGAGACATGCTCTTGGTTAGTGAAGTGAATCGATGAAGAAGATACAATTATACGCCCCATTGCCCAAGACCAAAGGCTGGCGCCACGTTACTGACCTTGGCACCGAGAAGTCTTATATTTGGGGGAGTCTGGCTGTCTGGGGATGATAACGAGAGGAACACGCAGCGAGGGACTGGAGCCGCAGAGGTCACAAACAGCCCTGCTAGACCAATGCAGGGACGAGGACCAGCTTCTGCTCTTGCCACTTCGGGATCATTTTTCTTGGGAAAACCAAGAATCACTGCATGTGTCCCCCAGTTTGTGGTGCAGATCGGGGATGACTGATGCGTGTGTTTTGCTTTGGACTGTCCAATGATGGTGGAGGCCAAACGAGACCCTGCAAGAGATCAACATCTGTGTCCACTCACTGTCCTTACTTCCAGGTTTATTGTCCACAAATACATCTGGAGAGAGGACACTCTCATTTTCCCAGGTCAACTCTAAATCTCTGCTTAGAGAACACTACACCACACACCCAAGTCTCAATACATCCTTTTAATTCATTCAGAAATGGGGGTACCAAAAGTAACGTTTCTTTCTTTTTTTTTTTTTGGCAGAACGTGGGATTGAACTCAGGCCCTTGCGCTTGCCAGGGAAGTGCTTATTCCACTGAGCCATCTCCCCAGCCCCAAAGTAATATTTCTATTGTTGACCCTTTCCAAGTAAACCATGCTTATTGCCAACCTATTGCCTATATTTATGTGATGTTTTGTCCTTCATTTGGGGCTGCAAATGTAGAAAACTTCCAAAATGTAGACTAGGAAGTCAGACAGACTTTCCAAGTGTATGACCTAGAGGAGAAAGCCTAACTTTTCCAAACTCAGGGTCTTTGGCCTCAGAGGGAGTACGCGATGATACTTATCTGACAAGGTGCTTTAGAGGAAGTTGCTTTGTCAGGCATATTAATTGCTCAGCGGAGTAGCTGCTCGTCATTCCTGCTGCTAGCTACCGTAGTCATATGCCTTTCTGCGTGTGTTTAAGGAGAATTTTCTGTAAACTATTTTTTAGGCCAGTAGTTTATAATTCACCTTCCCTGACCCATAAAAGGCACCGTGGTACTTTTCTGTGGTGGCTGCTGTGACACACAAAATTTTACCTTCAGGAGCCAGGACAGTAAATATGTACAAGGAAGACAGTATAGAGGGCCAAGTCTCGTGTGTGTGTGTGTGTGTGTGTGTGTGTGTGTGTGTTACTAGGGATGGACCCCAGAACCTTTGCACTCAGCTACATTAAGGTTATTTATTTTTATTTATTTATAGGGGACAACCCAATTTCCAGATCCCTTTATATCCCTCTCAGAAATTTCTTCCTCTCTATAAATTCTTCTTACTCCTAAAAATAAATACATAAATTAAAAAAATTTCTAACTTTGAGGACAAGCCTTGACAAGTTGCTCGGGCTCCTCTTAAGTTTACAATTCCCTGCCTTAGTCTCTGCAGCCGCTGGGACTGCAGGTGTGTGCCCCTAGGCCCTCCTCACTTCTGGCAACCAGGTGTGCGGATGACTTCGTGGGCAGATGCTCAAAACACACAGTCCCTGCCCACTGACTGGGGGCTCAAAGCTCTCAAGTCACGTATTAGAAGTCTTAGTAGCTGCCTTTGAGTTTTAAATTCCTTATGAGACAGTGCATTAGGCTCCCGAGTTGGAGCCCCAGCTCACAGGCAGCCCAGCCTTCCTCCCCTCCCACCTCACTGGAAGAGCTCCCAGCACCTTATGCCCTGCTCTCAGAACACCCGGCCCCACCTGTCCTGCAACTGCCCACACAGCAGGGACTTGGGCGGGTGTGAGTGAGGTTGGAGCCAAGATCCGGAGCCCTGGGAGCTTTGGGCAAGGGGTCATGGCCATCAGCACCTGCACATTCAAGCAAGAGGCCTCAGAGCCTTCGGGAGCTGCCCAGACTCTGTGGAAGGATTTCTGGCTTGAGTCTGGCTAGGACAAGGCACACAGGCCCTGCAGCTCACTGGAAGACATGACAGTGAGTGTGAGCCACACGTGGGTACAGAGCAGGGACATTATGATATCCCCAGGGAGACACCTGACTCCTGAGGGCCTCTGTGCCCAAGACAGCATGACAGCAAGCACCAAAGGAGATGATGATGGCGCATTATGAAGTCAGAGCACAAGTAAGAAGCTGTGTAGTTCGGTAGTTTTGCATCACTTCTGTCTCGGCAATCCTGCATTTTCACTTTGCATGAAAACCACCAAATTATGTGTCTTCTCCTAATCCACAGTTAACTTGCAATCTTGGGAAAAGAAGGGCATGTCCGATCCCCTTGGTGCCAACCCACAGGAAAGACCTTACTGGGAACCCCAACCCCACTTCACTACTTGAATGGGCCCAAGGTGCTTAATTCGTTAGCTCACAGCTCTCTCTCCAGGCTCTGAGTCTTATATCTCCATTTAGTCCAAGTGCAGCTGAAACAAGCAGTTTGTTGGCAAATTAGATTCATTTTGCAAGAAAAAATAGATGTGATAAGTAAGACAGAGGAGGGAACATGTAACTAAGAACATTAGGAAGCGTGTCTTTTCTTATGCACTTCAATCTTTTTAGGTAAGGTTTGGGAAGGGGCAGATGGAGTACGTACTTTCATTCTGTGATTCTTAACTAGGTTATTCATAACACATAATCAATGTACACAGACAACTCAGTGGAATAAGTGTTTGCCTGGCAAGCACAAGGTCCTGAGTTCAATCTCTGGTACCACCAAAAAAGAAAAAAAAAAAAAAAAAAGTCAGGGGCCAGGGAGATAGCTCAGTAGAATAAGCACTTGCCTAGCAAGAGCAAGGGCCTGAGTTCAATTTTCTGAAAAAAAAAAAGACAAAGAATACACTGAGACACTCTAGTACTTTCATTTAATAAAAGTTATTTTATAATTATTTTAGATTTACCAAAAAGTTAGAAAGAAAGTTTTTTCA
>NW_004524731.1:494688-496551 GCF_000260255.1 Octodon degus
CATTGAACAGATTCTCTCCCTCTCACAGTATCTATTGTACCTTTCAGATTTTATTTACCCTTTCAGGTTCCCACTCTAGGAGACAACAGGATGTTTGCACATGCAGCTTTGATTTACTTCACTTACCAGTATGGTCTTCAGCTACATCCATTTACCTTTAAAAGCTGCATTTATTTAATGACCAAGAATGTTGAACATTTCTTTGTCTATTTATTCAGCATTTGTACTTCTGAGAAGCGGCTTTTCATGATCCCTGCCCCTTTTTGATTTGGTCTTTTATTTTAGGGGCTCTAGTTTTTTAGTTCCTTATACACCCTAGATAGTAGTAATTTTTCTGAAGACGAGCTGGCAGAAAGCTTTCCTGGCACTGGAGGTTTCCTTTTCACTCTGTTGGTTGTTTCGTTGGTGTGCAGAGGCTTTTCCATTTGCTGTGAGACTCTTTGTTGGTTCTCAGTATCGCTTCCTACGCAACTGGGGCTCTGAGAAGGACTATGACTTCAAGAGTTTCCATGACCCCTGCAGATTTGCACAACAGAATATTAGCCTGTTTCCAGAAGCTCTGCACAGCCTAGTCAAAAATGCTTGAAGACAAATCAGTTCTTCCCAGTCTTTCACACTACCTAACAACAACAAAATAGAAATACCACAGAGAAAAAAAAAATCCTACATCTCATCAGCTGGCAGGGTTGGGCGTTACTACAGCTTATAAAAAATTCTCCCCTGACATTGTTTGACTGTACTAGCTGGTAGGCACTTGCAAATGTGTTGAGAAGGAATAATCCAGTTGGTTCTTTCCCTTCCGTAGCCAAGAATGAATTACTTTATGACAAATGCAACAAGCTGAAAGGAAAATGCAAAAGATCATGCTTAAAGAGTGAGGAAATTGTCGCTTTCTGCCCGAAGTCTCAAAAATGCTGCCTGAAAATTGAGCCCTGTGAGCTGAGTGAAGACAGCTTTGACAGCTAGGGCTTCGGGTGCCAGGGACACGCGGTGGCCTGGAGCTTCTCGGTGCTCTGCGGGAAGCAAGTGCTTCAATAAAAATTGATGACTTTTCAGTGAGTTTGTCCATGCTTTGTTTCAATTGGAAAACAGGTCTGTCGAAACCCGAGAAGCCTCCTTCCTGCTCTATTTTTTTTTTTTTATAATTTTGGGATGACATAACTTTTCCTATGATAACTAACTTTCTCTATAAAGGACTAGAAATAAATTAGGAAAATAATACCATTCGTCATGGCACTAACAAAATTAACTATTAAATATCCAAGGGTCTGCTGTGCGGGACCTGTCCCCGGGCTGTGCTGAGACGGCAACTGAGACCAGGCGTGGTGGCGCAGGCCTGTAATCCCAGCTCTCGGGAGACTGTAAACAGGCGGACCACTACAAGTCCAATCTAGTAGTGAGACCCTGAACACCCTCTAGACCCTTCCCTAAAATACAAAAGATAGATAAATAAATATTTGATAATTAACCAAATTAAAGAAGTGGAAGATTTCTACAATGAAAATCACAGCATTTTGAAGGCGATTGAAGAGAATATCAGAAAATAAAAAGGTGCGCCCCCTGCTCCTGGGACAGCAGACTAAGCCTGAACAGGTCATCCTGCCAAAGTTGGCATGCCGATGCGATACAGCCTGCTCTCAGAAGCATCCAAACTTCCTTATCACCTGAAGCTGTATTCCGGGGATTAATTAATCATGGCTATTTTAAGATTTTTTTCACTTATAGATTTTATTTACCCTGCTATTTTCCTGACAGCTTTTCAAGTGGTTATCTTCAAGGAGATTCACTGAAAATATTCTGAGAAGTATGGATCTCTCTGATAGCCCTTAAGATTATACCATTGAGGGGCTGGTGAGATGGCTC
>NW_004524731.1:497661-498922 GCF_000260255.1 Octodon degus
GGTGCACCCCTTCGGGCACTTTGTGTCGAAGTGGGTTTGGGTTATAGTTCGGGCACTCAGCCTCGATATAGTTCTGTATCGACACCACTGGCCTGCACGGTGACCATTAATTTTACTGCCCTATGGAAACAATCCAGACAAGTTTAATAAGCTGCAACAGTTTTATAAAACAGATCACTCTTATTGTGATTGCGTTCGGTTGAAATGTGGGTAGCTGTTATAGAACAAAACATGTCTCAGCAGAAAAGCACAGTGCACCCATCAGGTCTTGTTATTTGCCTGGACAAGGGCCCATCCCTGCAGTCCTGCACGCTGGATCTGAGTAGCGTGGCGCAACCCCAGAGGCTGCCTCTGTGCTGATAACGTGTGAGGCTCCCCCAAGTCCCCAAGACACCAGCTGGCATGAGCAGAGGCACCAAGCAGGCAGACCTGGGTGGCAGCTGCATCCTTATCTACCACTAACATTGCTCCGAGCTCAAACACGAACATCCTCCTGTCTCGTGAATTCAGAGACTAAGTTCATGGTTGGCTGCACCATTAAGCTTTGGTATTACTTTGTTTCTATAGAAGTACCTGCAGGTTTTAGTTAGTTCAGTTTGCAGGACCTTGGCTAAGGATCTTCCAGTGTCTTCGTGGTAGCGGGACCCTTGAGGACCACTGCTGCTGACTCAGGTGACAGTCATTGCTGTGCTCTTCCAGTGCAGATACCCTCTCCAGGGGCTCCGGCCCGTGTTTATGGCCATGCAGAGCAGAGCAGGTGACCTCGCCGCCAATGACACGACATAAACATGATGGAAAGTTAAGGTTAATTGCTTCATCATTTTTTTTCCATGAACTGGATGTTGTGACTGCTGAGTTTCTCGAAGACTCAAAAGACAAACCTACCCTATTGGCAATGGAGTGTCATTTCAGTCCAAGTTTTGCTCACATAACTAAATAAAAAGCCACGAAACTGAGTAGGCTTCAATGCCCTGCATTCAAGTAAACCCCACATCAATGCAAATGATATATTAAGTAAATAGTAGCCGGAGACCTGTAACTGGGATCTCTCCCTGGGCTGAGGGCAGGAAGACGACTCCTGTGCTTCAGCTAATCAGATACTTTCTCTGCCTTACAACCATGCTCAACCTAGGAAGGCTTCCCCACAGGCCTACTGGGTGAAAGATAAAATGCCCGTGATCCAAAGCAACACCTTCATGAATTCCTGCCTGCTCAAATAAATTCTTTAAAATATTCACGGGGCTGGTGAGATGGCTCAGTG
>NW_004524731.1:499167-517860 GCF_000260255.1 Octodon degus
CTTACTTTTAAAAATAAAAAAATAAAATATTCACGTGCCTAAGTTTATATCCAAATTTCCATGTATAAGAGTCTTGATTCCTTTCATCAAGGTTTTGTATTTTTCTTCGTAGAGATCCCATATATCTTTGATAGATTTATATCTAAGATTTTGACTATTTGTGTGTTCTTTGTACAGGATTTCATGGCTCTTATCTTACTTTTTTGTTTATTGATGATACATAGCAATGTCATTTTTTGTTTGTTAATTTTGTATCATAGTTTTTGCCATACTTTGTTATTTTCAGCTTTTTTATTTAATTCTTTGGGGTTTTCTACATTGGTAATCATGTCATTGTGAAAAAAGATGTTTTGTTTCTTCTTTCAAAATATACGCACCTTTTATATCCTTTTCCTGTTGTTTTGCCTCAGCTATAACTTCTTCTCCGGCCCCGCCCAGGTGCAGTTTCCTTTCAACTTTTCCACCGCCGCAGGGAAGACTGCAGTCAGCCTGGTTTCTAAAGCTTCCCCCGAAACTCCACGCCTAGCATCAGTCCACAAGGCCCCCCAGCCTTGTCCGTCTCAGCTCAGAGCACTGCACCGCGGGCTAAAGGCTGCTTTCACGTTTCTTATCTCTTTACTGAGCTGCGGGAATACCTAGCACTCCTCCGACTTTCCTTTCAGTCACATTCCTTTGACTCGAGTCCCAGCCAGCTTGGTGTTTCTGGGCAGGAACAACGTGGCTCTGAAGATTGCACACCAAGTGCTGTTGTCCCCAACCCACTTGCTCTCAGAGGTGCACCGAGGCCCTGGGGCATCCATGACCTCCCTGGGCCACCCCGCCCAGCTCCTTGACCTTTTGTCTTTATTGCTTCTTAAGTTTCAGTGCAGAGTGGTCTGCGGAGAAGGGACCTTAGCGCCATCTTGCTGCACCATTATTGTCAATAAGGAGCTTCTTACAAAAGAGCACCTGGAGAAGCACAAGGCCAATCTAGGTGAAACAGAACAGAACATGCTTCGCCCAGAATCGTAGATTACCAGGGCGGAATGAATTTCTTGAAATCACCTAATCCAGTTCTTGTTACAAGCAGGAAGCACATGAAGCCCCCCTGCGTGAGCGCCCCTTCTCCGAGCAGTCCTGCGCAGCCCTTGCCAGTGTCCAGCGCGTCCACATCCAGTTGCACGTGGACGTCAGGAGATGGCGGCCCCACCAGCTCCAGTGACCCGGAGCCGCACTGCGCCCATAAATAGCGAAGCTCTTCTGGCCCTGAGGCTCTTCCCGCCCTGGCCTGCTTCTCTCCCTCTTCTCTCCGGCAGCCCCGACACTATGCAGATCTGTGCGCTGCTCTTAGCTGTCTCTCTTCTGCTCCACCAAGATCCAGGTAAAAGTTTTCTTAGCTACAAACATGCACAGTCGCAGAGGCCAGGCAGTAGAGAAAAATCTTGGTTAAGAAAATAAGTCCTAAAAGACTCAGCAGCTTTCTTCATTCTCAGCATTGGCCTCTTGGGCATCGCTGAATCTATTAGCGAGACACTGTGAGCGCAGTCCCTGGCAGGTAAACCTGCTCACCTGCTCAAACAGGAAAGACTGGGCCGGACCAGGAAGCTTAGAAGTCTCAGCCAGACCCTCGCTGCTGCCCGCAGTAGGAGCTTCTCTTGGGCCTCCAGGTGCAGAGCCTGACTGGCAAGGAGCCGCTGCTTTCCTGGGTTTGCAGAGTGAGGTGCTTTCCCCCCTCCTCCTTCTTCTGACCAGCTGTACTTTGCATAGCAAGGGGACCTGCTCTTCTCTCAAATGTTCTGGCAGCTTTTTCTGTCACACCAGAATATTAGAAGTAAAAGGGACACAATAACTTTCACGGGATAAAGAAGTAATTTGTTGGTAACCAAATGGGAGGCCCTGTTGGGAGGAAATTCAAAAGTTAGAGGGGGAAGGGGGCGCAGCAGCTCTTTTCTGACTCTTAGGCCATTCTACTCCGAGCATTCATGAAAGGTCATTTGCCTAACTACTTCATTTTAAAAGCTGGCCCAAATACTTTCTAGTGCAAGAAAGAAAAGCAAAGACAAAAACACCACTTTCCCAGAATTGCTCAACAAATTGACTTGTGCAACAGGGACAAGGCCAATGGTGTTGACTCCATGGTCTCAACCTGGCCTCTCCTGTGACACCCAGAGTAGGAATCCCTGGTTTTACAGGGCACCCGCACTGTCCTCCCCACCTCTGTGCTCTCTGCAGAGTTTGGATAGGTTCATCTTTGCAGGGCAAAGGTCCTAGACTCCTGCTGGGCT
The DNA here is from genome assembly GCF_000260255.1 of Octodon degus. NCBI lineage: Eukaryota > Metazoa > Chordata > Mammalia > Rodentia > Octodontidae > Octodon > Octodon degus. The sequence goes on from NW_004524731.1 coordinate 501,432, forward strand.
CCTGGTCCTGAGCTCCTCCCGTGTCTCTTCTGGGTCCCTTCTTGCAGCTCCATGCAGGAGGCTCTGCAGCCACCTGCACTCGCACCTCCACCCCTCGCAGTACTGTGGCCAGGTGCCTGCAGTCTGGAGTGCAAACTGAACTGGTGGAAGGGGTTCTTCCCCCAAGAGCCCTCCTGAAACTGAATGAGGAAGTCCACAGCTCCTGCACAGCAGGACTCCCTTCTGTCCGGGTGCCTCAGTCTACCTACACTCCTCTGGCTCATTCTAGTCCAGTCTGTGTAATCATTATTCAGCAGGAACTAGGAGGCAGGAGCTATGCGCCCAGCATGGAGTATATAATGCTGAACAGTGCGAGCGCGGCCCTCACACACAGGGAGTTCACAGCTCCACTGAGAAGAGCAAAAGAATTCTTCTAAAAAAACATAATTCCAACTTAGGATAGAGGGAATTAGAGAATAAAAATGCATGAGGGGAGAAAATAGCTTGGGGACATTTAAATCCATACGGAGGTGGAGGGGTGGCTTCCAGCTAGAAAGATTAAGGTCCAAAGACTTCAGGCATGGGAGGTGGAGAAAAGAGTGGCAGGCAGAGGAACAGCCCCAGAGAGGGGCCAAGAGTGCCCAGAGCCAGGACAGAGGAGCAGCAGGGAGCCACACAGTGACGAAGTGTGAGCCAAGCATACAGTGAGTACTTAGAGACTTACGCTAGAACACACACTGCCAAGGAGCCCCTGCACAGCGTCCCCCTCACTTCAGACACATCCCACCATTACCGCCCCTTCCTGCAGCAGCTCTGGGAATCCTCTTTCATGCATGCCTCTGTGCAGGCTGATTGGAAACGTGAATGCCGCTGCGAGTGTGCGCCAATGGAATGGCGGCTTCTGAAGACCTGACAGTGTGGCCCTGCCTACCTTATTCCCCAGATATGGCCCTGTGGAGCTTGTGGCGTTTCCCTAAAGTCACAATAACTGAGAAAGATAAAAGTTTTGATTCAGTTCAGGACAGCAAAGCAGTCATGACCGCATAATTAAAAAGAGCACTTCAGGAGGAGGCAAGAATGGTGTGATGCATGTGTTCAAGAGGGTTGGGGGTTAAGGAAATAGGTGGCAAGGATCTTTTGCTATATTTTTTTAAAATTAAACATTGGTTACAATTTCTTATCATACCCTGCACAGTACAGCGTAGGCCAAGCAGGGCAACATGTCAGACAACTTCATAGACCTAGAGAGGGTCTTGGTTGGATTTAATGGAAATCTACTGTTCAGCTCATGCAGGGATTTTAAGAAATTATGTGATATGGACAGGATGTGTGCTTTGGAGAGAAATCCTGCTGGGTGGGAGGCTGAGGAGTTAGGAAAGCGGAAGAGGGGAGGAAGAGGGAGGCTCTGCTGGGGCTGTGGCCCTTTGGGGCACAGAGCATGATCTAGACTTTTCCTACCATCCAGCGTGCAGCGAGCTGGAAGTGGACAGAATATGTGGCTATGGGACCGCTCGCTGCCGCAGATGGTGTAAAAGCCAGGAACGTAAGATCTCCACGTGTCCCAACACCTACGCCTGCTGTCTGAAGCCCTGGGCTCACAGCTCACAGAATGTCAAGGGACAATGACCCCGTGGGCGCAGCCCAAAGCCTGGCGGTGGAGGGCAATGGAGCAGCCTCAGATCCGGTCCCTGGAGGAAGCTGGCTCCTGCTCAGAAAGCAGCCACCGCCCTGGAGGCTGTGCAGGACACAGGCTCTGGCCCCCTGGGCCCCACAGGGCCCGCCGCAGGTGCAATTCAGGTGTTGAACAACAGAGGCTAAGCATTTATCTGGAAGACACTAGTTTTCTGATCAGAAATTCCAGTCAGAAATTGGGAGCTATACATCTATACTTAATTAAAGAGGAAAATAAACCAGTATTAAATCCAGTTTGCTTGAGATACACTATATTTCAAAACCCTCCGAAACACCAAAGCGAAACTCAGGAGACTGGAGCTTCAGACCCTGGGGTGGAGGTGCGGACACTGGCGGCACAACAGCAGAGAGCAGCTCCGCGCTCGAAGGGGGCGTGGGGACCGCTTTAAGCCCGAGCGGATGGGTGCAGGATAAACCGCTGGGCGAGGGAAAGCTTTCCTCCGCAAGAATAGCGCAGCTGAAAGTGAGGAGCGTCACGGTTTTGCCAACACACTGGGAAATACTGATCTACCTAATGCCTCACAGCCAGTGTCCAGGGCCTCCCTCCGGAGGCTCCCAGGGTCATCTGCAGCTCCAGGCAGGGCCCACACGTTTCAGGTACGGGAACGGTGCTGTGTTGGGGCCCTGAGGACCCACGTACTCTGCTGACCCCATACGTGACAGCGCCGTGCCCGACATAGACCACCGTGCGCCTCCCTTCAGCTCCTGCTCCTGGATTTCTTCAGAGCGCATGAGGCAGGGACAGGGTCCTGGCTGCTGAGTCCAAGACGATATCCTGCTAATTTGTTAGGATGGCAAGGAGCCAAAGTGAGACTCATTTATGTAAACTTAGGCAAAAGGAATAAAAGACCAGGCAGGGGAAAGAGGCACTATTCCTGTGAAAACATTTGTTTGTTTTTCTTTGTGACCACCAAGAGTTGCTATTTTTTTCTCTTTCCTATTTTTTAAGTGACATGAAAATTCTACATGTTTATTTGGTTGAATGTGATAATTTGATCAATATGTACAATGTGCAAGGCACAAATCAAGGTCCTAGGACACCCATCTTCAATGCTCGTTGTTCCTCTGCGTCAGGAACCTTTGAATTCCTCTCTGCTGCTTCTTCATAAAATGCATAATAAACTGTTGGAATCTGAGGTCTCCCTACCACAGCGTCGCGTCGGGAGCCCCTCCTCCTACAAAACTGGGGCTGTGGGCCCCATCTTCTTTCCTAACCATCTACTTTTTTCCACTGTCAACTGACAGAATGCTCTGGAAAGAGTGAGAGCAGACTGTAGGGCCAGTCTCTATGACTGTGTCACAGGCTCTGCTATCGTCCTCCGGTACCTGGAAGACTGCCTGAGGCATCAGAGGGTGGGGCAGATGCCAGTGCTCCCAGACCTGCACCTCCAAGCTCCAGAGCAGTGGTTCTGCCCAGAGAACAGGAGCAGCGATGACAGGTGACGCTGCTCGGACCCTCGTGCTCACACAGGCGTGCGCGCCAAACCTGCGCCTCCTCGTGGCTTCCCCGAAGTGCAAGCTGCTACTTTCACAGCCTTTTTCTCTCTTTCACCTTTCTCCAGATAAATGTAAGAATGTTCGTTTACATATAGTCCAAGGTACTATTGCCATTTGAACCCCAATATGCAAGCAGCAAAACACACTCAGAGACGTTCGTGACCCCTCCCAGAGGCTGCTGATGGCATATCCAATGTCCCACTGTTGGAAAACCACGGAACAAAAGCCAGTGTCATGTTGGCGTCGTTGGAACCCTTGGCCTGGGTTGTGTAGGCTTCAGGTGAGACACAAACTCCTGCCTGGTAAGAAGACAAATGAGAAAGAGGAAAAGCTCTGTTATTATAAGAGAAAACGCTTACTCAACTGCAAGACGTTTTATAGCAGCAGTGAGCGGAACACACGAGTACGAGTCTGCGCTTCCTGCCTTCAGGCAGGACTTTTTCCGGCACCGTCGACGCGATCCACACGCAGGATACCCGTGGGGGGCAACGGCAGCTTCACTCACGTCGCTGTGCTCCTGACTACGCGCTGCAGAGAAATGATCTTGTGACAGCGTTTTGACTCCGCTTCCCAAGGCCTTCTTCGACCTCCTCCTGCCTTGCTGTCGTCTTCTCCTTTCCGTTCCAAGCCCACCCAAGGTATTCAGGTATATTATTCACTTCTTGAAAACTTACCTGAAGTGTTTCTTCTGCGAACAGCAGAAAAATAATATAGTTTCCTGTGCCCTTGTGACCCAGAGCTCGCCCCAGGCTGCGGCGCTGGCTGGCGCGCAGCCCACTCGCCAGCCCAGCCTACAAAGGGGCCTGCGGGGCCCAGCCCCCTCGCAGGCGCAGTCCTTCCTCCAGACATGGAGCCCCGACTCTTCCTGCTGCTCTCCGCCGGCCTTCTCCTGGTGGCCCCGCTGTGCCCAGGTAAAGCGTGCTCCGCAGAGGTCACTGTGAGTGTGGGGGCCAGGCTGGGAAGCGAGGCGCCTCTTCCTGTTGGAGCCTTGGGAGCAACGTCTCTGAGATGACTAGATGGCATTTTGGACCCTGCTGCTGCGGGCGCTGAGTCCCAAGAGGGCGGGCTGCTCTGCACAACATTTTCTGATTTATCTTAGCATTCTTGTTTCACCACAGCAGGGATCTCAACAACCGTGTGGGTGATGACCGAGGCGAGGGCTCTGCCTGGCCTGGTGGAGCTACTCGGACTGCTCACCCTCGCTGCTCTGCACACCAGCACGCCCGTGCACTCTCTCTCTCTCTCTCTCTCTCTCTCTCTCTCTCTCTCTCTCTCTCTCTCTCTCTCTCTCCCTCCCTCCCTTTGTGTCTCACCCTGTGTCTCTCTGTTTCTCTTCCTCTCTGTCTCTCTCTCTTTCTGTCTCTGTGTCTCTCTCCATCTGTCTTCCTCTCCCTCTCTGTTCCCTCACTGTGTGCATCTCTCACTCTGTCTCTCTGTCTCTCTGTGTCTCTCTCCATCTCTCTCCCTCTCTCTGTCAGTTCTCTCTCTGTGTATGTGTCTCCCCTTTGCCCTCTCTCTGGACGCAGGCAGCACGTGCACAAATGTGTACACACACAGTTGACACTGCACCCCTCCACCTTGCCCTCCCAGCGCTCCTCTTTCCAACCCCTTAGAGATCTCTCCTCCTTGGAAGTGGCCAGTTGCAGCGCTCTGCGCACCCTCCGCCATGCCTTAATCTCCCCACAGGGTTGCCCCGAGCCCACACTCCTGGCCCTGTGGGCACGGAGGCTCGCAGTAATGCCCAGGAAGGATCTTCTGGACAAGGAGCAAACAGATCTCTGTTACACCACAGAGTAAAACACTACCTACCACCGCGCACTCCCCCTTACCCTGGTAAGTCAAATGCCAAATGCAGGACACGGTGCTCCTCTTTGCAAGTGTTGAGTGGGTGAGAAGGGCAGACATCTCTGCTGATGCTTCGGAGTGAAGAAGAGTTGTTTGAGAAACACATAGCAAGGGTGGCGTGATCTGCTGCACCTGTTCAGGAAGCCCATGAGCACCTTCCACTCTCTGCTTGGGCTGGATCCCTGAGGTGACAATACCGTGGCACCCAGAGCTGAGTGGCGGGAGCCCACTCAGTCATCTTTCAGGCTGCCCATGCGCAGTAAACAGAGATGATTTTGGTAGGTGGTTCTCCTCTTGCCAGGTTGGAGTTCTGCTTCTTCAGTGTTGAGGTCATTCCCTCCACAGCAATTTCCTGAATACCTGCTAAGTGCCAGGAGCCAGAGGAGGTTCGGGGAATGCTCCTGGGAGGGGGACACAGAACAGACTCTGCTCTCAGGTGACTTGCATGGGGAGGGCACAGGGGATGGCAAGGAACCAGGCATCCAGGAGACTGCTCTGGACTCCGCTGGACTAGTCCAGGCTCCCGGTCTGCCCCCAGCCTCCTGCCCAGGGATGACTTCAGATTCATAAAGCCTGGAAGAGACAGTAGTTCCGGAGACATATCCTTAATTCCAAACTCACTGGTTCCCTGAAACAGGGAAAAGTAGCTCAGAAGCTCCATGGACAAAGAGGATGAGAGGGTAAAATCAGGCACTAGCTCTCACTAACTTTAATTCCTGCTTTATCCGAGCCTAGGCTCCCTCCCCCAGAACCGGCTTCCAGTTATAAAGGACTCCCTACAAGTTTGCCTCCCAATGAAAGGGAAAAATGAAATGCCGATATTGCACCACACATACAAGCAGGCTCAACAGTAAGCCTCTGCTGTCATATGCTGTGTGGTCTAGTGGCACTGTGGGACAGGATTATTACTCCCATTTGGTGAGGGAGAGAGCTGAAACGATGGAGAGGGACCAGAGCTCTATGCCTGGAGTTATTTTTATAGTTTAGAAATTGGGACCATGAACTATAGAAAGCCATTTTGGGAAAAAAGTTATTTTCTATTCACAGCCACCACCACCATATCCTCTACTTTTATTAGCATGCATGTGTAGGACATAATTGTTACCTTTACTGAAAGGAGTAGGTGCCTCTTGTATTCGTTCCGTTCCGCCTCACCTCTGTCCCCTCCCCCATCTCTGGATCCCAGTCCACTGACCAAAGGTCTCTCCCCCTGTTGCCCGTTGTCTGTCTTTTATTTTGCTCTTCAAATTGCTTCTGCTTTCCCAGCCATGTCCTAAAGGGCTAGAAGGCCCCGTTCGATTCTTGAGGTGGCCTACAGAGGCTAACAGCGGGTATTTCTTTATACAGAACCTGAACCAAATTTCCAAATCGTCAACTGTGTAAGAAGTGAAGGCCATTGTCAAGAATTTTGTAATTTTATGGAAACACAAGTAGGCTACTGCTCAGCAAAGAAAGATGCCTGCTGTCTGCACAGGACATGCTGCGATCCTTGAAGCCCAAGCGGGCCCCGCTGGCCGCTCTCAGGGACCCCCTCCTCGTGCAGGAGCCGGGAGCTGGAGGAGCAACTCAGAAGGAGGGCCGGAGGCAATGTAAGCCTCTCCCTGTGACAAAATAAGTACCAGCGACTGCCTGCACATGAACCTAAGGAGAGCGGCTTAGCTTGAGGCACATGGCGTCTTCAGAACTGCACCGTTCTTCTGCTGGATGCAGATGTAATAAACTTTCATAGAAGGGCATTGAGATAATGTGCTCTGTTACTTAGCACGTATCCTTGGTATGCTCTTTTGTTTTAAGCACTCAACAATGTAAATTGAAACATGACTAGAAATATCTAACCGTAGAAGAATAATGCAACACCACATATGCTATAATGTGGATATATTCTAGCAATTGTGCAGCAGATAGATATCAAAGAATTAACAGATCATTCCTAGAACAATTTGGCAGGGGCTTTAGAGGATGATAAGGAATTTATTAGAGCAGAGGAAAGGGTAAAGATTTCTAATCAGGGCTGGGGAAATAGCGCAGAGGTCTATGTGCCTTCTGGCAAGCGCGATGACCGGGTTCGATCCCTGGCACCACATGCGATGCTGGCCATGGAAGCCCAGGTGCCCCATGCCGGCCATGAAGACCAGGTGTGGTAACACATGCCTGTAATCCCAGTGCTGGGGAGGCTGAGGCAGGAGGATCACTATGAGCCCAAGATGTGTAGAGAAACCCTGTATCAAACAAACAAACAAATAAATAATAAAATTTTTTTTTAACTTGAAAAAAGATTTCTAATCAGAAGCTTCAATTCATAGAAAGATATGGAGACTCAAAAGCATGGTTGGTTAAGTAAATGCGGAGGTGAGTAGCTTCAGAAGAGAGAGGTTAATCTACAGTGCCAATGAGGCCATCTAAGAAATGGGGTGTGGTGGGAAGGCAAACGGAGGAGATCACACAGTTAGCTCAGACTGCCAGACAAGAGGAGGCTCGCGAGTGCTGCAAGAGTAACGTGGCAAAGCTTTCAGGTTTTAAATGTTCATTCTAGCAGGAGAGCTACGAATGCAGCAGAACCGTACGAGATTAGAAGCAGCAAGATGAAATAAGGGAGGCTTGCCACCGTCAAATCCAAGGCCCTCCGTCATGACTAAAGGAGGCAGAGTAGACTGAAGGAACACAGCCGTCAGGGGCTTCCAAAGAGGTGGAGTTTACAAGCCTGGTGACAAGGAAGAGGGCTGGCAAAGGGTCCCCAAGGCTACCACTGGCACAGGGACACGCAGGGAGTGAGACTGCCTGTGGAATGCTTAAGTTGGACATTCAAAGATGCTCTGTGTGGAGCCGAACGAGCTTGTGTGAGTCCCGCGGACAGAGGAGGGCTCGTATTTTTTTTTTTTTTAGCAAAAGGAATTTGACAATGGTTGCTGCGTTGCATTAGGTTGTCTGCAGGCTCCACAGACATCCTGAGACATGAGTAGTGGGGCAGGGAAGACGGCACGGGCCGGGCTGGGATGGGACGCACGGCAGGCCTCGCTCTGCAGTACGACTCGTGTGCGTCTTCACTTCCGGAGGATTGGCTTCCAGTCCATCACACCGAGTCCCAAGAGCATCTGGCACAGTTAGGGAAACTCTGCTCACCAGAAAAACAGGAACATAACTTTCACAGCACCTGTTAAACTGATGCCTACATGTTCTTTACCTTAGTGTGTAGTTCAACTCAACATTTTGAGAACTTTTTGAAAAAATTTCAAGTGTTCACAGTAGAAGCATCACTTTACAAACTGTGGTCCTGCTACTTAAAAGAGTAACTTAGCATCAGTATGCACAAGTGCAATGGAAAACTTGTAGAAGTGTATGGAAATGACCGGAGAGTTTTCTGTTCTAGGAATTAAATCACCTAAATGTTCACATATTTGATGTAAAATTATTTGTAAAATGTGTCCAAAACTAATAGATTCCACTGTTGAAATTATTGGTGATTTTTAATTATTTGATCTTTAAAATACATTACTCTTAATTTTAATTTTTTTGGCGAGGGCAGGTTCAGCCCACCCTGGGGTCAGGCCTGGCGTGGCGTGTGGTGCCGGGGATCCAACCGTGGTCCCTGTGCTTTGCCTAAGCTTGCCTAAGCAGGTGCTTTAGACTACTGGGCTATCTTGCTGGCCCCATTACTCTCAATTTTAAATGGGATTTAAAGAACAAAATAATGTCCTTAAAGATAAATATATTTGTATTTTCATCTTCAATCATACACTTACTTGGTAGTAGACTTACAGAACACCAGAAAAATCATAAATTTAACCTAAGAAGGAACTTCTGCACATTAAGATAATAGGACAAGAATGAAACTGGGGAAAGGGATGTGGATGCACAGGGGAAGTCTGGGAAGGGTCAGGGACTAAAGGGAAGATCCAGGCTGGTCAGGTACACAGACCCGTCCCTGAGATGGCTATAAATGCCGCGCAGGGGCTGCCAACACGCACCGATAAAGCACAAACTCTGACACGAAGCCTGTTAGCCAGGAGAGCTGGAGACTGCTAAGGCTCGTAAAAGACACCGCACCCTCCCAGGGTGATTTTTGCCTTTCTGCCTGGAGACGCACAAGCCACACAGTGGACTCCCAGGCCAGCTCTGCGCCAGGCACCCAGTAGCCCCAGGGCCTTTGCTCCCTCACAGACCCGGGAAGTACGTGATCAACCTCAGCCGGGCCATCCGAGGCTCCCTGGACGCCAGCTGCACCCAGGTGGGAAGGCTCCTGCCAACAAAGTGGCCACCTCGGGCGCTTACAGAGCCTGGCTGACAGGGCTGACTGCCTTGCCTCTGGCCCTACACCCACCTGGACACTGTGTCCTCCCTCCCGCTGCGCCCTTCAAAGCCACCTGTGGCTTTGATCCCTCTGCCTCATCCACCCTTCATAGTTTCCTGCCCATCAGGAGATCCATTTCTTCCTCCTTCCCAGGCCCTGAGGGGCAGGGGTGGGTGGGGAGGGCACGTTCAGCCAGTCCTCCATCCACCTGCCTTCCACACGGCCACTCCTAACCTCTCCTCCCTGTCCATCCACACAGGCAGCAGTCACTGCAGCCCCGCAGCCCGACCCTGAGATCACCATTGTTTTTGAAGTTACAGGAAATGACCTGACTGCTTTTAAGAAATTCATTAATAGTAACAGCAAAATAAAAGGCAATGTGTCCCAATGAAAACAGACCAGGTTGATTAGCACAGTATCTGCCCCTTTCTTGTTGTTATTGTTATTGTTGTTGTTGCAAAACTGGGAATCAAAACCAGGTCCTTGCAATTTCCATGCAGGCGCTTAGACTGCTGAGCTATCTCCCCAACCCTTTGCCTGCCCCTTTCTTCATAGATCAGATTCTCCAGAGCAAGCTGAATAGCAGCCACTGTACTACTGAGGACGGAAGATCTGGGAACTGGTGCTAGGACATAAAAGCAGAGGATAGTCCTGTGGTGGACAGGAGCCATGCTCGGAGGACCGATAAACGGCTCTGTGTGGTCTCAGGGCTATGGAGGGCTCTGTGCTGAGCATCAGGCCTGTGCTTCCAAGCTCTCAGGAAAGCGAGGTCACGCACAGGATCCGTTCTGCCCCCTCTGCTTCCTTGGGCTCCTCAGTCTTGTCCTGAGTGCTTTGTTCTCAGCTGCTGGAATGACATTGCCTACTCCCTTCCATCCAAGGCAAATGTCACAGTCGGTTACTGCTCCTCTTTTGCTCTTAAGTAAAATAAGAGCAAAAAGTTAAAGAATTCCAGTAATACTTGTGTTGATGATGCTTTACTTAACTCCAGGTAAGAACAACAGATAAAATTGGCCTTTTAGCCCAAAGCTACTGTGACAATCCATCAGTGAGTCTGTTGGTAGCAACAAGGAATTCATGAGTTGGTACACATGTGCACGCCCTCCCTGGTGAGCCAAATGGATGTATGTCCTAAGGCCAGGCTCAGACATCTCCCAAGACAAAAAGCACAGTGCAGGGGCTCGGCCTCCTCCTGTAATGAATTCTGTGGAGCCCGGCACTGGAAGTCTGTGAGGCAAGCAGTAGGAATTTGGTGTGCAGCTATGGGGGAAGGAGAAACAGTTGCCTCAGTCTGCTGGTCAGACTTTATTCAGAGGCATGAATGATATTTCAAGCTCTTCTCTAACTATAAATAACGATCACGTTCCTGTGTGGATCCCGTGCATGCACAGAACACGTCTTCACCCCTCTTCCTCCCTCCCTCCCCTCTCTTCTCCCACTCTGTTGGTCTCCTGATCCCTGCCCTTCCGGGAAAGGTTCCCCCCCCCACCTCCTGTGATCTACCTTTTATTTTGCTCTTTACTTATAATTTGTGCTCCTCATCTATGAAAACCCTACACACTGCTTGCAAGGCCCAGGGTACCTTTTCTCTCTCCGTTATACTGTTTTGTCCACGCCTGAGTCTAATGTACATCAGACCTGCTGATTACCTGTGTTCTTGGAAGCACTGAGCTGTGGTTCTGTTCAGCCCTGTAATTACATGAACCCAAGAACCTATGACCACATGTTAATGGGACTAGTCAAGGAGCCTGATGCTCACGTTTCTTATCTTGGGATCGACGAACCTTATTCCCAGAACTATTTATGCAGTTCTTCCTCGGGAGTTGCTTTCTGAGTTGGTGACGTAGAAATAGATTTAAGACTGGAGGAGTTGCTGGATGACAAAACTTAGCACTATGAACTTAGTTCCCGTAAATGAGTTGATTTTCCTAAATAACTCTTAAAATTTCCAACGTTACAGAAAATACAAAAACTTTGACCTCATAATTAATTTACTAGTGGCTGTGAGACAGAAGAATACACAGCCAGCCTCCGTCTTCATCCTTTTCTAGGGCTGAGCATGTAACTCAGTAGTAGAGCCCCTGTCTCACATATGCAAGACCCTGGCTTCGATCCTGAGCGCCAAAACAACCTTAACAACAACAAAACAAAGCAAAATCACTTCTCCAAATAAGGTGACTATAGGGAAAGAATGAATATGAAAGTGTAAAACACATTTTATTGTCTAATTTGCAAAGATAACTTTGAAAAAATTACTCACTTTGTAACTTACATGCTAGTGTTTTTGTGAAACAAGAATTCTTGTAACTTACACTTTGCCGGTGCTCAGAGCCTCTCCATGGCTAGACGGCTGCATTGTTGGTCCTGGCAGGGCCTGGGGCCCTGCCTGATGTCTCTTTTATGGAACACATTTTCCACCTGAGACACAAGGTTAAATACATTTGCTTGGGACTGGTTAAATAAGGTGGAAGATAACCTACAACAAGTATCACAATGGTAATGCAAAAAATAAGATTTTCATGTACTCACTTAAAAAGTTCTCAAAGATATATGCTACATAAAGTCTGTTAATATATATAAAACAAATTCATCAACATGCTTGTAAATGAGCGAAAACCCCGGAAGGATCAATAAGAAACTACTGCCCATGGTCCCAGAGTATTGGAGAAGGGTATGTAGCCATTGCTTTCCACCTTCACTTTTTAGTAACAGGCTTTTAAGAGAAATAAGCACAATCTTCAGATTAAAGTCAAGTGGAGAGAATACGTAACCAGCAGCAGGGTGTCTGATACGGAACCTGCTATGCAATCCAGTGGAAGAAATCCCTCCTTATGAGCTCGTTCTTCTCCCTGCGGGCACTCGGGGCTGCACAGCAGGAGATCTGCTCTCTAAACCCGGGGGCCTCCCAGGGCTCAGCGGGCACAAGAGGGCACGGACCCTGGTTCTGGGGACACCATGTCCTCCACAAGACGACCACCTCCCCAGCCAAGGAGAGCTTCGTCAGCCCAGAGGAGCATTTGACCACCTTCCCCAAAGATGACAGCCTTCTGGCTTACAGTCAACAGATGGCTTTAACAAGGTTTGGACTAATCTGGGGCGCTGTGCCTGATCTCGCTCCTACCCTCGGGGCAGTTGCGGGGGCCATTGCTGCGGCTGTGCTTTTTGGTTTGCACTACTGGGTGGCAATGTGCTTTTGTTCCACGGCTGCCATAATGTGCCATTTCACGTGGCTTCTGTGGACTTGGATGAACAATGCATTGAGGAACATTCTGGGCCTTTGTTTCTGCTGCAGACATGTGACAGAGTGTGTCCTGGGCCACCGCCTCAGTGTGTAGTTCAGCACAGGACGTGCTGCCCATCGGCAAGGTCTCCAAAGACAGGGAGCACATAAGTCTTTTACTGCTCCATCTCCATCGCCTGCGTCACACTTGACAGCAAGTGGCCATCTCTAGCATTGGCTCCCTCTCCCTCTCCCTCTCCTCCCTCGCCTCCCTCTCCTCTTCCTTCTCCCTCTCCTTCTCCGTCTCCCTTCCGTGCTCCACCTATCAACTGTTGATCAACCCTGTTTCCAGGGATCAGCAAAATGCCCGTCTATTTTTAGTCCAAAGGAGAGAATACCCCGTGCCTTCTGCCCACAGCCCTGTTCAGGAGAGCACATAAATACGTTCATTCTCAAAACCCTATAAAGCTCTCAGCTCTTCCATCCTCACCCCACTCCACCTCACCTTTCCCCAGAGTTGCTCCCCGCACGGAAGGGCAGGGTGGTCAGGGGGCCGGGAAAGCATGAGGGGCGTCTTTCTTTTCGTGGTTTGCTTCTGTTTGGTCCGAAGGAACACAGGTAAGTGTCCCCTGGTGCTCTGGTGATAACAGGGCTGCAGGAAGCCACGGGCACACACCTGCGTGGGAACAGAGTGGGTGTCCCTGTGTCGGAGGGGGCTGCAGGTGGACCCTGCAGAGCCCAGCCCTGGACCACTTTGACCTCTTTTAGAAATACAAATTTAAAGCCAAAGAAGGGTTATAGCGGAAGGCAAAATAACCTCTTTACTCTGACACAGACAGGAAGTGCTCCGAGCAGTCCTAGAGAAATTTTGACCAAACTGCAATCCTACAAGCGTCAGAGCCCCGGAAGGGAAGAAGAGATCCTCCGCTGCAGCCCCAGGGGCCGCAGATACAAAACCAGAGTGGAAGCTGGGCATGGTGGAGCACACCTGTAATCCCCACACTCCAGAGGCTGAGGCAGGAGAATCTCTGTGGGGTTCGAGGCCAGCCTGAGCTACAGAGTGAATTCAAGGCCAGCCTGAACTGCATAGTGAAGACCTTTCTCAAAAAGAAAAAAAAAGAATGAGGTGCAGAGAAAGTGTTAATTTATTGTATGAATACATACAGTCACAGAGGTCACATCTACAGTAATGTCCCTCCAGATTTTATAGGCAGCCTAGGAAAAATGAAGTCATGGCTTTTTAAATGTATTGCCCAAGGAGAGATGGTGAGTTATTGATAAAACTAGACTCCAGACCCCAAGTCTTTGTCAAAGGGGGAATCCTCCTCGTCTTCACTGCTGCCCTCTCCGGGCTGCTACCGTAACCCAGGACCACAGGGTAATCTCTGTGTGGATGTTGAAGCAGATATTATGAGGAATATTTTTATACTCAGACAAGACCAACATTATGTAGTTGTTTGAGGTCCTGGAGGTTAAATGCGAGGTCTGCACACTGAGCTGTTCTCTGTTTCCTCTTTTGAGACAGGGTCTTTCTTCAAGTCACCCAGGCTGGGCTCAAACTTGCAACCTTCCTGCCTCGGTCTCCTAGAGTGCTAGGATTACAGGCATAAGACAGTACCCTGGCCATTGTTGTTTTTATTAATGAGATAATTAGCATTTGCAGACATAAGAAAGAACTTCCTTACAATTATTTCCTTCCTTATAGGAAGCTGAGTGACTTATAAGCCCCAAAGTCCTGGTTTTATCTCCTTCCCAGTATTGTAGAAATAAAACTACTGACCTATGTCTGGCTGAATAAGCCTGGAGGAGGAGCCTTTTCTCGGGGCCCACTGTGAGCCCACAGTGCAGAGCTACACATCATTGCTTCTACTTTGAGACTTAGAAGCCAAAGCTCAGTGGCTGGGACTCATTGAAAGACAGGAAGTTCTGTAAGAACATGCCAAACCCAGGGGCTAGGATGTAGCTCAGCGGAACAGCACCTGCCTGGCAAGCATGAGGGAATGAATTTGATTCCTGCTACAAAAAAAAAAAAAAAAGAATGTGGCCAGCCAGTGGTGTTGGTCTGGGTTGTCCTGTACTGTCTTCCCAGTGTGAACTCAATCTGCATCCTGTCTGTTGAATGCGCAGGGGATATCCCACCAGGAATTAGAAACACAATCTGCCTCATGCAACATGGGAAATGTAGACTGTTTTTCTGCCATTCTGGTGAGAAAAGAAGTGACATTTGCTCTGATCCTTGGAATAAGTGCTGTGTGCCAAATATTAAGGAAGAAGAAAGAGAGACACCTCCGGATGATGGCAGCTCTGGAGCCTAAATCTGGGCTCCCGGATGGCAGAGATCTGGAAGCATCCCAAAGGCTCAGAAGAGTCGAGGCTGGTAGTAGGTGATCAATAAATATCTGTTCAATAAATCTACCACCAAAGAGGAGGGTCTGATGAAAGAATTTTCTTGAGAACCTCCTTTCTTTACCTTTAAAAAAAAAAGAGAGAGAACTTTTAGGTTTGTAATATTCCAGTTTTTCTCTACTTCTTTCCTTATTAAGGTAATATCTCTTACCTAACCAGAGGCACAGGTAGAATAGAAACCGAGCTCCAGTTCTTGCCTCTGGAGGGACAGGAACACGGCACACCTACTGGCCCAGTTCCCGCTGTTGTCCTCGGATTACTCACTCACTGTAGCTCTCCCAAGTCATAATACTGATTCTACTGAAAAAGAATGTTGTTCTTTTCAAAAGTTTATTTTTATGTTATCTAAACCAACTGATGTGACAATCTCATGAGCAAGAATTAAGGCAAAAGCACTTCATTTTAGGGATGGAAGGAAAATGAATTCCGTAAGGATAAGCAAACTGCCCCAAGTCACCAATGTCCCCAATAGACTCTTGGTTTGCTGATCAATCCAATGTGCGTCTACATTTCCTCTAAAGCCCAGGTGCTGAGGAGGTAGAGCGAGACCTTGTTTGGGAAGACTCTAAAAAATTTCCCTGGTCTTTGCAGTTTGGATTTTTTTTTTTTTTGGTTTTGCTCAGATTTTTTATCCACCCCTGCCTTTTAGCCAATCAAGAGCAGTTGAGGTATACAAAAGTAATTAAAATAAATGTGTGCAAAGTCCCGAGTTTGATCCCTGGTACCATGAAATAAATGAAATAAAATAAATCATAGATAGAAGGCCATGTGATGAGATTTCTCCAGGCTAAGAAACTGTTTAACATGAGGTCCTATTTCCATACTTCTGTTCACTGCCTCAATCATTTGTCTGTGAGTCAGTGACTCTACTACAAAAGTCACCTAGAGAAAACAGAATCTGGGCGTTCCTTGCAAGTGGCTGTAACTATTGGACATAAGACCTTTGGCCTCTTCCCAGGCTCCTCTAGCTGGGGGTGGGGGCAGCAGCCAGGGCCTGTGCGGCGCGGCGCTTCCCTCGGGCACAGGCAGCTGTACCGAACCCTCTTCTCTTCTCTGCTCTTCTGCATGTGTGTTTGCGTGTGTTACCTGTTCCCCGCCCGATGCCCCGTGTGTTGGGAAGATGCTGGCCCCGGACTAGGTTCTGTTCCCAAGTCACAGCCAGCAGCCCCTGCCCTGGCCCTCGTGGTCCTGAGATTAAGTGAGAGGGGTGTGGCAGTTCCCAGAGCTCAGCCTAGGCGCAGTCACATCTTTGTGCTGGAGGCCTCTCCGTGGAGCAAAGCGACGAGGCCCCACCGCGCCCAGAAGGGCCTGGAAGGGAAGCGCAGAGCCCAGGTCCAGCCCCCAGGGATTATTACTGACCACCCAGGCTCTTCTGCTGCCGCTGAACTATCCAAGGGGGCCGTGCGTGTGCGTAAAAAGGAGGGAAGATACGTTCAGGCCCAGCGAGGAGGACACAGAGGACTCTGTGCCTCAAGTCACCATTTCTTTACAGAAGGGTGAGG
>NW_004524731.1:518135-550620 GCF_000260255.1 Octodon degus
GCGGGGTCTGCGGGTCACAGGGCGCAGTGGGCCCGCATTGTGCCCACGCGGCGCCGTGAACGTTTAGGTGGAAACTGGGCCTGCGCTGGGGAACTGTTCCCTTGCTCTGACGCGGTGCTGGTGCGCCTCAGTCTGGGGTGGAAAGTGTGACAGCAGCGTTGCCTGCGCAGACGCCCTGAGAGTCCACGGAGCTCTGGACGCCCAGCCGCGGACCCAAGGGAAGGGCACACCGGGAGCCGGCTCGGGCCCGCTCCAGGTTTGCAGATGAGCCCCGCTGCCTCTCCCGAGTGCCGAGGGGGCACCGAGGCCCCGTTTCCATCCATACAAAGTAGATCCCAAAGGGTCAGGTTCTCAGAGCAGGAATCCCGGGTCCAGGTTATTCCAGTGGGCCGAGCGGAACTGCCCAGTGGTGCCGCCAGGGGGCGCGCGGCTTCCCCTTCAAGTCGGACGCAGGGCTGGGCCGCAGAGCCTGCTCTGCCTGGCTCCAGGGCTTCTCTGGGACCGCAGCCACTCCTCCCAGCCGGCCTTCTTAAGGTTCCCGGAGTGAATCTGGGCAGGAAAGCACGGGCGGGGTCCTGAGCTGCAGGTCTCGCGCGCCTCGACCCACGGCCTGCTCCGTCCCAGCCTGGAAGGGCCCTGGGGTGTTGTACCGGGTAGTGCTGGGGATTGAACTCAGGATCCCCAGCGTGTTCAGCAAGTGTTTCTCCGCTGAGCTACATCTCCAAATCCTGTTTTAGTATTCGGTTAGTGCACACTACTGCATTCATCCTCGGGCGTGAGCTTGACGTATCTTGACTTTTTATCCGCTTCCCCTCCCTACCCCCTCCCCCGTATCCAGATCCACTTTTCTGGTTATTAATTATCATTATTAGTTCGTGTTCACAGCGTGCAGGGTCTCTCCCCGCCCCCTTGCGGGTGTTTGGCACGCACACAACTTTCACAGCCCCTCCCCTCCCCACTCCCCGTCTCTGGAACCCACTCCCATTTACAGAAGCTCTGTCTCCTGCTTCTTTGTGTCAATCTGCTCTTTATTTTTGCTTTGCAAGACCAGGCTCTGTATCAGCTTCTGGGTCTTCTAGCCCACATCCTTGCTCTGAGACACCCGCAGCCCCGGGTCCCCCTTAGCTGGGAAAAGATTTCTAGATGGAGGAAGCGGGCTTTGCGGGCCACTATTTGGGAGAGTACCAGGGACCTGAAGCACCCAGGTTAGCCCTGTGGTGGCCCAGGAGGCTGTCCTGGAATATTGGGGTTTTCAAGGCAGACACTGATCAACATCTGAAGACACTCAAAGCAAAGACGCAAATCTATAAAGTAAGCAGCCGAGTGCGCAGCCCCACACTGGCAAGCCCGGATCTCTGCCGGCTCTTTCCTTGGAGTACAAGACTCGCTACACTCCCAGGACCCTGCCTCTGCCGGGGGGCCAGCACCTAAAAGAGGACCCTTTCGCTGCCTCTGACTGCTCCTCATCCTCCCCGGCCCTGGCCCTCTCTGGGTCACCTGAGGGCTCCATCTCCCTTTCCAGCAGGCCCTGAGCTGCGCCCCTGTGACAGACCTTGTCATTCTGTTCCCATCGCTCACATGTGGACAGGACTTGAACCTCCTGGGGACAGCGTCTGCTTCTGATCAACACTCACACTTACACCTTCCGTGACCACCAAAAAGTAATCCCAGCTCTTGGGAGGCTGTAAACAGGTGTATCATTCTGAGTTCGATCTAGTAGTAAGACCCTGAACACCCTGTAGACCGTTCCCTAAAAAATACAAAGAGGAAGGAGAGAGAGAGAGAGAGAGAGAGAGAGAGAGAGAGAGAGAGAGAGAGAGAGAATAAACCATCCCAGGCCTGAAGCAGAAATCTCAGCGCACTGCTGCTGTCCTGCCCAATCCACAGCTGGAGGGGATGTCACCAAGTAACCTCAGGGCTTTCCTCTGTGACTTTTGCCACTTGCTTGTCACCTCCTGTCTTTCATCCTGTGATTTTCCACTTCTTCTTTCTCTCCCTCTCCCTCCTTCCCACTTCAGGGCATGAGCCCCACCAGCACTTCCAGAAAAGGAGAGAGAGAAAGCCCCGGCATTTTCCTTGCACAGAACTGTCCTCGGGGACAGCAGGGCACAGAGGGAAGTGCAAAGACTGGAGACCAAATCTGAGCTCTTCCGAGCTGCAGGGAGGCTGTGTCCTTAGACTCTCGGCCCGAGCTTCCTTAGTTCGAGATGACAACACATACTTAGAAGTCCCTGGGAATGACAGGTGTAGGCAATGGACTCTTTAGCTGGTGCATTCTGTTATCTAATGTTTAAATCATGTTAATTCAAACAAGACATCGTAAAAGTGGTGAGACATCATTTTGAAAGTGGAAACAGTGTATGCCACACTTTAATGCCATGTCTGGAGTACTTCACTGGTCAAAATACACACATATACATACAAGTGCAGGTTCGTTTGTGGTGCTTGACTGCAATTTAGCCTGCATGGATTTCTTACCACCCCTGCATGAACCGATCCCTCATGTGACCTCAGTGTCACCAGGCTCTGGGAGCTCAGCTGCCCATCCAGACGAGGGCGACCAGAGCTGTCCTCCACCTGCTGCCCACTTGGAGTCCTTGCATGTATAGAAAGGGGAAGGACTTGTCCCATCCCCTGACTCTAAAGGTAGTTCACTCCCACCTGATCTTTTCCCAGTGAAGTTCTCTGCAGGAGACATGCATGGCAATGCTACAGGAAACTTTCCAAGGCAAACTCTGCCTCCACACGCTGTGGCCTGGACCAGGCAGGGATCTCCCAGGGTCTCTCCACCTGCAGGCGATGCTGTCTCTCAAGGCTCTGTAGCCATAAACAGAGAGAAAGTGGCCAATGAGACAGCCCTGGTGACGCCCTCTTGGAGGACCTTACCCCACCCATATGCATAAGCGGTGACGCAGGACGAGCTCAGCATGCTAACACTCCTCCCCTGAAATTGCCAAGTCATCCTGGAAAGGACCGAGGTGAACACAACCACTTACTGCTCAACCCCAGAGACTGAGGCCCTGGACAGGCAGTCCAGCATGGCCCTCGGCCATGCCCTGGCCCTAGGGAGGAGCAGGCGCTCACCACATCTGCAGGACTGCGACTCAACCTCTGAGGTCCGGGTAGCCCTGGGGGAGCCTGGATGCCCGACAGGCGTGCGGCCTGCAGGCCGACTCCGGAGGGATGCCACGCGTGCGCTGGACCGCTGTGCTTCCTGTCCGCGTGACTGTGCTGGAGGCTGCTACGGGAATTACCACGGAGCAGTGGCCAGCCCCACAGACTGGCCAGGGAGGGCTCAGGGGGCTCTGCGGTCCCCACTGGGGTAGGATACACAGCCCATCATGGTAACTGTACTCAAGTGATGCGGCAGCTCTCAGACTAGGTCTGCGCACTGCACAGGTGCAGAATTCTAGTACTGCCCTCAGGAGGGCAGGTAGGCTCTCAAGAGGCGCCCAGCATCACCCCGTGCTAGCTTGTTGTCACTGTAGCAGCATACCTGAGAAAAGGAAGAGAACATTTCTTTTCACTAGAGCTTTTTTTTTTTCTTTTTTCTTTTTTCTTTTTTTTTTTCTTTCTTCTTTTTTTTGTACTTTAGGGTAGGGTCTACAGGGTGTTCAGGGTCTCACCAGGGTCTCACTACTAGATCGGGTTCATAGTGACTCCCTGTCTACAGCTTCCCAAGAGCTGGGATTACAGGCACATGTCACCATGCCCAGTCTCAATTGCTGTCTCAGCGAGTCCCCCAGATGGGGCCAGCATGACAGGCCTGGGGATCGAACCCTTGGCTCTGCACCTGCCTGCAGGCGCTTTAATCCACTAAGCTATTTGGCCAGCCCCTTCCCTGGAATTTTTGGACGTTTCAGTCCACTATCAAGTGACCCCATTCCTTTGGGAAGGCTCCCAATGACCACCACCACCCCCTGCAACAGCCCTGGCGTCTGAACCTGGCATTCTTGTTTCTTGGAGGGACCTGAAAGAGCTGAAGCACAGCAGCAGCTCCTTAGTGCTAACCGAATCCTCTCTGCCTCCACTTCTGGGCTCGGGACTCCCAGTGCCTGTCTCACCATACCTGGAGCGGCGTGAAGATGCCCATCCAGACACGAGACAGCGGAAGTTCAGCGATGCGAAGTCACCTCCCCAGAGGCACGCAGCTTCTGAATGAGGAAGCTCTGTTGCAGTCTGCCCGGACCAGAAGAGATCCCTAGCGCACATATGAAGCTTCCAGGAACTTGCTTGCAATCACATTGCAAGGCCACGGAGGGCCAGCTGCGGCCCCGCCTCACCCTCTGTCCCTCATGCCACATTCTATCTCATCATACACAGGACTCGAGACGTTCCCACACAGCGTCTCTTCCAGCTCTCCCCCTGACAGTAAGTAGTGAGTGTCAGGCTCAGGGTGCTCGCAGCCTCGTCAGCAGAAGCCCGGGCTGTGAGCTGCACCGTGTAGCGCTGTGATCCGCAGCGAGGTGCGCGTCGTGCTCGGACTGTCAGGGCAGGAAGCGCAAGGTCAACCCTGCTCAACTGCTGATCAAGTGGCGCCCAGGGACTGAAATCAGCTCTTTCTTCTCCTTTTATTGGTGGAAATATGTGAGAGGATTTGGGGGTTTCTGCCAAGCATAAAGTATTCTTAGATTCTAGGGAAAGAAAGAGCTGTTGGCATTATGCAGAGAGGAAGCAAGGGCGTGAGAATTCCTGTGTGTACAGCAGCCGGCGCAGCAGTCTGCGGTGGGCATGTGTGGCGAGGGAGACAGAGAGGGCAGCCCGGGATGTAGCTGGGCCAGAGCCGGCTGCGCGCCCTGCATAGAGCAGGTCTCTACATGGGGAGAGCACAGCACCAGGAACTGTGGTGAGAAGGACTGAGTGCCCGGGCCAGCAGCACAAGGAAGGAGTCCACAGGGAACAAACCCAAGCTGAGCGCTCGGCTTTAGTCAGGAGCTGCCCATGTTCTGAGAGCAAGACTAAGCCCCAGAGCCAAGGCCCGGAGGTCCAGGGCGGGACAAGCCCTGTGTGGGCAGCAGATGGTGCTGGCTTGGGGTTCCTGAGCCCTTCTCTAGGAGCCCCTGGGTACACTGTGTGCGCATCTGAACTCCTCACTGGTGCTGTAACCCAAAGGCTGCTCCCGCCCTCCTGTCCTCATAGTTAGCCGAAACTCCCTGACGTGGCCTCCAAGGCCTGTCCTAGGAAAGCGCCTGGTAAACTCCCCAGCTGGTGCGGTTCAGTTGTCAAGCACCATCCAGCACAAAGTGTTCTAGTTACTGCTGAACTCTACGCTATCTTCTAGTCCCCCCAGCTGTTATTCCCTATTTCCTATGCCTACTTGGAACATGGTCCTGTTTGCCTGTTAGCTACGTTCTGTCATTTGCTTTGTCTGTAACTTCTCTGGGCAGCCAAGGCTCAGGCCGAAAGTGCAGGCCAGGTGTCCTCCTGCGCTCACATAGCAGCAGGCACCTAGGGCCACAGCTCCCTCCCTGCCCCTGATGTCTACCCCTAGGGCCAGGGCATGGCCGAGGGCCATGGCTGGACTTCCTGTCCAGGGCCTCAGTCTCTGGGGTTGAGCAGTAAGTGGTTGTGTTCACCTCAGTCCTTTCCAGGATGACTTGGCAATTTCAAGTCAATCACTCAGCTCTACGTCTGCCTTATATTTGTGGAAAGAAGAAGGGAGGGAGGAAGAAGGAAGAAGGCAGGAATGGAGCATGGCCAGAAGGATGGTTAGCCCAACCCACCATAGAGCAGGGAGGGCAGAAGGGACCTGTCCTTCCTCCCTGTGTTCCCACAGGCACGGCCCTGGATGAAGTGAAGGAAAAAGGAAGCGCCAGCCGCCAGGCTGGACAGAGGGGCAGCAGAGGGAAGCAAGTCATAGCTGACTCCCAGATGCGTCAGAGGGTGGCGGTGTGTGGACCTCGTACGTGGCACTGGAGAACTCCTGGGAGCAGCAGCTTTTGTGTGTGCATGTGAATCTGCGATATGTATATGTTTACATGGTGTGTGGAGTTGGCACAGATACGCAACGCATCTCAACCCGTCTTCTCCACTTCCCCGCCCTTCGTTTCTCTCTCTGCTTCCTCTTGCCTGTCTGCAGCACATAAAGTTGCGTTCACCCGGGGAGCCGGAGCATGCGCAGGACACGTCCCTTTTTGTCCTCTCCACCAATGCCGTGATCCTCACTTTTAATGCCTTTCTGCAGCAATAATGTTCCCATCCCTTGTGCGAAGTCGACAGATAGCACAGCCTGATTCCTCGTGCTCATTCCTTAACCCCACATCTTCCTCCCTCCCTCCATCCTGGATCCCAGTCCCTTTGGGAAACAACACATCTTCCTACTTCCTATTACCTGCCTTTTATTTGTCCTTTATTTTTATTCTGCATTTCTCTCATAGGAGAAACTGTGCTTATTTCATTTAACCTTAAGGCCTCAACCTGCATCCACTTCCTATTAATGATTCGTTTGTCTTTCCTTATGACAGAGTAGTACTCCATTGTATGTAATAGGCCTCTTCCATGATTCAGCTGTAAGGAATTACACTGACATAAAGGTGGATTTGTGGGGCTGGCCAGACAGCTCAGCAGACCAGAGCGCCTGCTTAGGCAGTCGCAGGGACCATGGTTTCATCCCCGTAGTGCTGTGCCTGCACTGAGATGGCAGTTGGAACTGGTGCTGTGGCACACATCTGTAATCCCAGCACTTGGGAGGTTGAGAGCAGGAGAATCCCTACGAGTCTGATCTACATGGTGAGACTCTGTAGAGCCTGTACCAAATACATTAAAAAAAAAAAAAAAAAAGATAGGTTTGCCTGTGTCACTGTAATGTGATGCTTTTTATTCTTTCAGGAAAATACCTAGAAGGAGAATTGCTGGGTCAAGTGGAATTTCTAGTTTTAATTTTTTGAGCTGGGGAGACAGCTCAGCTGCGTGAGTGCCTGCCTGGCCTGTGACAGATTCCAAGTTTGATCCCTGGTACAGAAAAAAAAAACAACCCCAAAAAACATTATTTGCAATCCCCAGTACCTAAAAATAAAAAGAAAGAAAGAATAATCTCTGGAGTGCTTTTGATACTGCGAAGTGTCTTTTTTAAAATTGAGTTTCTTACTTTAGTAAGAGAAGTTGGTCCAATTTTCTGAGCTCTCTATAGTCTAGACATTTGCCCTCTGTGTGAATATAGCTGACAAAGGACTTCTCACATTCCGTATTTTTTCAGTCTGTGGGCTGTTTCTTTCAGTGTAAACGCCCATTCATTTGATATGACCCCGTTGGTTGAATCTCAGTAATATTCCCTACATTGTTTGTCATTCAGCAAGTCCTTGGCTACACCTATGACTGCAAGAGTTTTACCCTATTTTATCTTCCAGTGATGTAAGTGTTTCTGTCTTAGAGTTTATGTCTTTGGTCTATTTTGGTGTTAGTTTAGTACATAGTTGAGAGATATGGGCCTGGATTCAGTCTTCGGCACAGGACGGCCAGCTTTCCTGACACTGTCTATTAAAGACCATCTTTGCTCCAGTGTAGTTTTTGGCCCCTCGGCCCCCGCACCCACTGCTCTGTTCCATCAGTCCACAGGTCTGCACTGGTGCCAATGCCACGCTGCTTTAATCCCCGTGTCCTTGTAATGCTACTTCAAGTTCAGGGCTGTGATGCCGCCCGCTTTGCTCTTGTTACCCACGATGGCTTTTGTCATTCTGGATCTCTTCTGGCTCCATGTGAATTTTTGCCTCATGAAGTGTCTCAATCCCACATCCCCTGAGAAGGGACGGTCTCTGGTTCCTTGTACAAGACTCAAGCACCCTCCCTCCATGTGAGAGAAACACCCCCAACTCAGCATGAGTGGACCAAAGGCACAAGGACAACCGGGGAAGCTGGTGCACAACGCCCTGAGACAGAGCTGGGCTCGGTGCTCTCCCAGCAGAGGGAAGCCAGAGAAGGAGCCAGCACTCGGCTTCCTGGAATCCACCTTTGACCATCCAGCCCGTAGCAAATCACAGTGACTCACAGGACAGAGCGTTCAACTGTGAAGCTTCAAGGTGGGTGTGGTGCATGTCGCAGGTGAGCACAAACAAAGGAACTGAAAGCTTCACATTTTATTGTCATTGTGTTGTTGAGAGGAGCCTCAAGGTACCCAGATTCCTCCAGCCAGTGTCTAGCAAGCTTTGTGTCTTGGCTAAACACACGTCCTGACCTTTAAGGAATCAACTTCCTTTAATCCCTTCTCAGCAGGTTTTAAAGTCACAGAAATGCCAAAGTTCCCCATAAGGATCTGACTGGGTGGTGGGGGTCTGTCTCTATTTTTATTAAGGTAGATGAGATCAACTGTTGTGTAACTGGCACTGACCCTGTCACCTGCAGTGGAGTCACCTGAAGTACAGTCATGCTTCCTCTGAGCAACGCACTGTAACCCCAGCCCAGCACTGCACCTCTGCTATGGGCTGAAGCATTCTGCTGCTGTGGCCTGAATGCAGTAGGTGACAGAGAACAGTGGCAGCCCTCCCTTTTTCCTCATGCTCCCAAAACTCTACGGCCCTCGACCATCGTAGTATAAGTAGAGGTTTATTGCAGTTGCTCCGCATCTGTTCAGAGGAAAGCTCAACTTAAAGCAAGCTTATGATGTCCCAGACAAGGAGACTCCCTCTGCTGAACACCTTTCGAAGCCCTTTCCCCAGGGGGCTGTGGTTGCTCCAGCCTCAGCTCTTTCTGCCAAGCGCCTTCCTCTGCCATTAGCTGTTCTTCTCTCCCCACCCTGGCAACCCTACTTCTACCAACGCTAAGAGGTCCCTTGCTATTGCCCCAGCATGGCATTCAGTGGACCACGCTGGAGCAGCTCCAAGAGCAGCAGAGGGACAGCGGGGAGTGTCCAGAGCCACCTCGCTACGGAGAACATCAGACCCGGGGCCTGAGCCCTCTGAGAACTTGGAGGAGAATGGTGAAGGCCTTTGTCACGCATCCTCACTGTATGCATGTTTCTGCCAATTCCTGAGCCCATAACCTGTGCGATGAATACCCGCTCCACTCCCCAAGACAGGTGCTTGATTGTAAAGTTGCCCAGGCTTGCCCACAGTGAGAGAGGAAATATTTCTCTAATTACTGAGGTGCTCCTCACTTCCCGGTGTGTTGTAAACTCATTATCCAGTAAAGCACCCTCTGTGCCTTTCCCGCTCAGCTCTGCTGGGATAATTAGGGGCCACTGTCAGCCTGTCTTTGTGTCTCAGGTGTTGAGCTGGATTCTTCCAGTTAGGACACAATTAAGTGACTGTGTTACCCTTAAGGAATGAGAAGCTGCAAGCAGAGGAGATTCAGGCCTTCAAAGCAGAGCAAATAACATGCATCCCCTCTTGGACGGGCTCATCTCCACAGCGGACAGGAAGCCCACAGCTCTGTGTGTCTGTGCTTGTGTGAGAAACAGGTACAAGTTCAAAGAGGGAGTAGAGGGGCGCAGATGTCCTGTCCCACAGTGTTTCACCCCTGAAATACCTCATTCTGATGTCACTGGATGAAAGCTGAAATACATCTGTGGCTCCTTGATGCACAAATGCCAGCAGGCACTCATAACCTGAGTGGAAGATGTCTAGTGTTGAGGTTGAGCAACTATTAATGAGTAACTATTCAATAGTGTGGTATTGTCCCATGTGCTCAGAGATCTGAACTTGAGAAAGAGGGAAAAACAGGATTTTATTTTATTTTGTTTTCTATTTTATTTTGTTTTTTTATGTTTTTGTTAATTTTATTGAGAAACAAATAGCAATGAGACAGTTTCAAAACCAATCAGTAGGACAGTTTCAATAATACATTGCATATTGTTGTCTTCATAGTAGTTATTCATAGTACAAAATGTAGACATGATATCCTGTCCAAACACTATTAGTACAAATCTTTCTTCTCATTGAATTAAAGAAAGTAGCTGTCTACCTATCCTAACTATTTTGAATGCACAGATGGAAAATGGTCCTTCATTTGTATCCCCTTTTTTGTTTGGTTTGTCAGAGTTGGGTATTCCATTGCGATTTAAATATTGTAGGTGAGTGAATTCAGCAAAATAATCCAATATAGTCCAGTAGTCCATAACAGTAGTGGGTTATCCGTAGGACTGGCAATGTCAGAAGTTGTTGACTTGAGCCTTTCACAGCTCAGCCTATTAATACGGCTTTTCTTTTTATACTTTGAGGATTTTAGTTTTATAACCAAGTTGTCTTAGTGCATGTTGCACTGCTAGGAAGTAAAACAGACTGAGTAGCTGCGAAAGAGCACAAATGTATTTGACTCATCTCTCTGGAAGCTGGGAACCCCTCATGCAGGGGCCCAAGCTGGTCAGTGCCTTCCTATTGCACCAGCCCATGGTAGAAGAATAAACAGAAGATGAGAGAAAGAAAGCAAGAGGTGGGAGAACTCAGCCCCTCCCAAAGAGCCCACTCCTGCGTCACAGCTTTAATGCATTCAGGAGCGAAGCTGTCTCTGTCCTATTAACCTCCCAACATAGCCGCTGAGGGATCCAGTTTCCAACACACTGATGCTTCAGACAACTTCATACCACAACACAAAGGAACCACAAAAGATAAGAAAACAGCAGCCAGCAAGATGGTTCAGAGGTCTAAAGTGCCTGTTTAGGCAAGCTTAGGCAAGCCCAGGGACCTGGGTTTGATCCCTAGGACCACAGGCTATGCCAGCCCTGCCCCTAGGGTGGGCTGAGTTACACACACACACACACACACACACACACACACACACACACGATAAGACAATCCAATAGTCCATAATAGTTGTGGGTTTTCAGCAGAGCTGGCAATTGTCAGAAATTGTGGACTACATTGGGATATTTTCCTGAATTCAAGTACCTAAAATATTTGGACTGGCATCAAGCATGAAAAGGTCCTTCAAAGACTTCTCCAAATACAGCTTCTCTAACAGCAATGGAACACCCATCCTTGACAAAACAAAACAAAAAAGGGGGAATATAAATGAAAAACCATGTTGTAGTGAAAAAAATACATATACACAAAATAGTTAGGATAGATATACAGCTACTTTCTCTTAGTTCAATGAGAAGAAACATTTGTACTCATAGTGTTTGGACAGGATATCATGTCTGCATCTTGTACTATGAATAACTACTATGAAGACAACAATATGCAATGTATTAATTATTGTAACTGTCCTACTAACCTGTTTTGAAACTGTCTCATTGCTATTTCTTTCTTATTAAAATTAATAAAAAAATTTTTACAAAGGTAACGTAAGAAAACAGTTAACAAAATAACAGCAAAATGTTCTTTCCTATCAATAATAAGATAGACTGTAAATGGATTGAATTTTCCAAGCAAAAGACACGAAGTGGCCAAGGAGATGAAAATGGTAGGTTCTGTGGTCTGTTGCCTATGACAGACACAAGGCTGAAAGCGGACAGATGGGAAAGGATAGTCCAGGCAAATAGTAGGCAAAAGAGCATAGACTGGGCTGTACTTATGGATGTTAAGTGAAAACAGAAGCACAGAAAGTACTTGTATACCCTAAAGTGTTAACTGCTCAAGAGGATGTAGCAATTATAAATGTATAGAGCAAATATTAAGGCTGAGAGGAGAAGCTGATAGCATTTCTATAATTTTTGGAGAACTCAGTGCTCCACTCATGAGATTGGGTAGATCATTCAGATCAAAAACAAATAAAAGCAGACATGAGCAACTCTGTAAACAAAGTAGACATCTGTAGCACACCTCATTCAACAGCAGAAGCTACACTTTCTCAATACCTGAAGGTTGGCCATGTACAGGATCTAAAAAATGTTCTGACAAATTTAATATTAAAATTAGATTATTTACATTATCCCAACTGTATGATATGAAACTGGAAATTTAACAAAATAGGAAACTCCACAAGTATGTGGAAATCAAACCATATATCATGGAATGACCAAGAGGTTAAAGAAGAGATCAAAAAATAAGATATTGAGACAAATGAAAATGGAAGCCACATATCAAAACTTATGGGGCGAGGCATAAGAAATACTAAGGAAGAAGTTTGCAGAGTAAGAAACAAACCTCAAATAATCACCCTAACTATAAGCTTAAGAAACTAGACAAAGAAAGCTAAATTTAGCCCGAAATCAGCAAAAGAAAAATAATAAAAATATAAACCAGAAACAGATGAAATCATGTCTACAGAAATGACAGGAAAGATCAACAAAAGTAAGAATTTTTTTTGAAAAGGTAAAACGGAGAAAAGTTTCACCAAGGGAAAAACGGCAGACTCAAGCAAATGAAATCAGAAGTGAGAGAGGGGACAAGGCCGTCAGTGCCTGCGGACCACACAGGACCACATGACATGAATAGGAATAGCTGTCCACCAAAAAGTAGACAACCTAGAAAAGATGGATAAATTCCTGGAATCATACCCTGTGCGCAGCCTGGATGACAAGGACATAGAAATATGAGCATTCCAGTAGGGACTTTGAATGAGTGATAAAAAATAATCCTACAACAGAGAGAAACCAAAGAGCAGATAGTTTCATAGCAAATTCTCTACCAAACTTTTACAGAAGAATTATAGTCAATCTTTCTCAAATGCTTCCAAGAAAATGAAAACACCTTATGCTCCCAGCTCACGTAAGAGGCCAACATCACCCTGCAGTCAAAGTCAGATAGGACAACGGAAGAAAAGAAAATCAGGGCTCCAGATCAGCGTGGCTGCAGCTCCTCGTTAGCATACCAGCCAGTGAGGGCCGCGGAGAGGGCTTGGTGGCATCAGTGCCTGCCTGGCAAGCGCAAGGCTCTGAATTCAGTCCCAGGTACCGAACAACAAAAAAGGTATAGAAAATATAAGCGCATGAATCGGACAGCACACAGAACTAGTGAACCAATACGATCAGGGGGTGTTTATTTCCGAAATGCAGCAAGGGTTCAACACATATAAATCAATAAGTGCAATATTCCTCACTAACATAATGAAGCATAAAAAGAGTCCTCAATAAATGCTGAAAGTCAATTGACACAATTCAGCATCCTTTCACTGCAAGGCATCTCACCAAATTAGGTAGAGAATGAATATACTTCAACATAGTAAAGACCACACAGCCTACATCATACTTCAGTAGAAGAAAGCGGAACATTTTCATTCAAAGAGGAGAAACAAGACAACGGTGGTCACTCTCAGACTTA
Organism: Octodon degus; assembly: GCF_000260255.1. NCBI lineage: Eukaryota > Metazoa > Chordata > Mammalia > Rodentia > Octodontidae > Octodon > Octodon degus. The sequence continues at coordinate 531,269 of NW_004524731.1, forward strand.
TCTCATTCTAGCTCTGAGAGTCTTAGCTAGGACAATTAGATAATGAAAACAAACGTAAGTCACATAAATCCTATAAGAATGTAAAATATTTTCTGTTTGCAGATGACATGATCTTATATATTGGAAACCCTAAGAATGCTAGCCAAGGAGCAAGGCAAGAATTTAGTAAAGTTAGTTGCAAAACGCAAGATCAGCACAGAGCAGTTCAAGTGGATTGAAAAATCACTCCCAAAACCCTTATGAAAATAATCATTATAAATCAATCATGATTTTTTAAAAAAACTTAGAAATAAATTTCGACAAGAGGGCAAAAAGGTATAAAAATGATTAAGCATTGGTGAAATACTTATGAGACAAATAAATGGAAACATGTCCTGTCTGTATAGATTATAAGGCCATGTTGTTAACATCTCCATGGAACCCAATCTGGTATGCAGATGCAACACAGTCTCCACAAAATTCTGTAAAATTTTCAAAGAAGAAAAGAACCCCAAATTTGTATGTATTCAAACCCAATCCCCAATATCTAAAGCAATCAAAGAAGAATGAAGCTGAAGATGTCACACCATTAATATTGAACACTCAAAAGGGCTACGGTAATGAAAACATAAGTCATTGGTGTAAAAAGATTCATAGATCCATGTAGAAGAGTAGAAATCCCAAAACTACATGTACACATATGTCTACTAATCCCCACTAATGGGCTGAGAACACGCAGGAGGGAAAGGAGAAGCTCTCTGGTAAGTTCCATGAGGAAAATCATATACCCACGTGGTACAAAAGGAAACCCTTCTCTTTCATTGTACATAAATAATCCACACAGTGCTAAAGGCCTAAGCTTAAGACCCAAAAGCACGAAGTCCCAGAAGAGGCGAGAAGCTCCTTGGTGCTGGCCTTAGCAATGACTCTTCTGCTGTGACACTGAAGGCACAGGAGGGAAAAAGAAAAATAAATGAGTCAATCTGTACAGAAAACAATCAATGAAAGGAAAACAAAACAACTTACAGAACCACAGAAACATTTACAAACTATATATCTAAAATGCATAAGCAATTCACACAATGGCAATGCAAAAATGAGCAAGCAAAATTTAAAACCACAGACAAAGGGCATTTTTCCAGAGAAGATATACTAATGTCCAACAGGTACATAAAAAATGTTGTACAACATTACTTAGTTATCAAAGAAAAACAAATCAAATCCATAGTGACTCTGCATGTCTCCATACTACGATGTCTTCTACTGCTTCTGGGAGAGACGCAGAGGAGAAATAGCTGGGTGCTTTCTAGTAGCACCGTTCACAACAGCTAACTATTGCAAGGGGACTAGCCCTGCTCATCAACAGGTGAATGGACGAGGAAAATGTGGTCGTACACCGTGCAGTACTGCTCTGCCATAAAGAGGGGCCAGCTTGAGGGACTCGTAGGAAAACGGACGCCCCTTAAGAATAGAATGTTGAATAAAACAAGCCAGACACACAAGCTTCAATGTTATATCGTTTTGCTTATTTGAAAAACCCAAAATATAAATAAAAAAATGAAAATACAATATAGGTCTCAGGACCTAGGAAGATAGATCTTTTGCATAAAGAAGGGGGGTCAAGAGAAGGCGGGAAGGCAGAGGAAGAGAATGTGGGTGAGAACAGACAGGCGAAGCGTTGATGTGCACGAGCTCCCAGGAGGAGCGCAGCCTTTGTACACTGTAAACATGACCAATGAAAGATAAAAATTGAAAACAACCCCTGAAAAGCACAATGAACTATCATTTCACTCCTGTTTGCACACTGTGTGTGTGCACACACACACGTGTGCACACATGTGCAAGGATATAGAGTACAAGGAAGCATGTCATTCTGTTGGAGGGACTCTTTGGTGTTGTAGCCACTATAGAAAACAACATGGGACTGTCTCAGAATTAAGAACAGAGTTGTCACGTAATCTAGCAAGATCTCACTGTGTTTACTGGAGGAGTCACTAACAGTGTCTCAAAGGATTCGCTGCACTTCCACGCTCATCGCAGCACTGGTGACAACAGCAGAAACCCGGGAACAACCTAACGTCGTATCCCTGACCTTGGAGGAAGCACTTCCGTTTGCATCGTGTCACCCTCTGCCAAAGTCATTGGCAGCACCTGCATAGGCAGAGGGAAGAGCTCCCTGCCAGAAACGCCCTCGACAGGCACTGTGGTGTGGACAAGAGCTGCACACACTGTGACCGAGCAGGACAAGGCTGGCAATGTGCAGGCACTGGAAGGAAAAGGTTTTCTTCAGACGCCAGCAAGCAGCGTGTGTGTGTGTGTGTGTGTGTGTGTGTGTGTGTGCACGCACACACACAGAAGAGGGCAAGTGATAAAAGACATGAAAGGACAGAGTCAAAGAAAAAATCAAAGCAGAAAAAAAATCAAAACGAGACAACAGACTAAGTCCAATCAATGGAAAGAGGAGAAAGAGATAGAGGGAAAAAGAAAACCACAACAGGATATTAACTGGAAAGAGAAAGCTCAAGGTAGACTGAAAGGTAGAAAAATAAAATATTTGTGCGTACTTAATGGTTTGCTGTCCTATTTCTTTGTTGGACAGAGGCGTGTGGCTCTGGGGGCCACAGGCCTACATCTGGAGCTCTCCAGACCAGCCAGCCAGGAAGGGCCCACATCAACAGAAGCAGGACCCTGAAGCCAAATAGACCCCAGAGCTCGTGGGCCTGTGACCCTGAACACTGCTTTCTTCCAAAAGAGCCAGGTGGAGGAAGTGCTCTAAATCGCAACAACTTTCTAAAGAAGCAAAAAAGTTGAGATTTTGTGCAAAATTTTAGTCATTTCAAAATTAAAAATCTTTTGACAGTGTCAGCCATGTGGATGAGTCATGGCCATTGCTTGACCAATCCTGAGGGGATCTGACTGACCTTGTCAGATGCAGAAGTTACATTTCTTGTTATATAGGTCTTGCTTTGTCTTGGTCTTAGCCATCCAGCAGAAAAGTATAAAAATGAGGTTTAAAAGGTAATGCCATATTAATACGCTGAGCTATAAAAAGCTCAAGTCAACAACTACTGACATTGCCAGTCCTACAGATAACCCACTACTATTATGGGCTACTGGTCTATATTGGGTTATTTTGTTGAATTCACACACCACTACAATATTTAAATAGCAATGGAATACGCTTCTCTAACAAAACTAAATAAAAAAGGGATAGAAATGAAGGACCATTTTGTGTCTGTGCATACAAAATAGGATAAATATACAGCTACTTTTCTTAATTCAGTGAGAAGAACGATTTGTACTACTAGTGTTTGGACAGGATATCATGTCTGTATCTTGTGCTATGAATAACTACTATGAAGAAAACAATATACAATATATTAATTATTGTAATGGTCCTACTAACCTGTTTTGAAACTGCCTCATTGCTATTTGTTTCTCAATAAAATTTTAAAAAATTAAAAACCAGTATCAAAACATGATTCCACCCAGGTGTGTCCAGTTAACTATTCTTGTTTAGATGCAGGAATCAGCTTGACACAACTCAGGGGAATAGGGGGACTCAGGAAACCAGTCCCACAGGAGGAAGCCTGCTCCAGCCACCCCAGAACCCAGGCTTCTTTGGTGACTGCGTGGTGTTTATAACAATGCAAGGCTCGCATACCTGTGGTCCACAAAAGTCAGCCTCCTCTGGGAAAGGCGACACTCAGGCTGCTGTGGGTATTCTGAAGTGTGCTCTGTGAGAACATCTCAGCATTTCAGTTCTCCCAAGCTTCCCAGGTTGCTATCTGGCAGACAATGAGCAGCTTGTGTGGGCAAGAGGTGCGTGCAGGTGCTCCACGAGCAGGAAACGCAGACTCGCTCAGCCAGAGCTGCTGACCCGCGCTTGTCTTGTGAAATGCTTTTAACAAAATGCCAGTGTTGCCTCAATATAAACTTTAAGTCATGGCAACATATTACACGGATGTGTGTGTATGTATCCACACAAATATTACGTAGACGATCTGTCATGAGCGAATAATTCACAGCACTGAAAGACTAAGGATCCTAATTCAAACACATGGAAGAACAGGAAGAAAAAAGTGTATGCAACGAGACTGTGGGGGGTGGTGAGCAGGAAGGAAAAAGATTACAAAAGAGAAGAGAAATCAAAGACTCCTGGAGAGGGTGTTAGAAAGCCCATCTCGTTGGGAGGGTCACAGTGAGGATGCAAGAGCTGGAAATGGGAGGGTTTTCTGGAGCCAAGAAGAGATAAAACAGACACACTCTACCTGAGCTGGCAAGAACTGTGTGACCCCAAGTGTCTGTGTGGGGCACTGGTGAGCACACGTAAGCGCAAGTGCTGCTATTCACCTGGGTGCCTGGGTGTGTCTCTGTGCAGAAGCGATGGACATTTCTCAGTAAAGGGAGGCATGAGGGTCCTTCTAGATGTGAGGCGAGAGAAGAGACCATGGGGTGCAGCCAAGGGGGGAAGCGCGCATCCTGCCCAGGTCTGAGTTGGATGCTCTGGGCCCAGCAGCACTGTAGCAGCAGCGCTTCACTGGGGCATACTGAGCCCAAATGGGCTCACATCTCGGAACGAAGGCAAAAGCAGGTAGAAAAGACCAACCTGTTTTCCATGTTAAGAAAGATCTCAAAGTTAAATCAAACTTCACTTAGTGGTATGTGGAAGAGAAAGGTGAATCAGGATCCTACAGTTCATGCCAGGGTTCATAATTTATTCACGGAGGCAAAGACTTTCAGTAACATTAGTATTGTCATGGTCAAGTCATCATACTTTTCTGAAAAATCCAGAAATCTAGATTTTTCTGCCAATCATTAGGCCTTTAGATGTCAGCATTAATACTAAAATCACGTTGATTTGCTATATCTTACCTGTGGGTTTCCAGTTCATCACTCTGATTCAGATACAGGAATCAGACTGACTGTCTTTAGCAATTATGAAGACTCAGACCCGTAACTACTCCAGAATTTCAGTTTCCATCACCTTTCTCAGTAAACAAGGAAATGGAAGCCCCAGACTGGTTCAGAACCTGGTCTAAATTCACTTATGACAAACTTGTCAAAAAACTGAGACTGGAAGACAGTTCTCCAAAATTTTCATAGAGATGTGTGTATGACACCCCACTGTGTAAGCTATCCACTGCTGCATAACAAAGTATCCCAACACTTAGCAGCAGGACAAAATAGACAAAGGTTACCTCATGCCTTCTGCAGGTCGTGGGTGCCAGGAGTGGCCGGGCTGGGGTTTGCTGCACGATGCTGCAGTCCACTCTCGGCCAGAGCTCTGGTTCCACCTGGGGGCTTCACAGAGCAGGAGGCGAGTGTGTGCTTGCTTGCGTAGCTGTGGGCAGCATGGTCCTTGTGGGATGCTAGACTAATGGTCTCTGGCCGCCTCCCCAAGTGCTTTTTCATGTGGGCTTATTCATAGGGCAGCTCAAAGCTTGAGAGCTAGCTTTCCTCAGGCAAGTGAGAGAGCAGTCAATTGAACCCATAGTCTTTTTATGACCTATCCTTGTGGCCTAGCCTCAGAAATAGCATCCCATCACTTCTACCCAGTTCTAATCATTGGTAGGAATCGATGTGGCCAGCCCATGCTCCAAGGAAGCAACTGACACGAAAGCACACACATCAAAGGACAGGGGTCTCCAGGGCCACGTGTGGCCTCCCACCACGTTTTGAACATGTGCCAGAAACTGAAAGCTATAGTTATTAAGCCCACCTGCTACCTGCTTTTGTAAACAAAGTGTTACTGAAATCAAGCCTTGTTTATCTATGCAACGCCATGTGCTTTTTGTACCACATCTGCAGAGTTGAGCAGCTGCAAGAGAAAGCACACGCCTAGAGCAACCTGAAACACTTTACTGTCTGGCTCCTTCTAGAGGAGGTTTAATAGTTACTGGCCTCTGCAGTGTAGCAAGGCAAACAGAAAGACATCACTGTGTACCTCACTCTACCTGGACTGTCACGATTCCTGCCAGATTGGTGGGACATCGTCCTTTGGGTAGCAGGCTGTGAATGTCCAGTTAACCTCTCTTGCTGTCCATTTAGCCCAAGGAGCCGAGAGTCATCCGCTAGCCCAGTGGAGGGTGACTGGGGAGATTCGGGGAGAGGTTTGGAACACAGGCATCGTTGCAGGGCCTCAAGCTGAACCTGTCCGACCTGCTGAACGGTGACACATCTCGGCCTTGTCTCTCTCAGATCACTGCTCCTGTGACTTCAGTTTACTAATGGTGCCAGCATCTCCCCTGCCCCAGGCACAGCGCCCGGCAGTCTTCACAGCCTGTTTCTTCGTCTCGCTCCTGGTTCCTTCTTCCATGACCAGCCGTTGCCCACCATTCACTTCATCTTCTTGGGGCACCTCTCCAGCCACCTATTTTCATTCTGCTGGCTCTGGAAAGGTAGGGCCTCTCATTCGCATCCCCACTGAGTGCCTGACTCTGCTGGAATTGTTCTTTCCTTACCACAATTTCTCTGAGTGTCCTAGGAGGAAAATACTTCCTATAATTCATACTGAAGCAGAGGGCTTGAGTATCTACTTTCATGTTCACACAAGGCAACAACTGAGAAAAACATGACGTGAATAAAAAAATGTGCTAAACATTCATATGAGGTTCGTTCGGTATGGAACTCGGAAGAGGCTCCGTCTGTGACGCGAATGGTGTTCCGCGTAACTACGGGGCAGGAAAGCACCATCCTCCTCCAGGGTGAGGGGTCACGAGCACTTAGCCCTTGGACAGGGCTCTGTAGATTATGCAAACCATTGTGTAAGAATAATTGACGGGGTTCAGTGAGTGACTACGTGTGAGCAATTAGGAAAAGAGAAGAGTCGAAAAGAATCTAACTGCCACCCTCTATGGCCAAGCAATTTGGAAAGTGCAGGTGATATTTATAAAACGCAGAAAGTTGTCATTGCAAACTGAGATGACTATAACATACTGATGCTTTCAAGGTCACAAGAGTCATAAAGATGCTCAAGGAGACGAAATTATCACCCAGGGAAACGGGGAGATGGCGATCCAGACTAGAGACAGAGATGGAAGCCGCTGAGTGGAGGCACAGTGAAGGGGCATGAGCAAGATTCTCACACAGAACTTAGGGCATGATGCACGCTACCTGGAGGTGCTTGCCTTGCCTGCGAAGTGCGGGAGGTGGAAGGAAGGAAGAGGAAAACGAAGAAAAGGGACAAAATCTTCATCATCATTTTATGACAATGTTAAATTCCTGATCTCTTCAGGGACTTTGGGTGTAGAAGGAAAAGGTTTATGGTAAATCAAAAATAGTTATCAGGAGGACAAGAGAAAATAAAATGGGTACACATTTCATGTTATTTTTCTAAGTCAGTGACCATGACTTTTGCACCACTTGGGTACCCAAAGGCATATGATTTTGTTTTGGTGGGGGGCCAGCTCAGTCCACCCTGGGATTGGGGCTGGCATGGCATGTGGTACCAGAGATCAAACCACAATCCCTGAGCGCTTGCCTAAGCTCGCCTAAGCAGGCACTTTAGACCACTGAGCTATCTCACCAGCCCTATTTTTGTATCCTCAGGACTGGGTCCTGAGGCCCCGACTCGCAGCAGATGTGCACAGCACTACGGGGGTGTTGAACTGAAGTAGAGACATGACTTTAAGAACATAAGTGCTCTTACAGGTCACATGATGCCGAAAGGCAAAGTCGGAGGGTTGACACTAGAAGCCTTGGATTCAGATGTAAGAGCGATGACTATTCAGTCTGAAAGGTAAAGAGTTTTTTTTTTCTTTTTGTACTAAGAATGGAACTCAAATAAGCACCTGCCAGGCAAGTACAAGGTCCTGAGTTCAATCTCTTGTTGCAAAAAAAAAAAAAAAAAAAAATGGAACTCAGGACCTTGCACTTGCCAGGCAAGTGCTGTATCCTGGGCTATATCCTGGCCCTAAAGGGTCAGAGTTGGATGGATTTGATACAGGAAGCAACAAGTCTAGGGGCATGGGTTGAAGGAAAAAAGAAATAGGTATGAGTATAGTGCACCACCCGCGAGCAGAAGCCATCGTCTTGGGGAACTTGATAAGGGACAAGAGGAGAGCGAGACGGAAGAAAGGAGTCAGGGACAGGTCCTTTCTAGATAAAAAGCTGAATTTATTGGGGAGCATCTGAAAGTTCTGGGGAAGGGAGCTGGAGATGGACAGCCATGCGTGGTTTAAAGACATGAGAACCAACGTTCAGCGACAAGTGTCCTCCTTGGGAAGAATTCCTCTAAACTGATAATGAAAGAAGCAAGAAACCGTGAAAAGACCTGTGTTTGAGGAGGCTTCTGAAACACGGAGTCTTGACTGGCCGAGAGCTGGTCTCTGTTCCCATCTATTTCGGTTAGAAAACCTGATGTGAGGTGGTCGCCACTGCACAGTGCCCACTGACAGCCAGGGAGGCCACATGGCCAGAGCAGGGCTTCCCCCCTTCAAGGCCCCAGACGAGTGTGTATCTGCAAGCATGTGTGTGTACATTCGTGTGTGTGTACGCGTGCATGTCGGCGGCCTTGGGCAGATGGGTTCTTCACCCCACCCAGTGGAATCTGGAAGCTCCCACGGCAGCACGAGGCACAGAGTGGTGCGCTGCACCGGGGCTCTGAGCCTGCGGCAGCCCTCGGCACCCTCGCCACTACAGGGCTGCGCGTGCAAGCGGCCCGCAAGCTGCTCTGTGCGTGCACGTTCCTGGGGCCTTTCCAGCTCCTCTCTCCCCTCGGTGGCACCTACCTGCCTTTCCACCTGATCACACAGTCGGGCCACCAGGGACCAAATGGAGAACATTGGTTTTCAGAGCCCTGTGTGTTTCTTCTTCATATCTTTCTAAACTTGTGCTTTTTAAACTAACCATTTTCTTACTTGAAAAAAAGCATTAAAATGTGTAAGCCCAAAACTCATAACTTGCGTTGCTTCGGGATATACTTTTTCCTTTTCCTGACTGGAGACGACAGACATCAGAGCTAAGCCCTAGCCTGAACACAATGAGAACCTTCACTCTGTGCCCTCCCTCCCAGTCCACATGGTGGACTCTGCCTGAGGACTTCCGCCGGAGACAGCAGTCCCCAGACCCCTCTCCTGGAGCCCTGAGAGGTCCCACTGGCCGTGCAGTTCTCCCTGCAGTCCTTGCTGTTGTAGCGCTCTCCCAGGCGTGAGCAGCGAGCTCTCTGTGGAGGCCCAATGCAGAATGTGGACATGGAGCCGCTAGGCCCGCTTGTCCCAAGGCGAGGTGGGGTCTGTGTTTCCTGGCGTGCGAGTGGGAGCCAGAGGAAAGCTCATGCCCTGGGTTGGTGGAGATGCAGCTGGGGGAGGCGCCCAGTGCAGAATGACAGAAAGGCTTTCCAGGTAGGACGTGGTAGGTCTGCCGAACCTTGCAGAGCAGAGCAAAGAGGAAGGTAGGCAGCATCTCCACAAGCTCACCATTTTGCTCCTGAGAAGAGAGGACTCAACACAGCAGTGCAGACTGGCTGACAGAGCCGAAACTCAGGGCCTGTCCAGGAGAGGGCCGAGGAGCTGCGCCCTGCTGTCCTCCCGCCTGTTGTGGAGTCAGAGCTCAGCAACCCCTGGGCCCCTTTCCCCTAGTTTATGTTGAGCTGCTCTGAGGGCCACGGGGAGACAGAAGGGCTGGGAGCCATGGGTGTCCTCCCTGGATGGCAGTAGCCTGTCCGAAGTGCTCAGGCTGAGACACTGATGAACATTTGCAAGTAGATTGCTTAAACATCCTTAAAGCACAAAGATTTCTTTTTTTCTGTTTTTTTTTTTTTGTTTGTTTGTTTTTTTTTTTTTTTTTTAAGAGTGACCATTAGTTCTCATTGGCTTAATTTTGTGCATGTCTTTCTCAGGCCTTCTCTTCAATTTTTGTTTAAGAAATAGTTGGTGGAACCAGAACATTAGGTGATTTAAAAGTGAGGCCTAGTTTTCACACATTTATGCCCCTACTTATCTACCAAATTGAATGTCAATTTGTCTGAAATATTTCCCACTAGCCTTGGACAAACTATAAGATTCACTGCTTTTTAAACTGGTGCTACGCTTCCCCACCCCTATGCTCTGTGGTCCTGCTCCTGGGCAGAGTGCTTGTGTCTGCATGGGCTACTGCATCACATCTGACGCACCACGAGTCCTGTGCCTCAAGGGCGGCAGGAGTCCTTGTCTTCAGCTCTGGCCCCTTCTTTCCACACCCTCTCCTTACCTTCCTGTGGCTCTCTCTCTCTCTCTCTCTCTCTCTCTCTCTCTCTCTCTCTCTCAATGAAGCACAATTTCACACAGAGTGTTCCAAGTTCAGCAGGATTTACAGAAGGCCAAAGGGCCCTCAGTGTGTGCTCCTGCCTGCTAGATGCACATATGCCAAGAGAATGTGCTGTCTCAAGGGGAGATCTTGTGCTAGTCCACACCATCTGGTTTGGTGCAGACAGACTACTCAGTTACCTGGTGAAGTGAAATCTCGGCTTTCCTCAGCCCATTTGCTATGAAATGGTTGCAAAAGTCAGAGGTGAGGAGAAGACAGTATCTTCTAAGTCCTCAGCTCAGCTGTCCCCAGGACATAGGCACCCATCACGTGGCAGGAAGCAGAGGACACAGAGCTAAGTGACAGCCGCAGCTTCCAAAGTACCCAGCATAGGGTCAGTTTCATTCCCAAAGAACCTTTTACAAAGAGTGCTGTTTCCTCGAAGGGCCTCCTCCGAAGTACACGCTTGAACCAAACACTGCTGTACTCTCGGTATTTTCCCACGTGAAAAGCTGAGTCACCTGCAGTGCGGTGGCAGGCTGGTGACGCTGGCCCTGCTGCCCTCGCGCTGGGAGCTGGATTTCCATCTGTACCACACCCAGCCCAGCCCATGTCTGGCTTGCACTCTATAGAATGTGGCAGGACTGCAAAGGCAAAAGCAAAGCCAGCAGGCCTCCTCTGCTGAAAGACACTCTCTTGGCCTTCAATTCTAAGCCGAAGATAAATTTTAAGATCTATTTATAAGAGATGAAAGTGTCTACTGCTCTGCAATCTTCTTAAACATGCAGAGCTAAATCCCTGCAGAGTTCTTCAACGTGACTCCTGCTTTGGCACAGGCCAGCAGCCCGAGGCCTGGATGTTAAGGACCATGGTGCTAGGCCAGGATCCCTCCTACATGTACTTGTTTTGCTTATTTTGTTTGCTTGCTTGCTTTATTTATTTATTTAATTTTTTTGGGCTGAGCAGTGAACCTTGGGCTTCCTGCATGCTGGACAAGCATTTTGCCACTAAGCAACATCTTAGCTCGCCCCATCAGTCCACCACCCACACTGAGCATGGAGCCTGTTTCCAGTCTGTAGAGGGTGTCTACTTTGCTTACTGAGGCCACTAGGCACCTGGGGTTCCTGAACGCACATCCCTAGAAATAACGTGCTCAGAACCTGTGTGGATCCATTACGATTGCGTTGGCGAGGTGCGGCAGCCGAGCGGCATGATGGGGACCTCAGCTCAAAGTAGTCGGTCAACGAATTGAACCCACTGATTAGACTCCTTAACAATTAAGTCTCGTAGTTGAAGAATGAAATGTGTGCTTTGAACATTGAATTTCGCCTAAATCCTGGACTTCCTCGAAAGCTTGTGCATCCAGAGCCTTACTGTGAGGCCCAGCACTGCCTTCTAACGCCCTCTGGGGTATAGACAGTGTCCTCATGAGCAGTAGTCGCCAATGCAGGAAATGTGTCATTACAGCGAAGCAACATAAAACAACATCTTCATTCTTAAATTTGTGCAGCTTTCAGACCATCATGAAAGGCGAGACGTACTTCACTCTAGCTTTGGCACCTTACTTTAGGCCAAGCACCTCAGGGCAGGAGCTGTTTGTCTCAGATACGCCTTGACTGACAAGGCCAGGGATGCAATTCTGTTCCTGCACCTCACCTCTGTGGTTAAATGAATTGGTCACTAAATGAAGAACTGTATATAGCATGTACGTGACAGTGCCAAGAACAACGAAAAGGCCAAAGCAACTCCAACTCGTTGGCTCTGCCTTTAGTTGACTAATTCTTACACATAGTATTTCAGAGTTAACAGAACATAAACTCCAGCACTGTGCAGGACAACCGGCAACAATTACAGTACTATGTAAACACTGTACAAAGATGATATTGAGGCTGTGTAAACAAGATGCACAGAACTGTAAAAGGGAAGATGGGTCATAGGACTGAACAAGAGCCTCAGTCAGAAGTCCAAGTAGTCCTTACATGGACCAGTCATTAAACGTGGAAGGAATGTCTACAGCCATCGTCCTTTCTGTCCTCACTGGCCAATGGCTGGCTCCAGACCCTCGTTCTGAATACATCCAGTTTCTGACTGATTCAGTTTCTAAAGAGGATCTCAGGGGGTCCCCGGCTGCTAGGAAGCAACAGACAGCTTAGAGGTGTAAGAGTTCAGAAAGCCAGCCCCAAGCCGAATGTCCTGGCATCATTTCTACAAGAAGGCAGGTCTCACCCACAGCAACGTGGACAAGTCGCTGGCGTCCAGAGGACACAGAAGAGCCACCCGTTCGGGTGTGCATCCAGCGCCTGGGCGAGCGGGCGTGCCCACTGGGTTAGAGACACTGGCGTGGCAGAGCAGGAAGCTGCGTGGTGTCATCGCTGTGCTATTCCAGGAATCAGAGCCGTGGCCCAGCTCTTTATAAGGTTGCTCCAGCATGCCACTCGGTCCAGGCTCGCCCTGACGCCCAGCTGTCAGCTATGAGGATCCACTACCTCCTGTTGGCTGTGCTCTGCTTGTTCTTGATGCCGATGCCAGGTAAGATGGCGGGGAAATAAGGGGGTATAGCAGAAGAGAGTGGCGGACCACCCAGTCAGTCCCTCTCTGTTCTTCAGGGAGCTGTAGACATAGTAGACCTGGCATACAAGAACGGCTTCCAAGGGCTTGCCCGTGTCTGGCTCCAGTCCAGTTGTGAATGTCAGTCGGGCTGGCCTAGGCACTAAGAGAGCTCAACACCACATAATTTAGTTTTCTCCCTAAGAAGATATATCAGGAACCTTAAAGTGGTTCTTTATTGTGTGTTTTGTTCTATTCTAAATCACAAATGCTATCTTTTCACTTATCATTTCATAAGACAAATATTTCAGAGATATGAAAAAAGTAATGGGAAAATTTGACTTCATCAAGAAAGACTGACTTATCCTGAGGATTTGACTAAGTATAGTGGGTAGAGGCTCCGTGGCAGGACCACTGTGGCCAGGACCCCCTCGTGTCCTGCCAAAGGTGGCAGAGCTAAGACCACTTCCTACATCACATGTGGGCCGAGACTAAACTGTACTGACAGGGACATTGGCTATTGGTTGCTTATCCACACCTTGACTGCCCTCTTGATTTTTACTGAAAAGAAAAATAGATAAAAACTACAAAAGAAACACAACAGATGAGTTATTTGGGGAGTTGCAAAGTCCTTGTACTTGCTCCAGAAAGTTCTCATGTATTGTTGTTTCTGTTCTTTCTTCTTCCCTTTCATTGCAGGCGAAGGAGGGCTCATCAGTGCCGTGCAAAGATACTTCTGCCGAGTGAGAGGGGGCCGATGTGCTGCCCTCACCTGCCTTCCACGGGAGACACAGATAGGCCACTGCTCACTCAAGGGCCGGAAGTGCTGCCGAAGGAGGAAGTAAAGATCCAGAAGCATGACGGATACTGCGAGGATGCCTTCCTCAAGCGTATAAAGACAGAAGTGAATTAAATATATTTTCTAAAAAATTAAAAACTTGATTTAAAAAAAATTCCGGTTCTTGGAGTAGTTGTTACCAAATAGAGCCCGCTGCTCACCTGCCTTACACTGAAATGAAGCAGCATCTCCCTGAGAATCTGCGAAGGTGCCCCGCTGACTTTCCCTGAGGCCGCAGGGTCTATCTCAGCTTTTGTAACTTCCGCACCAGCCTCCTTTCCTGCTGCAGGACTCCTGTGCTCTCCTGTGCCTGTGCCTTTGCACTTTCCAGGCCTTCTACTGAAGAATTCAGCTCTTCCAATTCCACCAAATGTCAGGGCACTCTTCAGGGCCCTCCTACCCTCCCGAGCCCTTCACTCCCCCAAGCCATGGCCGCCTGACTCCGCCTCGCTCCGCTGCATCTCCTGGGCTCTGCTCTGCCGATCTCCCAACAGCTGCCTTACCCTCAACGCTCCCATTTTTTCTCTGGAATTCAGCCTGCCCCCAGTTCTGGCTCGGGGTCGCCCACCTTGGAAATAACTGGCTTGCCCTGGATGGGTCCCAGGCTCTGGCCTGAGTCCTCCATCTCTAGATCTGCCTTTCTTCCTGCACCCTGCCTGTCTCTATACCTGATCAAGGTCCTGTGAGCAAGGACCTAGTCCTGCCATCTCTAGACCGCTCCACAAAGTGCCGTGTGCCTGAGAGCTTCTCAATAGGTGTTTTTTTTTTTTTTTTAATTTATTTTATTTATTTATTTATTTATTTATTTTGTGTGTGTGTGTGTGTGTGTGTGGCCAGCTCAGCCCACCAGGGGGCGGGGCTGGCTGGCATGTGGTGCTGGGGGATTGAACCGTGGTCCCTGTGCTTTGCTAAGCTTGTTCTAAGTAGGTGCGTTAGACCACCGAGCCATCTCCCCAACCCCACAATAGGTGTTTGTTGACTAGGAGGGGACTCACATCTTTTGTATCTACAGCCATTCAACTATTAGTGCAATGAGGGGCCCCTGTCACCAACACCAGGACAAAGGACCACAAGTAAAGGGCCTAAGATGATATAGCTGAGCTCTCAGAAAGAGAAGAGCAGAGAATCCCCAAATGAAAGGCTGGCCCTCATCTTCCATTAGAAGATGCTCACTGCCTTGAGAACTGCCCTCAGCGGTGCACAGGGATAGAGCAGATGGAAGATGCAAGGTGGTTGCTTTCAGCCAGGGGCCCAGCGCAGGTTGGGATGGCAGAAAGGAGCAGTGTGGTGAGGCTCATGGCTGCCCCAGCCTGCAGCAGGGCTGGACCAATGCCCAGGGCAGGATTCACACAACCAACAATGGTGAGGTGGGGAAAAGATGGAGGAGACCAAACAGCATGAGATCTGGGTTTCCAGGGTGGATTCCTTGCGAGAGGTCAGCACTGGGAGGAGAGGGAGCTGCTGAGTACTGGAGCATTGGGGAACCTTTTTGTTAAAACTTCATAGAATGGGAGAGAAACAGAAGCACCCAAAAGAGGGTAGGTGGCCAGTGTAGGAGCGCACAGGGGCCTGGGAGGGGCGTGTTTCTGCAGCAAAACAGAGACGTCGGGGTCTTCCTATAGAAACCACCTTGGCAGTGCTGTTGTTTAGGTACATAAGGAAACTCTGCAAACTCTAGCAAGGCTTTGGAAGTCTCCCTTAAAAGGATCAGAGTGACCTGTACAAACCTTAAATGTGAGCCAGACTAAAGCTTGTCTTTCTTTAAGGGCAAGATTTATTGTTCACCAATTTAGGCTTTTTAGGGTACTGAATCCAGTCAAAACCCATCAACATGAGAAGAAGCAAGGAATGCAGGCCACGACCATGTGAAAGATCATCCAGTAAACGCCTAGGGGTGGTGGAGACACTGGGGTTGGCCAAAAGAGATACACAGGAGTGATCATCAATTGTGTAGGTACATGGGCCAGGGAGATAGCTCAGTAGAATAAGCACTTGCCTGGCAAGCACAAGGTCCTGAGTTCAACCCCTGGTACCTCAAAAAAAAGTTGTATAAGTATGCAAAAGGCTGAAAGGAAACCCTTTGGCGATTAGGAAAGAGATGAAAGAAAGAACCAAAGGAAAGTTCTGGATATGAAACATACAAAACGAAAAGCATAAGGCTGAACTGCATTCAGAGTGGGTGACAAGAAGGCAAGAGTTATAAGCCTACATCTATGTTACTACCAAAAAAGAATGAGTAAAGCAAAGAGAGACAAAGGCTAAAAGTAAATTAACAGTGACAGCGTCTGGGAGTCGCATGTGTAGGCGTGTGTGCAGGGAGCTTTGGAGGGAGAAGCAGCCTGGAAAATAATGGCGCAGTGCTTTCCAAATTTGGGAGGACTGAGGGTCGACAATGATAAAAGACGCATGTTCAGTGGAGGGTGAAAAGAGAGAGAGGAAAGGGAGGCACGGAGCAGGCTCTTCGGCCGCATGGGCAAGCCAGAGGAGTCCGCCTGGATTTCCCTACCAGAGAAAAGGAAAGCAACAGCACTTTCTGACAAAAACAACAAAGTTAAAGGAATTCCACACCAGAAAACCTGCCATGTAGCGCTCAGGCCCTGAGAGAAGTATCTGTGAGAACTTGGACTCTGTGGGACAGAAGGAGCAAGCGGGTGTCCCCATTCCAGCAGCTCCGGAGAGAGCGTCAGGTCTGCATAATGTGAGGCCTCGAAGCAGGTCCTCTGCCAAAACCTCACGCTGAACGCAAACTGTGGGGACAAAGCACACGGAGCAGGAAAAGATGGAAATACATGTATGTATTGTCACGCATGCATATTGACATATATCATGAATATATCAGAGAAAACAAAATCATCTCTGTTGGCTATTTGACTATAAAGCAAAGTAGACTTTATAACAAAAAGAAAATATTTGCAAGGATTGTAGGGGAGTGTTTTTCCTAATGAAAAATGCTTAAGCCACCAAGAACACAAATAAATACTAAACCTGCCTGCCTATTAACATCTACCTATTAAAAGAATTTCAAAATTCTTAAAACAAATCAGTAGAAATGAAAGAATGGGCAAATTAAAAATTACAACCAGATAGGTCAGTACTTTTTCATTGCAATAATCAGAATGAATAGACAAAATGCCAGATAAATTAAGGGAGCCCTGAACAACATTTTACCTCAATGTGACCTTTTGAAATTTATAGCCCACTCCTCTCCATGATGACGGACTGCATCAAAGGGTCACCCAGTCTCAAACAACCCAATTTAAAGTCATACAAAATAGGCTATTTTGTCCCAGTGGAATTTCAAAGGACTGCTAAAAGAACATCTTGAAAAAGTTCTCAATTATTTAGAAAGTAATCAATGTGCTTTTTATTATTCCAGAAAAATCACAAGAGAAACTACAAAATATTTTGAAGTGATTGAAAAGGAAAACAGTATTACCAAGTTTATAGAAATAGAGCTAAAATCCTGCTTAGGGGGCATTTTATAGCGACAAATATTTCTCAACTATAAAGTAGAAAGCCTCCAAATCAGCACTGTTAAGCTTAGCCACTAGAAACTGGAAAAAAAATGCTAAACTCAAAGTAGACAAGACAGCAATAAATAAAGTAGGCACCCAATACAATTTTTTTTTTTTTTTTTTTTTTTTTTCCGGAACTGGGGATTGAACTCAGGCCCTTGCCCTTGCCAGGGACGTGCTTATTCCACTGAGCCATCTCCCAGGCCCCTTCCAATACAACAGTTAAAAATAAAATCTGACTTTGAGAAGATCAATAAAAATATAGTTTTCACTGTGCTCATTAAGGAGAAAAACATAATTCCGAGGGTGGGGGTGCACATGTGGTGCACACGGGCTTCTGTCCAGTCCGGTGCCACAACACAGCACCACCGCCAGGTGGCACTCCTTGCAGGTGCACTGCCATCTCTTGCTCTTTGCTGAGTCCTGCTGTCACCTCAGGAGGCTGGGAAGGATGCCCCAGCACCAACGGAGGCTGGGGTTTGGAGGATGTTATTCCAGCTTTGAGGCTGGGGGCAAGAAGGGGCGAAGCTATCAGAACACCATGGAGACTGGACTTGGAAGAGAAGCTGATTTCGTTGCCCAGGACATCTCTGCCGCTTAGCAGCAAGGTGACCTTGGACATGTGTCTTGAGGTCTGGAGCCCCCGACCTTCGTCTATGAGCCTGAGACACACGATCTGGCAGTTTGTTAATGAGGACCGAATAATCTAACTTATGTAAAAGCGGCCAGAAGAGAGCTGGCTACAGGATTTGTGTGGCTAAAACCGAAATGAAAACATGGGGGCTGCTTGCTCAAACACAAAGAAAAGAAATAAGATAAAGGTGGTAGGAGATAAGCTTTTGTTCTTTTTTTTTATAATTTCCAACAGGAATAGTTTATTTTTTAAAAAACTGCTTTAGATTTGATATCATAGTCCTGTTAAGCTTTTGTTCTTTAAAAATACTTTATAAAGTATAAAATCTAGCAAGGAAAACAGAAGTCCCAGGTTGCCCTATGTGGAGACTCTTCTTTTTCTCTAGGTTTCAGGTTGTTATTGTGGTGGTGATGGTGGCGATGGTAGAGATAGTGGTGGTGGTGGTGATGGTGGCGATGGTAGAGATAGTGGTGGTGGTGGTGATGGTGGTGATGGTGTTCTTGTTGTTGTTGTTGTTGTTGTTGGTGGTGGTGGTGGTTGTGGTGGTGGTGGTGGTGATGGTGGTGGTGGTGGTAGTGGTGGTGGTAGAGATGGTGGTAGTGGTGGTGGTAGAGATGGTGGTGATTTTGGTGGAGGTGGTGGTGATGGTGGTGGTGGTGGTGGTGGTGGTGGTGGTGATTTTGGTGGAGGTGGTGGTGATGGTGGTGGTTGTGGTGGTGGTGGCGGCAGTGGTGGCAGTGGTGCTGCTGCTGCTGCTGTCGCGATCCCCATCACCACCAGCAGCCTTAGGTCCAAGGTGCCTAGCCACTCTGGGCGTGCTCCAGACAGCCAGGCCAACCTCCCCAGCAGGCCCAGGGCACGATCCCACACACTCTGCACCGACTCACTCACTCTCACATTTACCTGCATGACTGTCTCACTGGAATATAGTTACTGAGCAGCGGCTCAGAGAAAAGATTGTCAAGAAGGACATGATGGTGTCAGAAGAAAGTGGAATGTGTCATCCAGTATTGCCCCCAACCTGGTCCCCATGTGACCCCACAGCTCTAAAACTCAGAGGACAACTCTGGCCAAGAAATGGGAACCAATAGAAATTGCCTTTCTTAACACTGGTACTTGCTCCTGAGAAACGCTGCTTTCGGAAACCCAAGGTGTGACAGGGGCTGCCTCATGAAGGCATCTCTGTAGCATGGGATTCTCAATTGGCCTGGGGTCCTCAGCCATTGCGCGTGGGCAGACAGCCGCCCCGCAATCCGCAGCCACAGGAGGAGAGAAATTCTTGGAGATACAGTGGTCCTCTCTGGGAACCAATGGTACCAAGGGATTTCTTCCCCACCCAGAGTTAATGGATACCACTTTATCATGACCTTTGGCCTTATGAAAATGAACTAATTTAGATTTTCCTTAAAGTTAACAAGTAGGGCTGGGGAGATAGCTCGGTGGTCTAAGTGCCTGCCTGGCAAGGTTCAATGCCTGGTGCCTCATGCCATGCCAGCCATGCTGCCCACCGATACCATGCTCCCACACTGGGGAGGCTGAGACAGGAGGATCACTAGGAGTCCAAGCTGCATAGGGAGACCCTGTGCCAAATTAATTAAAATAAATCAAAGAT
>NW_004524731.1:550720-555932 GCF_000260255.1 Octodon degus
TTTTTTTGTAGACAAGTACCCAAATACTATAGTACTTGTTCCAGGTTTAGGGTGAGGCCACCTACAGGAGAGTCAATCTGTCAACACTACTTTTGAGAGCCAGCAGGTGCCCTCTAGAGAACTTTTGGCAGCGAGCACGGTTATCAGGCACACCCCATCCCCCAAGGGTCACCTTATACAACGCCCAAGGCAGCAGCTGCAAGGCCGCAAACTGCTGATGAGAATGCTCTGGGCCTTATGCCGCCCCATTGAGGTCTGAGTCCTCTGGATGGTCCTCCCCACAAGAGCACGCGTTTCTCAGCCGTTTTTACATTTCAGATCAATTTTGCCACCTTCTCTGCATTATTTAACCTGCATTCCTGTGACCAGAAGAATGTACCTGACACCTACAACTTAAAGCGGAAGTGTGTTTGGCCCACAGTTTCAGGAGCCAGCTGCTCCAGGGCAGAGAAGGCATGGCTAGGATTTGCAGAGAAAGTGCTTGTGGTGAGGCAGTCCGCAGGAAAGTGAGAGAAGGAGCTGCTGACCGGAGCATGCCTCCAGGCTGCACCCGGAGACCACCTTGCCAGAACGAGCCCCACCCCCTAACAGCACACTGAGCAAGGCCTCAACAGCACAGGCAGCCACTGAGTGCAGCCTTTCCACGATGCACTCAACTCCAACAGCCCCAGCCCTGAACATGGAGCACACCGGAACATCGGGGTCCAAGCACAGCCCTCTGCAACAGGTCTTCAGCGTGCATGGCCTCCGGGCAGGACAGGACCTGCACACACTCAGGGTCAGACAGGTAGAGGGCAGATCCCCGCTGTGTGACAGAGTAAGCAAGTGACTCATCTGGGCAGGGCGGGTCGGGATTAACGCCAATATGAACCAAGAGGAGTTCCTGAGTTCCTCAACTGCTGAAACCCAATAAAGCTCCTTCAGAAGCAAGTGTCTAAGATGCTGCTGTAAGATTTGTTGAGTAACAAATGACAACTGAGGTTGCATCTTATTAAAAAGCGCTTTTTTTTGTATTTTAGGGAAGGGTCCACAGGGTGTTCAGGGTCTCACTACTAGATCGAACTCATAGTGATCCACCTGTTTACAGCCTCCCAAGAGCTGGGATTACAGGTGTGAGTCACCACCCCTAGTCTCAGTCACCATCTCAGCACAGCCTGGGGACTGGGTTAGCAGAGCAGGCCCAGGGATTGAACCCCTACCCCCTGCGCCTGCTTGCAGGCGCTTTAATCCACTGAGCTATTTGGCTAGCTCTTTAAAAAGTTTTTGAACAGCACAAGAAGCCGTGAGCAGTGAAGAGGCAGGCCCCACAGTGGGACACATCTCACTGGCTTTTCCTCACACCATTGAGTAGGAGCTGGAGCACAGAAAAATCTCCAAAAATCAGGCCTGCCCAAAACGTAAAGACCTACTGCAGTAGGATGTTTCTCAGATAAGGAAGTACAAAGAGTGAGTAAATATATGAAAAAATGTTTGACAACCCTGGTTATTTGAGAAGTACAAATTAAAATGGCCTTGGGATTCAGTCTCGCTCCAGAAAGCATGGCTGTCCTCAACAAATCAGATAGTACCTGAAAGGCTGCAAGGAAAAGGATTTTTTTTTCCACTGTTGGTGGAATGTAAATTGGTACAAACACTGTGGACATCAGCATGGAGATTCTTCAAAAAACGGAAACCCGAGGGCCCGTCTGGCCCCAACACACACCTCCCAGGTATCTGAGAGAGAGGCGAAGCGTCCCACCGCAGCACACAAGCACACCCACACTTCAGCGGCACAGCTTGTAGCAGCTAAATCTTACAAACAGTCCAGATGCCCATAAGCAGTCAGATAGGTAAAGAAATTGTGGTTTTTACTTACAAAACAGTAATTTTTGTCATAAAGAAGGATATACTTTAGACACTTACAGGTAGATCAACCCACCTTGAGAACATGATTTTAAGTGAAATAGACTGAATATACTTTGTTTTTCTCCTGAGAGAAACCCAAAGAGTAAGGAGGGAAGTGATAGACCCTGGGAAGGAGGAAGAAAATGTTCAGATAAAAGGAGGCACCAGGCAGGGCGGTAAGGAAAGGACACGAGGGAATGGGGACTTCCTTTTTAAAGGAATAGAAATAAAGCAATGGAAGCCAAGTTTTGAAAATGGGGAGGGGAGAAAAGATTGAAGGGGTGAAGGGAGGACAATGAGAATAAAAGAAATAAGATGCACCGTGTACAGTTCCAAATTCCCTATGATGAGTGTGATCACTATGTCTAGTGAAAATGGGCCAGAAATTAACTTTAAAGTATTCACTGCTGACAAATAGAGATATAACCTGGTTCAATGTATGACTCGAGATTTACAGCATACGAGAAAAATACTAACAACTATAAAGACTGTTTTGAAACCAAAAAGGAACATGAATACCAACCGCACACTAAGTAGTATGACAAGGCACTCTTTTTGCCTGTGTGTCATTGTTATTCATGCAGGAATGTTTTTCTCGGAACTGTACTCAGAGACATCTAGGGTACCCAGTCATGGCATGTGCTGGTTTAGATCTCCAGTGACCCCTGAAAGTCATGCGCTGTGGGTTTGGTTGCCATGTTTTGCTGCTGTTGAGAGGAGATGAAAACTTCCGGGATTGAAGCCTAATTGTAGCAAGTCAAGCCACGGAGGACATGTGCTGCAAGCTGATGGGGAGGTTAACATGAGCCTGTCTCTGTCTCTGTCACTGTCTCTGTCTCTGTCTCTCTCTCTCTCTTGCTCTTTCTCTCTTTCTGTCTCTCTCTGTCTCTCTCTCTCCCTCTCTCTGCCCTCTCCCTTCCTCACCTACTCCATCCCTCCTTCCCTCTCTCTCCCTCCATCTCCCTCTCTCTCTCCTTCTCCTCTCTCCCTCCCTCCCTCCCTCCCCTCCTCCCTCCCTCTCCCTCCCTCTTTCTCTCTCTCCCTCTCTGTCCTTCCTGACTGTTATCAGGACAGCACCCCTACTCCACCATCTGTCTCACCATCTGTCCCCATACAGTATGTGCAGTCTCATGTCAGGGCTTTAGGAACAAAAGCAAGGAGGCCAACTCACAAAAGACTGAGCCCTCTGAAACCAAGATCCCATAAGCTTCTTTTAAGTTAATTCACCCATCTATTTTGTCCCAGGGAAAGAAAGCTGGCAAACTGATTTGTCTTGTTTGCTTCTTGCCACAAAACCTGAGTGCAGTGATTCAGCATGCGTGGACTCGACTCGCAGTCTCTGTTCCGTGCGCTTCCTTGGCCTGCGAGAATTCAGGACACACAGGGTTTGGGCTTCTTGATGCCCACTGCTCAACACAGTGCAAACAGAGCCCTGCGGAAGGCGGAGGGGCGTGCTCACCATAGCTCCAGTGCAGCGGGATTCACCACAGAATTCCAGCAGCATCCCTCGAGAGGGAGAAATCGTAATAGTGCTCGGCATACCAGGGTCACTCACACTGATTCAATACATATTTCCAAGTGCCAGAAGAGAGGATTTCTCTTCCAGAAGAGAGGATTTCTGATGTCCTCAATACAAAGAAATGATGACTTTGATTTGATTATTGCCTTGTATAAATGCATAGAAATATCACCAGACAGCGCCTAAGAGCATGCATATAATTATTGTGTATCAATGCAAAATAAAATGTTTCTGCCCCACAGACAAACATGTTTTTGAAATGTACCACTGTATATGAGAGTCCTTCCTCCTTCCTCTGATACCAATAATTTGCTCAGAATAATTTGCCCCAACCTCCGGCAGTGTACTAATCAAAATCCCCCATAAATTACCAATTTCTGACCAATGACTGTCTCCCTGAACTACACTGAGATGAAAGAAGGAAGAAACTTTGAGCTTCTCTCCGCAAATCCTCAGCCCAGCTCACAAGCTGCAGGCCGCCATGTCCGGCAGTGCTCTCTCCCTGTCACACAACAGCGAGGGGCTGGGGCGACCGCAGCCTGGGCTCCCCCAGCGTCAACCTGGGCTCCCCGCAGTGCCGGTCACAGGATTCTCTGGACACTGATGTTCTGCGGTTCCCCAAGACTCTGTGGCCCTGGGGTGTGGACGATTCCCACAGCTGGGAGAAGCCAGAATAATCGGACAGTCTGTTCACTTTTTTATCCTTCAGGACATGGCAGTGGGGGGAGCCACTGGGGGCGCGACGGTGTCCTCCCAGCCTTCTGTTCTACAGAAAGAAAAAGCAGACCTAGTGGACTCGGCACCTGTCCCACTGGGTAGATGCTGAAATTCCGAGAAGTTCCCATGAACTTTATGAATCTTGGACAATGTGGGCAAATGCGCTCCTGTCTTTATGGCCACAGATCCCGAAGCTGGGGCCACGGGGTGCCTTGGGGTGTGCGAGTATAGCTTCATGGCACTGCGTAGGAGCAGGGATGGAGGAATAAGCCGGGAACTGTCCCCAGACCTACAGGAGCAACAGACACCCAGCAGGGCCTCGTGTGCAGAGCGGGCAAGAGGGCCCTGGGTCACCCACAGCCAGCTCCCGCCAGCTGGCTGGCCCCAGCCCTTCACACCAGAACCTGAAGGAACAAGGAAGGAAGGAAGGAGCTCGTGCACCAACAGCGGGGCGGACCGGCATGAGTCTGACTCCGCACTCCTGGGCTCCAAGAGCCCTCTTCTGACGCACCAGGAAAGGGATCAAGTTTGTAATCCCTGTCATTCTTAAGATTTAAGTCAGTGCAAAAATCTACCACTGAACCACGCACTTGGACCTACATAAGGGAATGGGGCTCTGTGTCTCTCCAGCCTCTGTGTGAGAAGACCAGCGGCCCGCCATGAGGGTCCTGCACGCCATCTTCACGGCGCTCTTGCTGTTCCTGCTGGCTCTTCCAGGTAAGATAACAAGGGACAGGAGTAAGACTACACAACAGAGGTAAGGGAGCAACTGCCCCTCCTCTCGTCCTCTCCTCCCCTCCTCTCCTCTCCCCTCCTATCACCTACCCTCTTCTTCTCTCCTCCTCTCCTCCTCTCCCCTTCTTCTCCCTTCCTCTCCTCTTCTCCAATCCCCTCCTCTCCCTCCTCTCCCTCCTCCTCCCCTCTCCCCTTCTCCCCTCCTCTCCTTTCCTTTCCATGCCCCTTCTCTCCTCCTCTCCCCTCCTCTCATCCTCTCCTTCTCTTCTCCAATCCCCTCCTCACCTCTCCTCCTCCTTCCCCTCCTCTCCCCTCCTCTCTCCACCTCTCCCCTCCTCTCCCCTCTTCTCCCCTCCT
>NW_004524731.1:556496-592397 GCF_000260255.1 Octodon degus
CCCTCCTCTCCCCTCTTCTCCCCTCCTGTTCTCTCCTCTTCTCACCTCTCCTGCCCTCTCTTGTCCTTCCCTCTCCTCTCCCCACCTCTCCCCTCTCCTCTCCCCTCCCTTTCTCTCTCCTCTCCTCCTCCCTCCCCTCCCCTTATTTACCCTCCCCTCTTCTCTCCTCCCTTCCCTTGCCCTCTCCTCCTCTCCCCTCCTCTCCTCCAGTCCTCCCTCCCCTCCCCTTCCTTGCTCTTTCCTCTTCTCTCCTGCTCTCCCCTCTCTCCTCCTCCTCTCCACCTCTCTCTGCCACATTTCTTTCTCCTCCCTCTCTACCTGTCTCCTCTTCCTCCTCACCCTGCCCTCCTCCACTCTGTCAGTCCTGCACTCACTTCTCTTTGTACCTTTCTCTCCCCCAAGCACATTTTAGCCCAAATCTAATGCACTCCATGGAACCACTATTGCACTATTTTCTGCAACTCCAAAGTGCTCCCAGCCAAGCTGCCAGTCTTCCGACAACCCCGCCTCCTCTTCCTAAAGCTGCCCACTGGCTACAAGCCATGGTGACTCCCTTTCTTTCCTTTTGTCATATTTTGGTTATATTTGGAAATTTTATTTTTACCTAGACAAAGAAGTATGGAACATGACCTTATAAATGCCCAAAGTGAGGGGCTGGGAAGATGGCTCAGTAGAATAAGCGCTACCCTGGCAAGCACAAGGGCCTGAGTTCAATCCTGAGTTCAGGAAAAAAAAAAAAAAAAGTGCTCAAAGGGCTAGGCATCCTGTGCCTTAGGGAATCTCTGAGAATAATCAGGCCCAGTCCGCGCACTGCTCCTGGGCTTTGCAGAGTGGCCCCGAAGACACCCTGGCTGCAGGGCCTTCCTGGGCTCACCTGCAGGGCAGCTTTCCGAATTGTGCTGTCGGAACTTCATTTAATCCTTGGCACTGTGGAAATAGACTGAAAGGAATGGACACGCAGAAGGCGGAAAGAGCGACCAAAGAGAAAGTGGATGGTGAGGTGGACTAGAAAGAGGCGGACTAGAAAGAGTCAGGAGGAAGGTGGGGCCACACTGAGACCACGATCAGAGTAACTCAGAAGCAGAAGCCTCCCATGGTCCACCTGCTGCGTGGTTTCAGGGCTAGGAGGGTCTCCGAGGCACCAGAGACTTCGCACCAAGCCAACACCTAGAGCCGCACCAAGAAGGGAGGAGGCCGAAGAGGGCGCGAGACGGGGCCGGGTCATTAGGCCATCAGTGACAAGGGAGAAACATGTTACTAAGGGTTTGTGTTTTGTTTTGTTTTCTAATAAATGAATATTTTCAACTTGCCACCAAATTGTCATCCAACAATTTTAGTATTTGGAGCTGCGTTCTTTCTGACCCCACCTCAGGCCAAATAGCTGATGAACCAAATAGGCAGAAAAACAAAGAGATCAAATAGGTCGCTGCCGACCACTTCGATGTTGAAACCGCTAGCCCGCATGTCTGGAAGCGCAGTCCCTTGCAGAACTAAGCCGAGCCAGATGGTCCGGAGGGCTCCTGCCCTACTGAGTCCCGCCTCCGATCGGAACTGTCCACACCCGCGCCTAAAGAGAGCCTTGCGGCAGGGTCGGCCACGTGGACAGCTGGGTGCGAGCCACGCTGCGCTGTCCCGGGGGCGCAAAGCCCAGCCTTGAAAGAAAAGCGCGGAGGCTCTTCTGAAACGGGTTTTCGTGTATAAAACCCAGTTACGTTTGTTTTCTTTTAGATTCTATTCAAGCTATAAAGGATCCTTTCACTTGCTACAAAAACGGAGGCTCGTGCACGTTCAAGTGCGGTAGATACCAGGCGCTGATCGGCACCTGCGGCTTGCCTCTGACCAAGTGCTGCAGATGAGCGCGAAGGCCGGGAGCCCACCTGACAGCGGGCGGCGAGGGGCCTCTCCTTTGGAAACGGCCTGTAAAATGAAACAAATTAAACCATGTCGCTGAAAACAAAACTTCTTGCCTTTCAGTGATGGTGGTGGTCTTGCTATTTGATGGTTGAGTGTCAGCTCTAATCTGTCCACAAGTCCAGGGACACAGCCACTGGCCACTGTGTGCTTTCCAGGGTTATGAGCACCATCCCCTTTGTCCCCTGATCTTCTTCATGTCGTGCTGGTGCTTTCCTGTTGAGCGGGTCATCCTTCTCCTGTGCCCTCCCCTTGCATGCCCTACCCACCGTGAACACGCTATCTCCTGTCTCCCCCCTTGGGTCCCAATGTCAACGCCCCCTCCTCCCGGAGCCAGAGGATGCATGCGCTCTGTCCGCTGTGCTCACAACCTCATCTGCCTTCACTCACTGCTCCTTACTAGTGACACGTAGTTCTCATGTGCGTGAGCTGTAGTTCTCTCCTTCAGCGGAGCTCTCAGGGAGTACAGAGTCTGTCTTATTCCTTTAGGCACTCACCATTTGGTGGAGACCTTACCCCAACAATTATTAGAAATTGAATAACAAATCTGAGCTGTACTAAGCTTTGCTTAAATTTTGTTATAACACAATACAAGCTAATGATGTACATCTCACTTGCTTGTTGCAATATTGAGACAAAATACCCAACCCCCAAAGCAAAAGGAGGAAAAAATTACTTCAGCTCAGATTATAGAGGTTTAATTCCATAGTTGGCTGGCTGTTAGGTAGGATAGCACTGCTGTTGGGCATCACAGAGGAGAAACGGTCTATGGTGAGGCAGGCAGAAGGTAGTGGGCAGCAAGCAGCAGCAGCAGCCTGACTCTTTCTATTCCTTCATGTTACATCCTGGTTACAGGCTCTTGGCTGGTGCCACCACACCTAAGAAGAGTGAGCATCAATCATGCACACTCCTAATCCCAGTATTGCAACCTCAATCCATATTTGCAGCCACCTACAGAAAGCTGTAAGCTGTAAGTGATCTTAACATTTGTCACAAACATGGAGGCAAATACATATTTAGATGCAAAGGAAAGAAACCCAGAAAAATATTGACTACTACTGTGCTCTAGCACATTTCTGTGACATTGAAAAGCCAGGAGACAGACTGACATATTGGACCTACTTCCTTAGCAACAACCAGGAAATGTAATCAAATTAAACTTCATTGTTAAAAGCAAGACTTTTGCCTTCAGTACTTGTGTGGTCTTGTGTCTTGAGTCTCAGAACCCCATATCTGAAGCCTTTGGGGCCCAGATTCAAGCTCTCCACCAGATGACCAGGGAGGGCCACCATTGCTGGGCTCTCCTGTGCCTTCAGGTTTACTAGCCTCTGTCCCCTCTGGGCCCTGGATCCGATGTCGACAGTCCTAGTGCTTTCCTAGTACATGGGTTGCTGTCTTTCTGCTCCACCCCCTCCGTGTACCCTTCCCAACAATGTCCATTCTGCCTCCTTCCCCAGGTCCCAGCCCCTTACACCAAAAGCCAGAGGAAGCCACCTCGCCAGCCTCTGTGTTCACAGCTGCTCGTATCTCTTTGGTCAGGGCTTCTTGCTCATTGCCACCTTGTTCTCCTGTGGATAGAGCTGTTCTCTCTGTGGACGGAAGCACCTTTCCTTCCTTCAGTCACCATCAGTGGAAACCATACTTCATAAACCATTGCAAATTGTACATCAAGGCTGACTTGCACTGTTTTCCTTAAATGTGGACATAATCCGATATAAGCTAGTGATGTGGAATGACACATCCTCATTGAAGGCAATGACTGAAGACAACAATGAAGCACAGAATGAAGGAAATTGGGAGCCTATTTCAAAAGGAAAAAGCTCACCAAAGGGAAGAAGAAAACAGATATCAACCTTCACGCCAAGGCATTTTGTTTTTGCTTGCTCATATGTCTCACCTCTTTATAGAGCTCTATTTCTTTATATAACCCTTCAATGAATGTGCATAGAAACTACCTCTGATTCATAACAGTGTCTTCAATTTCATGAGAATTCAAAATGAAAAAAAGGAAATGAGACCTTGCTAGAGTTAAAATATTTTGATCTTGATAGAGCAGATTCAAGAAGGTGTGCCCACAGATTATATTATCAAAACCTCAATGATTCGGTGCAATGCTTTTTTATACATTGAAGCCCATTGCCAAAATACCTCATGACCAAGAATATTCCATAATCTCAAATCAGGACTCAATTTAACCCTGAAATTTCCTGACTCAAATCAAATTACCTTGCATCGGATGATAGCAGGTCTGGGCTTATCTTTAATCGGGTATCTTAGGTAATGAAGCATTTTCAATTCAGAACAGATACATTGTGTTTCAGTGCCAAGAAGCAATTGGATTTTAGCAGATTGATGAAGTTTAGTACACTAAATAGATTAGTCCCTCACTCTTGCTATCTAGGAGGATGATAAAGCATTCCATATAGATACCGCTGTTGCTTGGGGAAATATTTTAGGAGCAACCATATTTCCTGGTGTTGTGACAAAATACCCAACCCTTGCAACTGAGAGAGTAGTCTGTTTTACTTGGTATCTCTGTAAAGCATTTCATCCATAGTTGGTTGGCACCAAGGTGGTAACCGGTGGCAGAGAATGCCTCTTAGCTGATGGCATCTGAAAAGCAGAATGTGGATGTGGGTCCGGGTCCTGGGATAAGAACACACCCTTCCTGGTCGCACTCCCATTCACCTCACTCCAGCACATCCACTCATTGCACTCACCAGTGAGGAAGCCACTGATTACTGTAGAACTTGCAACATCTCGCAATCATGGGAGAACTTTGGAGAGCGTTTTCTACCCAAATAGTAATTTTTTCACCCTTGCCTCAAAAATTTCATGTCCATTTCATTATGGAAGATGCATTAAATCTATAAGTCTTATAACCTTAAAAGCTCCAGCACTGTTGAAAATGCAAGCATAATTCTTCCTTGAGACTGAGGGCAAACTCAGCTAGAAGCCACAGTGAATATCTGTAAGGAAAGTGAAATATATCCAACACACAGTACACCATGCACATGTCCCAAGTCAGGAAGTGAGAAGCAGTAGACTGGAAAGTAATGGGCCAAAAACAAGGGCTTAATGCAAAAAGGCAAAGAGCATATTTGGTAGCTCCCTGTAGAGAAATAGGAGCAAATTACAGCAAGATCTGAGCTCTTAAAGGCTAAAAAGTGATCCCCCATGATGCTGCGGCTTCTCTCACAGGCTAGCTCCACTATGCCTGCAGGGCCTCCTCTGCGCAGGTTTTTCATTTATGGCTTATCAGATTCACTAAGGTCTTCACTACTCCTTTTCCCTCCTTCACATAGCTTCATGCCTGCCCTCAGAGAGAGATTGCCAGGGTTCTCAGGCCTTCTTTTGACATATGATACTGGCAACTCTTTCCATCAGCATGGGTTCAAATGCTGTGGGTGAGGCTAGGCATGCTGTCTGTTGCAGATCGATCGGAGCCACGAGAAGAATGACAGCAAGGCTGGATGTAATTGGCCGCAGGGGTCTCAGGAGCCTTGTGTGGCTGAGCCCCAAGCTGAGCAAGCACAGCTTATTTATTGCGAAGTTTAGAGGGTACTAATCGTGTACAAAGGGCAACGTACGAGAAGCACACTAAACCACAAGATCCTGATCAGTCACATACTGCAGTTATCTTAAGACTTTGAAGTACACAAGACTTCCTCTTTTGGTCCCTGAGGACAGTTCTGAGGGAACAGGATTGCTCTGTCCCGGAAGCTTGCTACCAGGCATTGTACATCAGCTTGCTGGTTGTGCAAAGTAAAACAGCCTCCCTCTTTGTTTTCCTGAACTTGGTCCTCAGCCATCTGTCATGGATCCTACAGCTCTGTCAGCTGAAGTGCGACCCTGCCCCTTCTGACCATGGCAGCAGCTGCCACTGTGAGCCACATGGCTGAACTCAGGGATACATTTCAGGCAACCCTGAGGAGGCCAGACTTGAGCAGAGCACGCTGGGATGATCTTCTCAAAGCCATGTGTCTGAAGCGTCTTATCCTTCTCCCCACCTGAAACTGTGAAGAGTCTGACCAATCCCTCAGATGCTTTGAGCCACTTTAGTTATTATCCATTGTGAAGTATTTTGTTTTTTTAAATAAAGATTTTCACAATAGATTTGGATGAAAGTAGTCCACAGAACCCACGCCAATTTGGATGATGGGATTCCTTGAAATATCTTCCTCCAGATCAATTAGTTTCCTATCTTTGAATTCAATACAAAAGTTTAGGACATGAACAGAATATAGATACACTATTTTTCAGAATAAAACTCATGTCACATAGTCTGGTTTCCAGTAAGTCCTCGTTGATAGGTGACACCTAGGTGACATCTGGCCTTTAACTTTAGCATTCCTGGTGGCATTTGGGTCCTCTGAATTCTGACCACAAGTACCCTCGAAACTCTGCACACAGCGTGGTATGGCTTCTCTAGCTGGCATGTCGAAGCCTATCCAGATCTGGGCCACAGACTGGCTCAACAAGTTCAGGCCCCATGTGACTAGGTGTTGCTGGTCACACCAAAGGGTCCCCTGTGGTACCAATTTCCAGCATTAGTGGACTTCCATCACTGAGACAACCTCCTGGATTCCTACAAAATAAAGTCTGACTTATTTTGTCTTTTGTTTCTGAGGATTCAGTCCATAGCTCTTACTTCCAAGAAAAGAATGGTGTTTTTAAAGACATGATGAAGTGTTATTGCCCAGCTCATCAGATCTAGAAAGCCCAGCAAGAGAAGAGTCAAGGACAAGAACACAAGGAACCTCCTGTGTAAAGATGCTGAGGTCCCAACTTCCACCAGGTCCAGCTCTCAAGGGACATTCAGCTGTGAGCTCATTGACCAGTGTGTCCTCTGCTGGGCCTGATGCAGCATCACCCCAACAAGCTCCAAAGGCCTCATGTCCAGAGACTGAATCTCTTGGGGATGATGTCCAGCAGCAGGTGCAGTGTGCTCTGACACGAACCCTTCCAGTGTCTGGGTGCAGGCCGGAGAAGAACAACACACACAGAGGTACTGGGGGGCGATTGTCTGAGGTTGACATAGGAACAGAGGTGAAATCCATACTCTTTATGGGTGACATTTTAAGTGACAGTGTTTCACTATCATAATTTTAAGCATATCAGTCATTAAGAAGGAATGAGTGAGGATTAACAATAAACACAAGAAAGATAGATAAGAACTGATAACTAATACTGGTCCTTTCTAAGAAGCTTAAGATTGATTAGTTCTTACAATGGTTTACTGAAATAGGTAGAAAAAGAACAACCTGACTGAATGTGCAACTCTGACATAAAATGGAACAGGATGCACGACAGCAGCAATGCTTTCAAGGTTCTTCCCTAGTTCTATACAGCTGTCTCTTTTCATTAATTCTTCATTTAATCTACTTCTGGATAAATGCAACTCTGACCCATAACAATGTCTTTCTTAAGCATTCAAGATGGAAAAAAGAAATAGACTCTCTTACAATAAAAATATGTCTAGTTCATAAATACATCTGATAGGAGGGTCTGGCCACAGGTTCAAGTTAAGTTACCAAAAGATTCTGTACCAGAGATAAATGGTAATACGGTGCTTACTTTTTTTAAAATGCAAACTATTGAAAAAATCTCATGATCAGTAAAATGTCAAAATGAGAAATCCTAGCCACTCTAACCCACTCAGTGCACTTTGATCCCTGAGAGGTAGAGCCTATCTTTAATGATGCACTTTTAGCTAATGAAGTATTTTTATTTAAAATAGAAGGACTGTTTTCTGCTGCCTACAATAAGTGCCCAAGTAGCACAGAGACAAAGTTTATCACGGTACATAAAGTAGCCGCTATGACTATTTGACTCATTCTTATTTTCTAGGGAGATGGTAAAATGTCTTAGGGAGAAACTTGTCCTTTCTTGGGAACGTGTGGTTGCAGTAACCTATCCCCTTGCTGTGACAAAATAATGAATATTCAAACCATTTACGTGCTTATATCTGGTACTCTGAACAACTAATCTGAAGATAGCAATATGCAATAAAACAACCATTGTTGGATTCCTTTCATTTTGTTTAGTGAAATGCTATATCATTCCTAAAGTTATTTTCACTATTTTTTATTTTCTTTTTACATTTTTTTAAAAGATAAGAAAAAAGAAAAGCCCGCTTCCTTTGGCTCATGTCTCAAGCAGCTCAGGCTCCACTGGTTGGCGCCACGGTATTAGTCGTGTGGTAGAGGAGTGTGGCACGAAGAGCCACTAACCTTGTGGCACCTAGGAAGCAGGGATCAGGCCTGGGACCAGAGTGCACACTTCCAGCTCGTGCCATGCCACAGAACTCCAAAAGGTCCCACACTTCACAAGGCGCTCGCTCCGTGCATTCACCGAGGGATGAATCTACTGAGACGTACAGTGCCCCCAGATGTCCCAGGTACTTCCCAACCTCTTCCAAACACATGGAACTCTTAGTACAAACATTTCAAATCCAGACCCCAGACCTGCAGTGCCTACATAAATAAATAAATAAATAAATAAGTCCATCCAAACCCCGAAGCCTCATACCCACCTCATTATTCAGAATGCAGTCAGTCTTTGCTTCAGAGTTGCACAATCTTCCCTGCCGTGAACCTGTCCTGCATATCTGCTCTCTGGAGCAGCCCACATCCACTTCTGTCCACATTCTCTCCCACCTAAGTGTGCACCATCACTCCATGGAAGACTCGAAGGATGTGGCCACGAGCCTCCTGAGGCCTCAGAACCATCTTTTCAATTGTGAATTAAAGGCTGACAGTCCAGCCAAATAGCTCAGGGGATTAAAGCACCTGCTTAGGCAGATGCAGGGGCCAGGAGTTCAATCCCCGGGGTCTGCCCTGCCAGCCCACCTGTGGGGCGTTCTGAGATGCCGACTGAGACTGCATCTGGTGGTGCACGCCTGTAATCCCAGCACTTGGGAGGCTGTAAACAGGAGGATCACTAGGAGTCTGATCTATGCAACGAGACCCTGTAGACCCTGTTGACCCTGTCCTAAATACAAAAAAAAGAAAAAATAAAGGCTGACAATGATTACCATTTTAAAGCAGACAAAGATGAAAAGGAGCTCCAGTTGTCATTAAGAACTGTCAGTGTAGCCGCTGGTCCAGGGGATGAATTGTACATTATTGAAGCAGAGGCTATGAGTTGAAAAGACAGTCCAATTAAAGTAATGGTGCAGCTTTGGAAATATCTGTACAGTCAATGATTTCTCTTGGGGGCTTTTTAGTTACATCACCTGTCATCGTAACACTGAAGTGGGCTCAGCCGCTGTGCTGTGTGTTAGTGGACAGCACTTAGCAGCTGCTGAGGAAGGTGCAGTCAGACAAGGAGGACGAGGAGGAGGAAGAAGAGGGCATAATTCTGTATACCTGCATCTTGTAATGGGAGCAACTACTTTGAAGATAATAATATGCGATACAACAATCGTTGTCAACTTCGAATCATTTTGTTTTGTTTTTAAATTCTGTGTTGTTTTTATTAGATTCTTTTTCTCTCTTTAATATAAAACAAATAGGGCCGGCCAAAGGGCTCAGTGGATTAAAGTGCCTGCAAGCAGGTGCAGGGGCCGGGGGTTCGATCCCCAGACCTGCTGTACTGCCCCTGCCCTTGGGACACACTGAGAGGGCAACTGAGACTGGGTGGGCGTGGTGGCACGTGCCTGTAATGCCAGCTCTTGGGAGGCTGTAAGCAGGAGAGTCACTATGAAGTCAGTCTGCTAGTGAGACCCTGAACAGCCTGCAGACACTTCCCAAAAAAATATAAAAATAAAATAAAATAAAAATAAAAAATCTGCCTGGCAAGCGCAAGAGCCTGAGTTCAATCCCCGGATCCACTAAATAAATAAATATAAATAAATAAATAAAAATAAATAAATAAATAAATAAATAAAAAACAAAGAACCCTCTCTGGTAGATCTGGAAAGCAATCTGCCCCTGAAAGTGGCAGAAGGGTTTCACAGAATAAAAGTAAAACTACCTTCTGATGATGATGATGATTGCGATTTTGATGCAGAAAAAACTGAAGAGAAAACCTCTGTGAGGAAATCCACAGGAGGCTCTCCCACCAAAAGGCCATAAATCAAGCCCAAAGGAAAAGACTTAACACCATGAATGCCAGGGTCAGAAGGGCAGGACTACTTCAAAACACAGGAAAAGATTCCTAAGACACCTACCGATGAACAACCACTAAGAAGACAACAATATGCAATGCATTAATCATTGAAACTGCCATACTAATCTGTTTTGAAATTGTCTCATTGCTATTTGTTTCTCAATAAAATTATTTTTTTTTAAAAAATACACCCACTGGACCTAGTTCCATTAAAAAAAACATTAAAACAAAAATGTTAGCAAGTATAGAAAGAGGTCATTCTATTCCAAAGTGGAGACGAAGCTCATCGATATGTAAAGAATTGCTTGCAGATGAGTGACCAGGAGGCTATCCAGGACCTCTGCCAGTGGAGGACATTTCTTTAAGAAAACAGTTCAAAGAGCGTGCTAAGATTTTCTGTATTATCGCATTTCTGTAACAGTTCCTGTCTGGCTATCCTTTTTGTAAACAAATTGAGAACTTTCCCTACCATGCTTGATAAATGTTGTCCAGGTTCTGTGGCCAAGAATGTATTGTCTAAAATGCCCATTTAGACTTTTTTAAAAAGAAAGGACAAAATAGTATTAAAACAGAAAAAGTTACAAATGATACAGAATTTCACTTAACAAAGTAATATGAATTTCACAGTATTTGTTTTAATACTTAGTGTTGTCTTCAAACCAATTATTTATACTACCAGATAGATGCATCTAAAATTGGAAGAAGAAAGGAAAAGAAGGAAGTGTGGAAGAAATTAAGAAGAGAAAAAGTTCAAGCAATTGAAAAAAGGAGACAAAACAAATTAAGCCTTCACTGCTCCTTTCCATAGACCAGCAGAAACACACAGTAACCACCCTACTCACATACATAGGTAAGTCTCTTTCCACTACTCTTACTCCTGTCCTTCTTGCCTCAGTAACTCTTTCCTTTTGAAAGTTCACACTGTACTTGGTGTTAAGGATGCATAGAATGTTATAATAGCACATAGTAGAGTGTGTTCAGCCAGGAAGATGATGAGATAAAACTAAGCATGCTAATAAACTCAGTATTTTATTTTATTATTATTATTTTTTGGGAC
Organism: Octodon degus; assembly: GCF_000260255.1. Lineage (NCBI taxonomy): Eukaryota > Metazoa > Chordata > Mammalia > Rodentia > Octodontidae > Octodon > Octodon degus. The sequence goes on from NW_004524731.1 coordinate 567,577, forward strand.
CGGGGCTTTAAGTCAGGAACTTGAGTTTTCCAGGCAGGTACTTATAAACTCAGTATTTTAATGAAGTATCGAAAAGAGCTGTACAAACTTATCAGTTGCAGCATTATTGAGAAAAGAGATTTGCAGTCTCTTTGGTTTCTTAAGGCAAACTGAGCTGCGAGTCCCTGTGAAAATGAAAACAAAGAAGGCTCAATAGTTCTGACGTTCAATGGCATAGGGCAAATGTGCTCATTCCAAAGTGGACGCCTCCTGGATTCAGAAGGACCAGGACCAAATGAGACCGAAGCATGACAGGGCAAATGTTAAATTATGCAGCTCCCTGTGCAGCCCAGAGTGCAGAGTGCTGCAAGGCCTGAGCTGTGGAGAGTGTGGCCGGCCCTTCCCTTATGGCACTGCGGGCTGCAGCCTTTGCGGCCTGTCTCCTAGGCTGACTGCTCTTATTCCCTGCAGAGGTTTCACATGCCTGGCGTCTCTTTCGGGGGCTTCAGGGCACCTTAGTCCTTACTTTCATGTCTGATTTCCTAGACAGAATGGTGTGGAATCTTGATGAGGGCTCCTCACCAGTGTCATTCTACATGTCAGAAAGTTCATGTGGAAGGTGCCTGTTCTACGCCAGGAACCTGGCCTCCTGGGCACACATTTTCAGATGCTACTGGGAGCTGGGTGGTTGACCTCAGAGATTTTCCTTCCTAGGGAGAAAACCCTGAAAGAGCAAGACACCCTAGAATGTCTTCTCAAAACAGTCTTTGAAAGTTGTTTAGCCTTTTTACCTTGCTGTAATACATAGGTAACTTGAAGCAATGATTTCATTGTCCAGTATGAACACTCTGGCTTCTGCTTAAATGTTCATCTTTTCAGCAGCCATGCTCTTCTCTGCCCACCTTGTAGATGCTTCCTTTCTCATGCAGCTGCAGAGTTTTCAAGTCATTTCACTTCAGTTTTTTCCTTCTGATTCTGACCATAGATCTGGGTAAAAATAGCAGCACCTGAGCCACAGCTTGCGATGCCTTGAGGTTCCTCTGCCAGATGAACTTTTCTGCTACCTTTAACTCAACTTCACACAAAGTCTTAGCCCATGGACAAAATGTAGACAGATTCTTTCCCAGAAAGAACATATACAGGATATCTTTCAGTATCCAGTGAGGTCCTCATTCCTATCTGAAGCCTTACGAGCATGGTCTTTAGCACTATCAGTCTTACTGCGGGTCTGGTCCTCTGAACTCTGACCGGAAGTGGCAATCAAGTTCTGTACGCAGCACTAGGAGCTTCTTCAGGGGCCATCACCAAACCTATTCAATCTTGACCCACAGAAAAAATTCACACCTACCCCTGACCACGTGGCCTGGTACGGTCAGTCGTACCAAGGACCCCATTCTCAAGGGCAGTTTTCAGCATTAGTCAATTTTCCTGTCACTGTAACAGAAACATTTGGCACCTATAACTTACAGGAACAAAGGCTTATTTTGACTCATGTTTCAGAAAATTTAGTCCATGATGGGTTGGCTCTCAGAGAGGATTGGATCCATGGAAATCCGTGGTAGACAAATGTTGCTCACTTCATGGTGCATCGCAAGACAGATAAGAAAACAAGCTGGGATCACATATGCTCACCATTGTAGGACAAGATACAAGGGATCCAACATCTCCAAAGAGGTTCCACCTTCTACACTGGTGATAACACTCTCGCCCTCACCCCAGCGCCCTCCGTAACCTCTGAAGGTGTGAAAATTCTGTGGGACATTTAGATCCAAACTGTAACGTTCTCTAACACATTGCAAATGCCCTGAGAGAGAGAGGCAGCGCTAAAGCCACCCAAGCCAAAGTGCTGTTGGCGGTTCTCAGGGGTTACAGTATGCTTGGACAAGCAACTCCCACATTTGTGAGGGAGGAATTTTAAATCACAGCATATTATTTTTATCCTAATGCATATAAGCAAGCATATGACCCATTAAAAATGATAAGCAAATGTTAGTGTGAAAGATGAGAGAGATAAGAATTTAACTCAAGATTTGAAATCAAATAAAGCCCCGACCCAAGCAGAGCCCCGAGACTGCTTGCTAGGATGGCTTGCTATAATAAACAGAGACAGATCAATCTATCTCAGTGTGTAACTTTAGATTGAAAATGGACCTGTGGGTATGGGGACAACAATGATGAAGCCTCCATTTGGACAGAGGGCAAATGTTAATACTGACGTACACTGAATTATGCTATTAATCATTCTCTTTACCTTTATACATTTTGTTCTGGAGCCAGCCAAATAGTTCAGCAGATTAAAGCACCTGCAAGCAGGCACAGGGGCCAGAGGTTCAATCTCTGGGCCATCCAAGCAGGCCCTACCCCTGGAGGACACTAAGACAGGGATTGAAACTGGGTGCGGTGCAGCACGCCTGTAATCCCAGCACTTGGGAGGCTATAAACAGGAGGATCACTATGAGTCCGATCTACTGTTGAGACCCAGAACACCCTGTAAACCCTACCTTAAAATATAAATTTTGCTCTGATTTGTACAACAATTTTCTCTTATTCTCAAGAAATGCTCATGGTGACAAGTAGAATAAAAGTTGTGATATGTTGTGGTTTGGATACTAGAGTCCATGAAAGTCTTATGCTGAAGATTGATAGATACCACTACCTGAGGTTGCTGCTGAGCTGTGATGTGCTTGACCAGAGGTGGGGCCCAGTTGGGGAAAGTTCTGTCACCAGAGGGCTGAGCCATTGACGGAGACCTTGTCACACTGACCTGCTTCCTTTCTCTGTCTTTTCTTGCACCTGTGGGAAGCAAGTGGCTCTGGTCTACCATGTACCCCCCATCAAGGTTTCCTGCCTCCCATTAGACTTAAAAGCAATCAGGCCCATGGAAACTGGCATGAGGCCTCTGAAACTGTGAGCTAGTAAACCTTTTCACTTTTCACCCTGTAGTTGATTCTCTCTGGTATTTTGTCACAGTGATAGAAAGCTTAGAAACACATGATGTTGCCTTACTTCAAAATAGCATAACATACAGAGGTGTGTTTTTCTGTTTTTCCTTATATTTTTTCAGCCTGGAATGAATCCTATTGAAGTTAAGATTGAGGGTGTATCTTCGTCAGTTCAGGCCTCCTCAGGAACTGGCCAACAGAGTCCCTAGGAGGGTGTGTGCCTGCAACTGTGGCTCTTGAGTCATGGGATTTGCTCCATTCCTTCTCAGAGCATCCTAACTGTTTCCTGCTCTTTGTCACTCCATCTGACACTTCCTCTTTGAGTCACAATGTCATTCCCGGTCCTAATAACACAGCATGACCACAAGCCTGTCCAGGAAATATCTGTGACTGGAGAGTAGAAGGGTGGCTACCAGAGACAGGGGAGCGGCAGAAGAGGAGACGTGGCCAAGCAGCTAGGAAACGGACACAGGGTGACGTGCAGGCCTGCTGTGGCTCACCGGGGCTACTACTGTAACTAACAGTACTACATTAAATGTACTACAGTCAAAGGTAATTCATTTCAAAATAGGTAAGAGACAGGAGCTGGGATGCCCCCCAATGAACGCATGATAAAACCAAGTTAATTACTGTGTAATCTGTATGAACGTTGAAATATCACACTAAATTTCATAAAGATACATGTGAATTCTGTTACACAAAGTCTCTGACTAGCGGAAAACCATGAGCCTCTAATGCATGACAGTGTAAATGCAGGAGGAGCCCAGGAACATGCACGGAGCTTTCCTAGGGTCTTAGTGGAAAACGATGATCTATTGCAGATTTCTGCCTGGGGCTTCTCTCTCTAACCTCCGTTCATGAGAAAGTGCGTCAAACCCCTTAGCTTCCCTCAGCAAAGCTGCACGTCTGAGCTCCCGCTCCAGCGCCACCCACTGCCAACAGCAATGGCTTTGCTTTCCCATGTTCCAGAGAAACAGGAGCCTCCTGAGAGGCCCCAGAGCACACACACAGCCCTGCGCTCCGGGGCACTTCCAGAAGGGCACACCAAATGCACGTGTTCTGTGTACAAAGCCAGGGACCTTCATGTAGCCCTGGACAGCAGCATCCAGAGATTCTCAACCGGGATTCTCATCAGTGGAAACTCAGAAACTTGGTCTAGGAATTTGGGAGCTTGTCATAGGCAGATTGACAAAATGAACCACTCACACTGCCCTACTTGAACCCAAGGAGACCTGCCATGCTCAACAACTTCTTTCCAGTGCGTTTCTCTAAGGAAGGAAACAGCACACCCGCCTGACTCAGTGCCTCTCCCACTGAGTGAGTGGGGAATTTTTAGACTATTTCTATGGATTTGACCATCTTGTGATAAGTGAGGAGATGGGCCTTGTCCCTGTTTGTGTAGTCCTCAGAGCCAAGACCAAGCAGCTTTGGAGTGTACAGCATCCGCCTGACCATTTAATCCCACACATTAAGGACACAGAGAGATGGGAGAACAGGCTTGAAGCTGTCCCCAAAGGCTCAGAAACAGCAGCTCCTCAGATCACCAAGTGAGCTCCAGATGTCCCAGCCTAAGTCTGTACCCCATGAACGAGTCCCTCACCCCAGGCCATCCTCTCCAAACCCTGATGTTACAAGGAAGGAAGCCACTCCTCCATCTAAACTGGGGAGAATTTGCATATTGGTGACTGGATGCTCTTTGTGCTCCGAGGGACTTCCCCAGGCACACCCCGTGACTTTGGGCTCTGGTGCAGAAATCTGCTCCAGCCTCCTGGAGCTTTATAAGGCAGTGCACCACCCTGCCTCTCCAGTCTCTTCTTCAGGAGTCCAGCAGCCAGCAGCCATGAGGATCCTGCACTTCCTCTTCTCCATCTTCCTTGTGTTCCTGGTGACCCTGCCAGGTAAGGAGGCAGAAGAATAAAACAGAGAGGATGGAGCCAAGTCAGATCTCTCTCTCTCTCTCTCTCTCTCTCTCTCTCTCTCTCTCTCTCTCTCTCCCCTGTCTCTCTCTTTCTGTCTCTCTCTGTCTCCATTGTGTCTCTTTCTGTCTTTCTGTGTCTTTGTCTCTCTATCTCCCTCTCTGTCTCTTTCTGTCACTCCGTCTGTTGCTCTCTGTCTCTGTCTCTCTGTCCCTATCTCTCTCTGTCTCTTTGTCTGTCTCTTTGTCTGTCTCTTTGTCTGTCTCTGTCTCTGTCTCTCTCCCCCACCCCCTTGATTTGCCCCAGCCTGTGCCCCAGGGTCATTCATTTTCTTGGCATTCTCCCTGTCTCCTTCTGTCTCTACCTCAGCTTCTTCTATTTCTCCTTTTGTTGAATGCTGTCTCCTTGTCTCTCTCTCTCTCTCCCCTTTCTCTCCACTTCTCTCCCCTCTTTCTCCATGGCTTCCTTTACAATCCCTGAGGCCCATCTCTATGGTATGGGTTACGTAGTAGAGCTGATGGTCATTTCTAAAACCTTGGAAGTTGTTTAAGACTCTCTGGGTCTCTTCACGGCAGAGTAGTAGACCACAATGTGTAAGCACCATCCTATCCTCATCCGTCCTGCTAAAGGACATGTGTGCCTTCCCACACTCTAGTGAGCAGAAGTCGCACTGCTGTAACAAGAGTACACATCTACCCTGCCATGTGATCATTTTAGCTCTTTTGAGAAGGTTCCTAGAAAGAGGACATTTTAGTATTTATGCTCATTTGTTTCCTTTATACTACAAGCTTCTGTTAGTTCACTGAAATGAGAATTTTCTGCTATTATCTGCTTCTTTTTCGTCCAGGCCTTGTACTCAGAGCAGCCACTTTGAAGATAATGATGCACAGAGTGTGAATTATTGTTATTCCCTTTATTTTGCTATAAAATTTCAGAGTTTTTCCATTTTACAAAAATCTCAGGGTGGCTTCCCAGGTCCTTCTGAGCCTTCCTGCAGCATTCAGTTCTGGGTCCTTACCACTCCCCAGGAAAAAACTGCTCATGGTTGGTGGTCCCTGATGACTTCTCTTCTTTTCAGTTTTTTTTTTTTTTTTTTTTTTTCTCAAGAGAGGTTTTATCTTTGTGTGAAGAATTGCAGAGAATTATCTTGTAGGCTACTGCAGGCGGGTTCTTCTGGTGGCTGCGAGATTATCTGCAGAGTTACCCAGTGCAGCCTGCCCCAGGGGAGCTCGCTGTTCCTCCATATGTGCTGGAGTCAGTCCCTGGGGACACTGTCCCCGCACTGGGCAGCCATGACATCGCGTGTCACAGCTTCACCTCATTCTTCTTGTGAGGACAATAGCATAGGAGTGAGCGAAGGGAAAGGGAAGGATGGTTCTGAGAGAAACACAGAGGAGGAGAGGAATATGTGAGGTGCCATCTGCGGGTCATGAATCAGAAACTGTATTGGAAAATCTGGTTTGGTGAATTTTGTTCAAAAGAACGAGGCTTCTAAAAATTTATTAGGACATGTTAATAGTCCATGATGCCTACATTGCCTGTGGGAAGTTGGGACGTGCACACAGGACAGCTCCATTCCTTCTTAATCCCTCATCCCTCATTTCTTCATTCACCCATTTCTTGATTTCATTTTCATTTTTTCTTTTGCTTTTTGGTAAATGTCAGTGGTACAAAAGGTGTACACAGCCTTGTGGGGCTGCTGCATGCCCAACGCACGTCCTGATTTATTGTTCATCCCTCTTCTGCCTTCTCCATCTGTCGATCCCCTTCCTCTTGGACATATGGGTCCTGCTTCCATTGCCTGTCACTCAGAAATTAAACAATTACTCGTGCTGGAGAGGCAACCGGGAGAAGGCAGCCCTCCGCACTGCTGGTGGAACTGTAAGGAGCACAGCCAGCGTCAGTGTAGAAAGCAATATGAGGCCTCCTCAAAAACCCTAAACTAGGAATTCCGTTTCACTCCTCTGCTCCCTCCTCAGCATCTTTCCCAAAGCGCTAAAGACGCGGCGCTCTAGTGATCCACGCACGCCGAGATGCCCAGCGGCGCGACTCTGGGAGCTAAAGCTTGGGCACAGGCTGCACGCACTTCCACAGAAGAGCAGATTAAATGTGGGGTGGGATTAAATGGGATGTATGTGCTGTGGAATGCTGCCTGCCATCAGGAAAGATGAACCGGATCACCTGAGGGGCACCGGGCGCACGTTGAGAGGGCGCCGTTGAGTGAGCGGAATCAGAATGACACGCTGAAGGGTTTCAGGGCCTCTTTCACATGAGAAGCTTCCAACATAAACAGACAAGAAACCGATTCTGAGAAACACCACAGACCACTTTTAAGGTCTGGACAGGGTGACAAGGGACACCACCGTTGGGCTCTTGTGTGCCTCCCGGGTTATGAGTCCCTGTCGTCCCTCAGCCTCCCTAACTCTGCCCGGTAGTCCTGGTGCTTCCCTGAGAGGTGGGTTCTGCTCTCCCATCCCTTTGCACCCTACCCAGCCTGGGCACTGCCTCCATGCTCCTGCCTCGCTCGAAGGCCACTACTTCACAGAACACTAGCAGGAAGAGAAGGGAAACGTAAAGAGAAGGATAAAGGAAGGCAGGATGAGGTTCTGACCAGAAATTGGAGACTAGAAACATTACAGAACTTAGCCTGACTGTTCATGTGGTAACATGAACTATTAGGAATCAAGAACTATGAAATAATTCCAGAACTTGCAGTATGGTCTTCTCTAACCTCAATGTAAATAAGGAACCAAATGTTGCAATCCAGACTTTTAGAACAGGTCTCTGGAAGCTGCTGTAATGCCGAGACTGTGGCTTGTGAGTACAGACACAAGTGGGGGGCCCTGAGAGGTCACCTTCTCCTGGTCAGGCGCCTGCTGGAGCTCCAGCCCGGTGCAGATGGAGCTGCACATCAGGCCCGTCTTCCTGCTGGCTCCAGGAGAATGTGTGTCCCCTCAGAGGCAGCAGTGTGGGCCTGGGTGAGGGTTGGATACAAACCACCCTGGGGTTATGTTATGCTGTCCTGTTGGCATAATCCAGCCTCAACCGTGAAGGCTACTAGCGTGTAAGCAGATCAGAGCACATGGGTTTGCCTGTTCTGAGGCTGTTTCTAGATTTGTTTATTTTATTTATTTAGATTTTTCTAAAGCTGCGAACAGTGTTGCCAGCTGCTACAAAAGTGGGGGCTCCTGCACCATCAAATGTGGATTCCGTCAGAAAAACATCGGCACCTGCGGCCTTCCTTTCTCCAAATGCTGTAAATGACAGCGAAGCCAAGAGATGATAGTGATGCACGCAGAGCCAGAAATCTGTCCCTGAGAATGCATCTGTCAAATTAAAGCACTGCTGAAACCAAAGAATCGTGCCTTCAGATTTGTGGCGCTACTGAAGTGTAATTCCCACAAACCTGTTTCTGAAATCTTCCCAAAACACCTTTAAGGTCTGAACAGGGTGACCAGGGACACTGTCTCTGGGCTCTTGTGTGCTTTCCAAGTTTGTGAGCCCCTGTCATCCCTCTGGCCTCCCTAATTTCTGCCTTATAGTGCTGGTGCTTCCCTGAGACATGGGTTCTGCTACCCAGTCCCTTTGCACCCTCCGGAGCCTGGGCGCTGCCTCCTGCCCTGTCCCAGCCCGAAGGCCACTGCTTCACAGAGCCAGGAAAGGCAGATGCTGCACGCTCCACGCCTCAGCAGTGCTCACTTCTCTCTGGTCGCTGGACTTAGTGACACCTCACTCACTTGCAGGCAGAGTTCTAGCCGACTCCTCGCATGGACATCTCAGTGGGTGTGAGTTTTGCCTATTTGTTCACACACTTGTCATTGAAAGGAGACTGAATTCACAAATGAGTGCAAATGGTGTGCCAAAGCTGAGTGGCACCAAGTTTTCTTAATGCAGAGATAGTAGGATAAGCACCAATAAAGGGGTAAAGCAAGTCTTTAAGGAGGGCCACAGGAAAGCAGGGAGTCAGGGCTATGGGCCCATGCAAGACATAAGAGGCCACTGGCACTGGGAAGGAAGATTATCTTGCAAAGGAATATATTTTCCAAAAATGCGTTCTTATACATGGCTCTGAGCAGCACTCCAAGGCCATCCCTAGCTAACTCATGACGGCGTCACCTGCGCACGGCTGTTTCTTCACACTGACTCTTCGTTTACAGGCCTATACTCTGCTTCTGGTAAAGGGAACTGTGTTCCCCAATAATACTGCGGACCTCAAAAATCTCAAGGAGAAAATAAAATGAAACCTTGTAAGAGTAAAAAGCATTTAATCTAGATAGATAGATATATCTCCCATGGAACCTGGTCACAAGGTCAAATTAAGTTATCAAAAGTTGAATATTAGTATAATAGCGATAATTTTAATATAAGCACCAAAAAGTCACAATTAGTTATATACTGAGCTTTCAACTACACACCAGATCGAAACCTAATACACTCACTGCTTGAATCCACTTCTGCCCCAGCTGGTTAGAGTGTCCTCATTCATGAATTTTTAGAAACTGAAGTATTTTTCATTCAAAATAGGTGGCTTGAGCTCTGGGGACTAGAAGCAGCTCTCCCCGATTGGAGAGCAGAGACAAAGATCAGCACAGTAAAGAAAGTGGTCACTGCGACTGTCCCACCCATTCTTGTTCTCCAAGTGGATGGTAAAACTGTCCCAGGGAGAAGCTGCTCGTCCCTTGGGGAAGCACTTTGGTAGCAGTCAGCTCACGGTGCAATAGCTGTGACAAAATAACCCAGACCTGCAACTTAAAGAAGGACAAGCTTGTTTTGGCTCATGGTTTAGACAGTTCAGTCCTTGACTGGTTGTACAGAAGTTAGTAAAGGCATGAAAGAAGAATGACAGAAGAAAGCTGCCCACCTGGCGGCACGCTAGAAGCACAGCATGACAAGTGGCATCTGGGACAAGTCCATACTCTAGCAGCCCAGCCTCACTGACTGAAATCCAAGCAGGTTCCACTCCCTAGTGACGTAAGCACTCGTGCTACCCAGCGCTGAAACGATGCCCTTGAGAGCAAGGCCCCTGCGTGAGCCCATCACCTTCCAAGCATTGCATACCCAAGCCATAGCGTTCCAACCCTGGCACCCAAAAGCTCATATCCATTCCGTTGTCCACAGTCCACTTAGTTCAGTCCAAAGTGTCATGCAATCTTACTGGTTCCTGCCGGTTGAAACGTTCAAGAACAGCATTTTCCTTGAGACTAAACACAACTTTATCTGTGTGCCCCTGTGAAAATCAAAACGTAAGGGTTCAATCCCTGGTACTGGATGCTGCGCCAGCCCCATCCCCAGGCGCACTGAGCCAGCCATGGAGTACAGGGCATGCCTACAATCCAAGCGCTAGGGAGGTTGAAAACAGGAGGATCACTACGAGTCCAAGCTGCATAGTGAGACGCTGCGCACACACACACACACACACACACACACACACACACACAAAGCCACCTAAAAAAAGTCAAAAATGAAAGTCAATTCTAATAAATAACAGCATAACACAAGCAAAAGATGGAAGAGTGCGGTATAAAAAGGAGTGGAGCTGAAGCAAGCGTGAAATACAGCTGCGAAGCATAATGCCCTGGAGCTTCTGGGTGGGTTCCTGGGAAACATTTTGGCAACATACATGCTGCAGGGCTCAGGGGCCCTCCACTTGAAGAGCTGCTGATCCCAGCCCTTGAAGCCTCTTTTGAGGCTGCCTTCCACTGCCTGCAGCTTTCCTCTCTACCTCAGGCCTTCAGGATGCTGTGTCTCCACTCTCATTTCAGTCCTTGCTCTGTCAGGGGTACACTGTCTAGTTTTGTGCGTCTTCCTCTGAAGTCTGGGTGGAAGCCACCAGGGCCTGCCTACAGTTTTGTTCTGTATGCCAGAACTCATGTGGGTGTCCCAAAGGCTGCTGCCCACGTGAGCACAGCCTCAGCGCTTGGTCCCACCATGGCTGCGGGTGGCTCTGAGAGCGGGATGACTGAGCTCAAGAGTGAGCACGGGTAGGTAGTGAAGAGGGCACCCTGGTATATCTTCTCAAAGCAAATTCTTTCAGAGTTCTTCACCTTACTACACCCTCAAGCCTATGCAGGGTGGACTCCGGCCACTTCTTGAGAGATGGCCCTCCTGTCCTTCCTACTGTGCTGATGCAAGATACTTTCCTTGTTTTTAATATTAACTTTCTAGCAATCATGTTCTCCTTTGCCCCAACTTTGCCAGGGGGCTGCTGGATGTGGAGTTTAGATAGAGAATACAGCCAGCAACCCACCTCCCCTTGCATGAGCAAGGCGCATCTTCCGTGGGCTCTCGGGACCCTGCCACTCAGTCCCTAGCTCTCCATACTTCCTAAGTTCCCGCCTGCCTTCTGCAGCGCTCTCGGTTGCATCCTCCTCCTCCCCTGCTGCCAGCTGCCCTGTGTCACAAGGGCTTCTCCCTGAGCCAGACCCAAGCTCTCTGCCCTTTCGAACCACTTTGCGAGACAGGATTCAGGAAGACTTTGAGAAGAAGGCCAAGGGGCTTCCTGTCACACTTGCTAAGTCTGGAGATCCAGCTGCACTGGAGCTGCAGTCTCGGGGCCTTCTTTCTCGCGCGACCCTTTAGGCTGTGCCGCCCGCATTACACACAGCTCTGTTCTTTTCTGCTAGAATCGCTCCAGGTTTCATCTCTGAGCCTCAAGCCATGCAAGGCCCTGGTCTCAGGTGAAAAGCCAGAGTCCTCTGGGAAAGGTAAAGGCATCCATTCTTGCTCACTGTGATCTCATTTATAGATCTTCCTGCTGCTTTTACAGCAGTCTTCCTGCTACTTGATTTTCAAGGACAAATAACCATTAAAACGCTCACCCCAGTCATCAAGCAGTTTTGCCCCGAGCATAGTGACGACTTTGTTTGCTTTACTAAATCTCTGCACTACAACTAAAGCCCACACAGCACAAACATTAACTTTGAATAAAAACTTGTCACTCTCTGTATGATTCCCTCTGAATACCATTTCAGAGCACTGGCCTCCTTTCCCGTTTACTCTTTTTACTTATTTCACCATCTTTTTTTCAGTGTGTGATTTCAGCTGTAATTTGACTTTATTTCACCATTATTATTGGAATTTTCATTTAACTGGTAGAAGTTATCCTATAAAATCAGTGCACATTTTTATCATCTCAGCATTCCTGGGAGTTCTACGATGACTCCCAAGGGGAAGGAATATGTTTCTGACTTCAGCAGCTGAAGTTGCTTTCTGTGCCACCAGGGAAGGGATGCACTGTCCCCAGAAAGAGCTGCCCACGCTCCCAGCAGTGCCCACCACCTTTCCCCGTGGCCTCTGGGGCTCTCTCTGCTACCTTAGGGACGTGGCTGCAGCGATTCCTTCTCTCATCCTCTCGCCCCTCCTATCTTCCCTACAGAATCAATCAACCTAAAACAAGCTCCTCTCCTTCAACACTGCATCATCTACCCTCCAACTACTGTCACTTGCTTCAGCACTTTCAGTGAAATCCTTCGAGACCGGTGTCTCCACAGTCCGCACCCACTTCCTCTTTGTCTCTTTCCCATCATAAACTATAAACAATGAGGTCACAATGCTCCCCTTACAGCATCACTCAGTCACTCAGACCCATTACGACCCCACAATCTCCTGGTAGTGGTTGCCTGCTCTCAGGTCCCTGCCTCAAGAGACAGCATAAGGCGGGTGCCTGGTGGAGGAACAGCCCCAGGTAAGCTTTTGGAAGAGACTTACGGCGGGTTGCACCCTGAGGGGTGCCTTTCACCGTACAAGCAAAGGCAAGAAACATGCAGGAAAATGCTTCCTGTGTGTGCTTTCTTTTTTTTTTTAATATTTTATTTTATTTATTTACTTTTGCAGAACCAGGGATTGAACTCAGGTCCTTTCGCTTGCCAGGCAAGTGCTTATTCCACTGAGCTATCTCCCCGGCTCCCTGTGTGTGCCTTTTATGATTAGCAGCAGCAGCTGTTGCTTCGGTCTGAATATTTCTTTCCTCCTTAAAATTTGTATGGAAATGCCAACCGTAATTTTGGTATTAAAGGATGAGGGTTTAAGAAAGTGACTCATGAATGGAATATGCCTTTATAAAGAGGGTGTGCGAGGACCCAAAAGGCGCCAGTCTCTGAAAATGGGCCACCAGCAGATGCCCGATCAGTTGCTTCCTAGATCTTATATTCCCAAGCTTCCCCACCCATAGGAAACAGACTCTAGTTCTTCATATATTACTCAGCCTAAGAAATTTTACTGTAGCGTCCTGAATGGACAAAGCTGTCAGTATTGTCTTCATAATTATTATGTAAGTATGTTTCTGAGATAGGTCATATAAAACCCTCGAAGCTCCTCCTGTATTCAAGTAAACCTAACTCAATTAAATATTTAGTAGAAACCCTTGGTTTTGAGTTTCCAGATCACTAGATATCTGATTTCTACATACCGAAAAGCTCAAGTGCTGACTGCTAGTCTGAACGGAGCACTTTTCATCCTTAAGTTACTTCTGGGCCAAGAGAAAATGTTGAAAGTGAATTCAGTTCATGTTCTGAGAACACCGTGTTGTTTCCAAGAAAAGGTAGAGGGCCCAGGGTTAGTGAGCCTGGGAAGGGTAGGCGTGTGAGTGCAGGAGCCTGAGAGCCAGAGGAGAGCCGCTAGTGGGGGCTTCACCGCTTCACCCCCAAAGCCCCAGGAGGGGTCGCCTCGCCGAAATATTAAAGAAGCCTTCTGTTGAAGCCTCAGTTTTGCTCAAAAGCTAATTTCAATGTATTCTAGTGTCATGAAGATTTAATAAGACATAACAAATCATTTTATACACTCAAAAAGAAGTAACCAGAAAAGCCGGCTCAGGTTACCTGTAGGATTACAAATTGTGGTAATGCTGTGCATGTTAGGAAGGGACTGGGACTGGGATCAGCTAGCTCATATGGCACTTGTGTGAACTAAAATGACACATTCAACACTCTGGTGTGGGTTATAGGTGTTTTAAGAAAATGTTTTTACTGGACTGGCAAGAAGAGGAAGATCAATATTATTTTACAATATCATGCAAATTTATTAAGGTGGAATACTTAGTAACTAAAGTTCAATCTAGTTTCATAAATATTGCTAAGCACTTGTTCTTTTGAAGACCAATTTTCTTCTGCCAAAAAATTTACTATAAGTGTCTAATTTCTTGAGCTCAAGCAGGAAGATTTAGAATTTATTTACTTTCAAATTTCAGCATTTTTCTGAGATAGCCATCCTTTGGTAGTGTCGTAACACCTTGTGTGATTTAACGGACCCATAAATTGACTGAAATGCCTGTGTCGGTGTTTTGATTGAATGTTTTGGGGGTGGCACTAGCTACAGCAGGATCTACTGCAGAAAGTGGTGCTGGTCCCCCATGAACCCTGCTTAGCCCCAATTTTCTGACAATGAGAAAGGAACTTGGCCAAAAAATCATGACCAAAGCACACAGAAAGAGATATGGCTATAAAATCTTATTTACACAAGTTTACTCAATAGGTGAGTGGTCAGCTAAAGACTTTGAGCTGTGTTTGTCTGACTCAAGAGTTCTTTTAACTGTGCAAAACTGATTCTTTCTCTATCCCTCTAAAGATGAGAGTCTGCTTTAGATACTGTGTGGCAGTCTCATATGGACAGTCTTCCTGTACTCTGGTAGCACAAAAGTAATTGAGAGCAAGTAAGGAGAGAAGTAACTTCCATTTTCAAACCCGCTTCCCTTTTCGTAGATTCTGACAAGTGGTATTAATCTTGTTTTGTATTTCTAAAGGGAAGGCCAAAAAATACAGGGTCACACAATGAAAGTGGATGAATAAGTAGGAAGTCACAAATAATATTCTTTTGTTAATTTTTCTTCTTTAAAAAAAAACCCCATGTTACTCAAAATAAGAAGACAAGGGCTGGTGAGATAGCTCAGCAGACTGAGAGCCTGCTCAGGCAAGCTCAGGGGCTGGGGCTGGGACCCCAAAACCACATGCTGCACCAGCCCCACCCCCGGGCACATTGAGCCAGCCAACGAGACCAGGTGTGGTGGTGCAAGCCTGTAATCCCAGCACTAGGGAGGCTGAAAACAGGAGGATCACTCTGAGTCCAAGTTGCACAGAGGGATCCTGTACCAAGTACATAAAAAAAAAAAAAAAGAAAGAAAAAAAGCTGATATAAAATGTCATCCATAAAGCCCCCCCTCCTTTTTTCCACAAATAGTAGCTTGGATCCACAATCCAATTTCCAGTCACCAAACATTCTCAGGCCCCAGACTGAGCATCTGACCTCCGAAGGCAAGCTTGGCGGTCTCTTCCAGGTTCCCTGTGACCACAGTGCGCTCAGGACACTTCCGGGCTCTCCTTCCCCCGCGAGGCGTGCTTCCCATCATGAGGCTGCTCTTCCTCCTCTTGCTCCTTCTGCTGAGCCTTATCCACACAGCATCAGGTAAGTTTCGACTCCACCTGGCAGGCACGATGTGCGCCTGCATCGCTGGGCACGCCACATCAGCTCAGAAACCACTCAGGCACCAGAGCTCAGAGGAGACTAAGACCAGGGCTGGGGGGCGCTCGGCATGTGACATGTGCTCCCCTCCACAGAGGAGGAAAGAAAAGCGTAGACAAGAGGGGTTTCCCAAGACTATCTGTGATGAGTTGTAATAGATTCCTGACATAATTTTTAGTCGTAATGCCGTACATTTATAGTGGGCTTCACAGGCTTCAAAATATTGCCACTGTGAACTTAACAGCAGCTAGAAATATAGTAATACAGCAACAACAGAGCAAATGTTGTCCACTTATCCTAACCTGTATCACAAAGGAGACTTTGACTGTACTACCCCACACGTACCTGCTTCTCCCGCAACATCGTGTACAGTTGCCTTACTCATGAGATTTAGAAATGACAAATCATCTTCCAAACCACACAGATTAAGTGTAATAAAACCCGGATTTATGAACATATTGAATTAGCACAGCAGAAAATGTTCCTATTAAATACCCCACAATTCCTGAAAATAGATTTACTTATTATGTCTTATGCAAACAGTACTTTTCTGTGTGAGCATGCTGCACACAATATTTGGCACGTGCACGCCCTGCAAGGTCATTGATGTTTCATTGGAGGAAAATTGAAGAGGTCCCAGTGCCACAGCTGGTGGTTTGCCATGTGTTAGCGCTGGCTCTGTCATGCTACGATGAAAACAGCATTCCAAGCTTGGCACTTTGGAAAGGCCATCATGGTCCAAAAGCCTCAGGGCCACGTGGATGCTCTGCTCTCTGGAGCTGATCATACTGAAAGGGAAAAATTGTGCCAGGAAAATCGTTCTTTTTTAAAGTTTATTCTTTTGAAACTGCCTAGTTCTATAACCATTTCGTGGCTCTAATTCCTTTCTTGACCCCTGTAACCACAATGGTGTAGCCAAAAATGCAGGACTCCTGATGGTCCCAAGCTTCACAGCCTCTCACCTCACCTGTACCTGAGGATCTCTCCCTGCTGGCTAATCAGAAGACCCACCAGCCTGCTCCTCCTCACCTTTGTGCCTCCCACTTGTACATCGTCCTAGGTCGTCAGAGATGGAGGCCTGATATTTTGGAAATTATCTCACTCAGTGCCTGTCGATGTAAAACAGACCTGCCTCCAAATCCTGGCTGCCGCTTCGGTGTTTCCATTTGCCACTGCAGAGCTTAGCTAATGGAGCACCCATGGCCATGGGTGTCGTTGGCCACTGCAACGGAAAGACCCTCGAAGAGTCTCACTCTGGCAATCAGGCATATTCCAACCCCGAAAGCACATGTCGCTTCTGCTCAGGATTCATTAATCAGGCAGCCTCGTGGCTGTCACTAAGGATCAGAAGACAACAACTTTTGGTATAACAGAAGCATAAAGTGAGAAGATGCACATGTTCAGCAGCCCGATGTGATAGACAATAGATTGTTCAGATAGGTAGAGACTGGCAGGTAGATGACATACAGGTAAGTACATACGACCGACGGACGGGCGGATGGACAGACGAACGGACAGACAAATGACAGAGGGAAGGAGATTATCTGGTGAAAACTGTGTATGTAATCTCAGACTGGGTGACATCTCGAGGTCTGTACTTATGCTTACATCTTTGTGAAAACAACCTGCCTTCCCACAGCTACGGTCATGGCGGGAACTGGAAGCCAAGTCCCCTGACTCCTTCCTGAGCGTGCTCGGCCACCCGCTCCGCTGAGAGCCTTCATGGCCACGGCCTGCCCTGGCTCCTCCGCTCCTGGGGCCCACACACACCTCAAGCTCTCTCTGCTCTCGGCTGCTCACAAAGCTGCTGCAGCCGACCTTCTATATCACTTGTAATTTTCAGACTAACCCACGGGAGCACAGAAGATTGGTGCCTGTCACGCGCCATGACCTTGACATTCAGGTCCTCACAGCTTGTGAAACAACGCACAAGCACCGAGTCAGGGGACAGCGGCGTTGGGCAGCGAGGGCACCACTCTCGTTGGCCGCTCACCCAAGATTGACGGCCCAATTTGTGCTACACGTTTGCACAGTCTGCTCTTAGAGGTGGAGAAGCACGTTCAGGAGACTTATGAAAGAAAAGCGTGTTACCAGATGAGAAATGCAGGTCTAATCTCACGACACTGTAAAGCTGAGTGCTTTCTGTGATTCAGAGTTTCTTCCTCTGAGGTGGAAGTCCCCTCTGCTCTGGCGGCCCACAGGTAGGCACCAGAGACTTCAGGCTGCGCTGCTCACGGGGCTGCTGCCTTAGCACCTCATGTCTGCGTTTCTCCTGACAGCCTCCACGGAGAAGACGTCATACGGAGAGGGGCAAACTTCCTATTAAACTTCATTAAGGAACGCTAAAATTTAAATTTCAGACCTTTTAAAGATGTGACCAAATATTATTCTTCTCAACAAACACCACCCTAATTTCCCAGTCATGCCTGAATTGACAATTTCTCTTGGAACCTCTTAGCACTTGTCTGTCCACCCTGCTAAACTAGATCGAGTCTACGAGGTTGGGTTCAACAAGATTTTACAGCTTTGTTTTCTTGCCTCACCCCTTCCTCTGCAGGGTACAGGAGAAATGACATCTACCTGGAGTGTGGAAGAATGGGTGGAGCCTGCAAGCACCAGAAAACCCACGGCTGCTCCATCCTGCCGGCAGAGTGCAAGAGCCGTCACAAGCACTGCTGCAGAGTGTAGCTGGCCCCGGACCTCGAGGCCGAGGGCAGGGAGGGACCTGGCTTCTCTGAGTCCAACTTAGTAAAGGCACCACTGCAACTACAGACCAACAGCTGGCCTTCCTGGGGAGGGGGGTAGGTGAAGCGACAGCCTCCGGCTGGGGAGAGGAGAATGGGGGACACCCTGGTGGGCTGTGATTCGGACAGGGACTTCCTCTCTAAATCTCACTGTACCTGGCTGTTCTCAGAGGTTGCTGCAAGCGCCATCATGTGTCTATGAATCTGCTGTGTGGAAAAAGCTCTGGGGTGTGTGTGTGTGTGTGTGTGTGTGTGTGTGTGTATGTGTGTGTGATCCGTGTGTGTGTGATCCGTGTGTGTGTGATCCATGTGTGTGTATGTGATCTGTGTGGAAAGAGTCCAGCACATTTTAATCCTGCTTCTCGGAGCCACGCCCTGGGCTAATCGACTGTGAACCACTGGCGCTGAGATCACAGCCACAGAATCAGAACCCAGAGGTGACCAGAACCAATGCACACTCCCAAGTCTTAGAAGGCAGTGGCTGCTTTCCTCTCTTCAAAGCCATCATTCCCGATTTCCTTTAAGCATTCCAGCTCTGTTCTGACCCCACCCTTATGCTGTCGCTGTTAGAGAGCACACCTTGAACTCTGGCTCTGCCTCTGCTTCTGCTCTGAAACGCTCCCTTTCATGAAATTCAGGTCTCAGCTGTGCGGAAAGGGCTCCTTGGGTCCTAAGGAGACAGCTGTCAAGCAACCTGCACTCTGGAGAGGTGTTTTGGCTAGAAGACTGTTTCGACCAAAATAAAAGACACATTGTCACTAATCCTGCAAAAACACTTCTCCCTGTTCCAAGCCCACTTATCCACTCTTTCCACATTCTGAAGTCATGCTGGATGACCTCTCCTGTGACTATCTTTAAGCTGTCATGGCTGCTTTAATGTCCTGAACTGATTCAAAATATTTACCATTTTTGGTCTTTTTTTTTTTTTTTTTCTTTGCTGAGCTCAAATTGTCACTAGCCACTTAGGACAGAACACTGCTCCTGTAGGTTCCTCAGTGTTTCTCTACAGCTTAAAAAGAGTTAAAGTATCTTTAAATTTTAAAGTCCTTCAAATATTGGTCATCATCTCCCCAGTTTCCTCTGCAACTGTGATCTTGCCTCCAGATTGTCCCTGGTACTACGGAAGAAATAATTCTGGCATAAAGTCCTTGCGCATTTTTCTTACATCTTGGAAAACATACCATTTCTACTTTTCCTGAATAATTCTTGCTTGATTTTAAGGCTTTGCTCAAATGTGGCTCTTACTAGGAAGATATTTTGACACACCCAGCTTGAGTAGGGTTTTTGTGTCTGTGAACACCCTAGTAAAGCAACCACTAGCGTAGCCCCAGCCTCAAGCACGGATCCTGACATCCAGCGGTTGCTCAGCAGCCGCTGAAGAAATGACGACGTCACTGAGTAAAGCAAACGACACATTTCAGCTTGTCAGTACAGTTTAAGCTCCATGAAGCACGAGTTCCTCAGATCACCATGTTCTCAAACAGCAGTAGCCTCTGCCAGGGCACATCCCTGGCATTCGTAAAACACAATTTTTTTTCCTCCTCAGGCACACGCTGATAACTGAGTCACAATAGTAAAGTAGATTGTGAAGTTTGTCACCACCATGACCTGCGGAGAGATAAGAAGCACTTGTTTTATTCAGACGCATCCAAGCTTGAGTGCAGAAAGAGCCTTCTTCCAGCCAGAGAAGGAATCCCACAAGTTAGCACCCAGAAAGCGTCCTAACTCCCTGTACCTGCGGCTGCTTGTCGCCAGCTCGTCCCACCTTCCATAGACAGGAAGACCCTGCCAGTCTTCAGGCGCTTGCTCTGAATGGAGGGGTTAGTGCTGCCACCTAAAGGACGGGATAGGAATCTCCAGTCGCTGCTCCTGGGACAGCACACCTACAGTCAGCTCCATCGCCCGCCC
The DNA here is from genome assembly GCF_000260255.1 of Octodon degus. Classification (NCBI taxonomy): domain Eukaryota; kingdom Metazoa; phylum Chordata; class Mammalia; order Rodentia; family Octodontidae; genus Octodon; species Octodon degus. Next base: position 587,518 of record NW_004524731.1, read on the forward strand.
TGAAACGGCCCAGTTGTGCTGTTTGAAAGTAACCCATTAAGATTCTGTAACTCATCGCCTTGGGCCGGGTTCCCACTGAGCATAGATGATGCCGCAGCCCCTCTCCTACTGAAGGAGTGCCACACACATATTTATAAGCATATTCACGTGATATGCTCCAAACCACCTGCGCCGGTACGTCAGCAACCTTCTGAAATCTGCACATAGATTCCCTGCTTTGAGGGTTTTTTCACGCATCTATGAAAATGCAGTTTAAATATCTAAGTTTCTTATCTTTCAACTAAAGTGCACAGAATAATTATAGGCAACACAAAAGAAGAAGGATTTGAAGAGAGAAGTCAAATCCCACTGTACCCAAAGCCAAGCTTCTGCCTCTTATTAAGTGGAGCAAGTGAACTCTGCCTCCCCCTGAGGTAGAAGGGTCTCAGTGGCCCCTGATGCCTTCAGTAGTCATCAACAGAAGCCACCAACTTCCAAACTCAGGACTCAGAGGTCACTGGCTGGCTCAAGTTGGCCTCCTGGTGGCTGTCAAAGCCATGCCCACCATGTGCGGAGCCAACGCCAAGCCTGCTTTATCCCACTGGTGAACCTCAGCTCTATTTCAACCTCTCTAAGCAGCCCCAGTCAACTCATACAACACAAGCAAAGCGGTTAGAATGGTACTACTAGCAGACATTTCACAAATGTCCTCATCATGGGACCCGATATATCCATTTTTTATTCAAATGAGGCGTTTGTGAGCCTCAGGATTCCCACGCCTGAGGTTTAGCACAACACAGTGTTTCCAAGAAACTGTCCTCTGGGCCACCTTTCTCTGGGGATGATTCACATTGTTCCCCAGGGCTATAACCAGTGTCTTATTATGAGAACTCCTGGAAATTCTTTAGCTTTCTCTAGACAGAAGGAAGGGTGTACGGAGAAAGGAAGAGAGGGAGAAGAGAGGAATTGGGAGAGGGAGAGAAGGGAAAGGAGAGGAAGGGGAAGGGAAAGGAGAAGAGGAGTAGAGAGGAAGGGAGGGAAAGGAAGAGAAAAAGAGATGGGAACTGGGAGAAGAGAAAGAGGAGGAGAAAGGAGGAGGAGGGAAAGAAGCCTCATCTCTCCTACTTGATCAGAAGTCAGCTCACTGGCATCACTGTTCCTAGTGACCCAACAGAACCATGGCTCCTGCAGGGGTCACTGTCGTGCCTGCTGACCCCCACAGCACACAGGCAGCGTGGCCACGGGAGCACGACCCTCCCACCGCTCGTCCCCTGAGCTCACGGTCTGCCGTTGTTCTGATTGACACTCTGGAGGCGCACGAAGCCCTGAACAGAGACATGCAAAGTGGACATTTGATTTTATAAATATAATTGAATAAAAAAGTGAAGAAACAGGAGGAATAAGGTGCGTGGGTGACCGTGAATTTCTCAAGAATCTGAAAAGCCAAGCAGCCCAAGCGCTCTGCGGCGCTCAGCCCAGCCTTGGGATGCAAGGGATAAAGCCCTCCGGAGAGGGACACCGCGGGGTCCTCCCTCGAGGCGTGCTTGGCAGCCTCTGCTCAAGGCGAGCGAAGCAAGCCTCCGTGCTTCTCCCAGGTTGCACTGGTTCCACGTGCGCAAATGCCTCTAGACCGTGCCACGGCCCGCTCCTCCTGACTTGCAGTCTTTACACAGAAGGTCTATAGAAGGAGGTGAGTTGGGGAAATTTAGAGCTCGCCACTTGCTCCAAGACACGTCAGTGAAACCGCGGAGCTGCGGGAGGTCAGCCGCTCGGCCAGGCAAGGCCAGTCCCCCGGCCCCACCTCGCTCTTCCCCCGTGCACTCTCTCACGGCTTCACAGCACCACAAACGGAGCGTTTGGGAGACTCCCTGCGACGACTTTCCATCCTACTGTGGCTCTTAGTACCCAAGTGCTACGGAGGGTCACAGGCTGGAGGACCGCAGGTGCGAAGGGCGGAGGGGATGCAGGGCTCACCTGGCACGGCGTGGAGGATCAAGAGGACAACCACGGCGAGAAGGAAAAGGCATTTCATGGTGCCAGTCTTGGGGCGACCTCCTGAGCCTCCTGGCAGAAAAGAAACAGAGGCACAGAGTATTCAAAACAAAATAAAGCTGCTGCTTTGATAGATTTGATCATGTACAATAGTGGCATAGAATGCCTGCTTGTAAGCAGAATATTAAATAGTTGCCTAAAAAACAGTGGATGTCAGCGCCGACCAAATAGCTCAGCAGATTAAAGCGCCTGCAAGCAGGCACGGGGCCGGGGATTCAATCTCTGCTCCTGCCGTGCCAGGCCCACCCCTGGGGCACGATTGAGACTGGGCATGGTGGCGTGCACCTGGGATCCCTGCCCTTGGGAGGCTGTAAACAGGCGGATCACCACAAGTCTAAACTAGTAGTGAGACCCTGAGCACCCTGCAGACCCTTCCCTAAAACACACACACACACACATGCACGCACGCACACACACACACACACACAGACACACACACACACACACACACACACACTGGATGTCCACTGAATAGGCCCACAGGTGATGCACCGCTGCTGCAGGGGTTTCTTCTGGTAGCTTCTAATTGATTGAGACAGGGAAGAACAGTAATGATAATGAAAGCAAAAGTAAAAGTGGCTCACATTGCAAGAGCATTTACTCTATGAAAAACGTGCATTAGACGGTCCGACCACAGTTTTGTTTGCTATTATATAGCACAATCTGCTACACTGACTCCAAATTCCACTCCCCCCTGGTGCGCACCTGGCCTACCTCTCACGAGCTCCCTCCTGGAGGCTCTGCTCCCACAGGACGTGCAATTAGCTGTTCTGCTCACGAGAGGTCTGCAGCCCTCCACACCAGCCGCCTCTGCTTATATTTGCCATTTGCTCAGGGGCGGACCAGCCCCACATATACCGGCAGGGTGGGCAAGGCTTCCTATGAGGACCCTGCTGACTCGGGTCCCTCCTCCTGGGACAGCGGTGTCTCATGACTGACCAGACCTCGTGGCCTGGACTCTCACACTGCTGAGGCCGGGGCTTCCCTCCCTGCCACAGCGTTTCCAGTAAGAACTGTCCTGAGAAGTGGCTGACTCAAGGGTTTCGGTGCCTTTCCACATTGTCTCTAAAGAATGAATGATTACTGATTGTCTTTTGTTTATAGAATAAGTTAGGAGCAAAATGAAGACTATATTCCAGTGAACAGTGTAATATTTTTATGGCCAGAAACAGCTTCTTGTATCCTATCCAGGTGCTGATACTATCCTTGAAGAATTAGGGGCAAACATGTGGAGCCGTTAACTACAGTGAGAACTGTGATACATGGCAAAATTAAAGCTACACGCAAGGGGCTGGGGAGATAGCTCAGCAGTCTAAGCACCTGCCTGGCAAGCGCAAGGACCCAGGTTCAATCCCCAGTACCACTTGGCTCACCAGCCCGAGAATCCTGGGCACACTGTTTTGATCACCAAAATTGGGCATGCTGGCACACGCCTGTAATCCCAGCACTACGGAGGCTGAGACAGGAGGATCACTATGAGTCTAAGCTGTGTAGGGAAACCCTATACCAAATAACCAACCAAACAAACAATAGCCAGGTTGTCCAGATAGGAAAACAGTAAGAAAGCACTGGGGGCAGAGGACAGCACAGGTCGAATGGATGGACCAGGCACACGGGAGCATAGCAGCCAGCAGCAGCAGCGTGCATTCTCGGCAAGCACACAGGGGACGTGTCCCAGGAGGGCGCACACACTGGGCCACAGAGCAGGAGGCTGACAAGCCTGAAAGCATGCCTGGCGTCTGTTCTGAGCATAACAGAATAAACTAGAAATCAGTAACAGAAGAAAAAAAGGCAAATTCTAGAAACATAGAAATGAACCTCTTCTTCACAAGCAGCTAGCCAAAGAAAAGACTGAAAAAGGAAATTAATTTTGAGATAAACAAACATGAAAAGAAAAAGTAGCAGTATTTATGAGATAAAGCAAACTCAACTGCAAACACAGAGCCTTAGAGCCCCAAGCTCCAGCCTTTCCTTGAGTGGTATCATTACCACAGCGTTAGACCTTCCGCCTCCCTCTGACTGTTCGCTCTGTGCCGAGCCTTCTGTGTCTCCTTTGATTCCAATTTGCTCGAAGCTTCTAGCAGAAGCCCTTGTTCTGCCTGCTGCCCCACCAGCCACGTCAAGAACTACATCTCATCCACTGCATAACTACACGAAGACAACAATATGCAATGTGTCAATTATTGTGACGGTCCTACTAACCTGTTTTTGAAACTATTCATTGGTATTTTATCTTTTTTTCTCATTAAAATGAATAAAAAATTAAATTAAGAAATAATTCCAGCCTTTGAGAGCCTCCATGTGGGATCTATTCACTCTTCTCTTTCAAACTGAGATTGGTGGGGGGCTTTGTCTGGCGCTGGCTTTAAATTGTGTCCTGGGCCTTGTGCTCGTGAGCCCCAGAGTCCTGATTCGCTCTCTGTCTTAGCAGACAGTCTCACTGCGCAGTGCGCCCTGAGGGTCCAGTCGGTCCTGGTGCCCGTTCCCTGTGACAGCCGCCCGCGGTCGTCCTTGCTGGCACTGAATGGGTACTTCAAGCGCTCATCTTTTTCTTTTGTGTTTTGAAATTTAAAAGCAATGTGTCCAGGTGAGGAGAGATTTTTATTGTTCTCCTTGATGTGCGTTGTACTTTCCACATTTAAGAGTTCCCGTCTTTAGACATCCCAGGAAGATGCCAGTTGGTGTGTCTTCAACTATTATGCCTCACCCATCTTTTATTTCTTTATATCTACATTGGCATTCTCATTTCAACTTCCTATTTCTTCTTCTTCTTCTTCTTCTTCTTCTTCTTCTTCTTCTTCTTCTTCTTCTTCTTCTTCTTCTTCTTCCTCCTCCTCCTCCTCCTCCTC
>NW_004524731.1:592512-638525 GCF_000260255.1 Octodon degus
CTCCTCCTCCTCCTCCTCCTCTTTCTTTTCATTTTCATTGGGTACAGGGTCTCGCTATGCAGCTTGGATTTGTAGTGATCCTCCTGTCTTAGCCTCCCCATTGCTGGGCTTACAGGCATGGACCACCATGCCTGGACTCGGTGGCCGACTCAGCGTGTGCTACCATGGCACCCCGTACTGGGGATCGGACCCGGGCCCTTGAGCATGCCAGGCAAGCGCCTAGACCACTGAGCTATCTTCCCAACCCCACAACTTCGTATCTCTTGTTTCTATTTCCTGCTCTTAGTCTTGTTGTTGTGCTCTAGGCTGGACACCGTAGCTAGCTCCTCCAGATCTGCCGAGGGATTCTGTCTTTACCTAGGGTGAATCTGTGCTTAACTGATAAATGAAATTAAAATCATAATTTTTTCATAATTAATCACATAGTTTTGATCATTTATTATCCTGTGTGCAAGTTCTCAATTTTAGAGACTTCGTATCTTAAATTTTTAAACATAAAATTGGATTTTATTTTGTATTCTCCAATTTTACCATTTTTTGTAAATCTTTTTTGTTCCTATTAACTCTTTTATGACAATTAATTTCTGTTTGATAATCTTTGAATAATAGGTTATAGGTTTCAGACTGATTTTAATCTGAAAATTTTATATCCCAAAATTGGGAATAATTCCCTTCCAGGGGCCCACAGGGTATTAACAGCCTTCAGATTTAGACTGACTAGCCCTCTTAACCTCGGTAGGTGGCGTCCCTGTGCCTTGCAGGTCGTAGGGCAGCGACAGGCGCCATCGGTCCGCCGCACCGGCTCGGCGAAGCTAGTCACAGCGCCCTGCTGCGGAGCTAGAGGCGGCGGCGGGGCTTGCCCAGGGGAATCCCTGCTCCGTGCCCGCGCCCCGCTGGCCTCGCTCCCGGGCTCAGGCTTTCCTGTAAGCCCAGAGGCTGAGAAGAAGAGCGTCTCCAGTGGAAACCAGCGGGTTTACAGCCGGAGGCCTGACCGGGTCCCGCAGTCGGCAGCCTGCCGCCAGTGAGGGCCTCTAGAAGGCTTACACTTCTTATTGTAGTGTCCTCTTCTCACAATCTCGAGGGCCGTGCATGTGCAAGGTAATTTATAAAGGACAACACCCTGCCCCTAAAGCGCTCAGCAAGTACGTACTGCGGCCCGCATTAAAATTTAGTTCTGCCTGTTCCAAAATTATTCTTTCCCACACGCATTACACCACACAGAAGAGTGGGGAGAGCTGGGCTCCGGCTCAGCGGCACGACAGGCTTGGGATCCGGGTAAGTCTCTCTCTCTGTCACCGGCTTCCCAGCTGAGACATGCATGTGGTCATCAGAAAGGAATGAAACATGCAATAAATTTGAAGAAATGGAGAATTGAGCAAAATAATCCATCTAGTCCAGTAGTCCATAATGGTAGTGGGTTATGCGTAGGACTGGCAATGTCAGAAGTTGTTGACTTGAGCCTTTCACAGCTCAGCATATTAACATGGCGTTACTTTATATACCTCATTTTTATACTTTTCTGCTGGATGGTTAAGAGCAAGATAAAGCAAGACCTATATAACAAGAATTATAACTTCTGTATCTGACAAGGTCAGTCAAATCCCCTCAGGATTCACGCACCTACAATATTTAAATGGCAATGGAATACCCTTCTCTGACAAAAGTAAACAAAAAAGGGGAATATGAATGTAGGACCATTTTGTAGTGAAATACACACATATAGATAGATAGATAGATAGATAGATAGATAGATAGACAGCTACTTTCTCTTAATTCAGTGAGAAGAAAGATTTATACTAATAGTGTTTGGACAGGATATTATGTCTGCATCTTGTACTATGCATAACCACTACAAAGACAGCACTATGCACTGTATTAATTATTATAAATGTCCTACTAAGCGGTTTTGAAGCTGTCTCATTGCTATTTGTTTCTCAATAAAATTAACTTAAAAAAGAAATGGAGAATTGTAAAAGATGTGTGCAATCATGTTAGCAATAATGTGGCCACAGAAGATGTTGAACAGATGGTAGTTTCATCTCTCTGGATCCTCGGAACAACTGAGATCAGGAGTTTTATGTCTGATTTTATCTGAACATTGAAGTGCAATCAAAGATGCGTAGCAAGGCACTGGACTCACTGCGCCCTGGACTCCTGACAGAGGGCATGAAAGGTCGAGAGTCGCTGCTGCCCTCCTTTCCTTCCTCAAACTTTTCATTTCTGCCTCACAGACGAGCAAGTGACGAAGAATTTGATCAGAGACGCCAAAAGCAGAAGATTCTACACACCAGTCAGCTCAGTGATGGTGCCGAAGCTTCCAGAACTGTTTTATTATTTTCAAATATTTTAACAAAAAATTGTTTTTGAAGCCCTATAGCATTCCAAGATAAGTTTTAGTTTTTATCTAACTGCCTTATGATTATGACAAAAAATTAATACAATACTGTTATATTTAAAATCAAAAGATATGTTCCAAGGTTACTCATAACTATCTTCGTCAAAATACTAAGGGGACAGTGGGACAGCCACCTGTCACTCTCTGCTTCTGTCTCCCTCTCCCCATCCAATCCCCATCAATATCTGGATCAAATAAAGTTCTTAGCCAACTCTTTATAACCCAGGCCTGTTACTGGTAGTGAACTCAGTGAATAAATGATTGAACAATTGTTTGAATAAGGCATGGATTGTATATATAGATTGTTTATTTTATTTTATTTTAAAGAGAAAAACAATACAGTGAAACCAAGTTTCAAAACTGGTCAGCAGGACAGTTACGGTAGTTGGTACATTGCATGTTGGTGTCTTTGCAGTAGTTGTTCAGAGCGTAAGATACAGGCGCGTCTCCTGTCTAAGCTATATTAGCTCAAAACACTCTTTTCAAGGAATTAAGGAAAGCTAGCTGTAAAACTATCTTTGTGTATACATATAATTTTCTTTTTCCCTCTCTTTCTTTCCCCTTTCCTCCATCAGTTTGTCTTTTTTTGCTGTAGGTTTTTTCCCTAGTTCCTAATATCTATCGTACATTTTAGATCCTATTTTTCACACCAGGAAAACAATACAATGTTTACACATATGGGTCTGACTTAATGCACTTAGGAGAATGGTCTGGAGTTGCGGCCATTTACCTATAAAAGTCTTCAGTTTATCCTTCTTTTTGGATGAGTAGTACTTCATTATATAAAAATGCCACGTCTTTTTTTATCTGTTCCTCTGTTGATGGCCTTCTTGTTCTCAAGATTTAGCTATGACAAATTGTGCTGCTATAAACATGGATGCACATGTGTTGCTGTGCGGCCGGCGAGATAGCTCAGCAGTCTAAAGCACCTGCTTAGGCAAGCTTAGGCAGGCGCAGGGGACCGTGATTCGATCCCCCAGCACCACATGCCACACAAGCCCTGCCCTCAAGGGGGTTGAGATGGAAAAAAAAACAAAAAACAAAAAACCCCCAAAAACCCAGAACATGTGTTGCTGTGGTATGATGCTTTTGATTCTTCTGGGAAAATAAGATGAGTAGCTAGTTCAAATGGGACTATCAATCCCAGTTTTTTAAGGATTGTTTTTATCAAAAATAGTAAATAGTTCCCACCAAGACTCATATAGCAATTTATATGGGAAATTTCACTCAAGGTTATAAATGGCTGATGCTGTAAACCTGCTCGCAAATCATCATGTCTTCCTGAGCTCCCTTGACAGGAAGGCAGAGTCCAAATTTTCCAGAAAATCCCCACAACTTCTTTGTGTGGACTACAATATCTGAAGCAGATGCATGCGTCAAGGTGCAGGTCACAGAAAAGGGGCAGCATTGGGAACTACCAGGAGTGGAGAGACAGAGGTCCACGTATCTCAGGACCTCATGGCTCCTCTGTCACACCATCGAAAGGGGACACCTGGGCAGCTCTCCAGTGCAGGCCTGGAAGTGGGCTTCTAGGACCCAGAGCAGCTGCACTGTCTGTGTAGTGACACTAAGAAATGCCTGAGTGTTTCTCTTAGCTCTGGAGCTCACCAATATTCTTTGTAAACTTCTTTCTCCTTAAATCTTGAAGAATACACAGTGCTTCTGTACACAGCTATAAAGGCAACCCTGTCACATACTGCACAAAGCTCCCAGGCACAGTTCTAGAAGTTTTCATAATAGATGTTGCCAGCATTTTGTAGCCCAGAGGGACAGCCTCGTGAATGCGCAAATGCAATGTGGGAAGACTATGCAAAGTGGCTCATGACCACCAACACATTCTATTCATTTCACCTTTGAAGAAGGTATCTGTCTTCCTTAAGAACTTCTAAACTGGAGACAAACAATCCTGGTTTATTAACATAGGATCAATATTTTTAATCAGTAAGGGAACAAACTGCTCCTGTTTAGGTATTAAGATATTAAGAACTCTTTTTTTTTTTTTTTTGGAGTAGTACAGAGGTTCATTGTTCATTTCAAGTGTTATTTCACAAATAGATTCAAGACATCAGTCTACAAAAGCAAAAGAAAATCAAAGGATAAATATGGGAATGGATCATGATCTTAGATTTTTAATCTGGAGGACAATTAATCAACATGGTTTTTAGATTCCAGCCTGCAGCATCATGAGGGTGGGAGGAGAATGCGTGAGTCTAACGGAGCTCTCCTTAGCATTTCAAAGGTCGTGCTGTGCTTAAGGGTTCCGATGAACTCTCAGTGATCTGCACAGCTTCGAGGATGAAGGCGGGACACACATGATGTCTTGTGGTTATTTATCTGACGTTTTCATCAAGTTATTCAGTTTCAGAGTGGCTGTCAGCAAGAAGTCAACCAATAACAAGTTCTGGAAGGGCTGCGGGGGAAGGAGCCCTTCTCCACTGTTGGTGGGAGTGCAGACTGCTGCAACCGCTGTGGAAGTCAGTGCGGAGATTCCTCCAAAAGCTAAGACTGGAGGTCCCACTTCTCCCAGCTCTTCCTCTCCTGGGTATTATCCCAGAAGATCTGAAAGCATCATACCCAGTGATACATGTGCATCCATGTTTACAGCAGCACAAGTTGTCCTAGCTAAATCTTGGAAACAGCACAAATGCCCATCAACTGAGCAGTGTATAGGAAAGATGTGGTGTTTTTACACAATGAAGTATTATTCTGCTATGAAAAAGATAAACTCAGGATTTCTATGGAAGGGCCGGCCAAATAGCTCAGCAGATTAAAGCACCTGCTTAGGCAGACACAGGGACCGGGAGTTCAGTTGAGACTGGGCGTGGTGGCAATGCCTGTAATCCCAGCAGCTGGGAGGCTGTAAGCAGGAGGATCACTACGAGTCTGACCTACACAGTGAGGCCCTATAGACCCCGTCCCAAAATACAAAAAAAAAAAAAAAAAAAAAAAAAAAAGACTTCTATAGTTAAATGAGTGCAAATAGAGATCATATTCATAAATGAAATATATCAGACCTGCATGTGTAACTATCATTCTATCTCCCTAATGTAAGAACCTGAAAGGGTAAAGAGGATCTAAAACACACAGAAGACACCATGAAAGGGAAGGAAACTGTTCCGAGAGAGGAACTAACTGGGTTGAGGGAAAGGAGAAAAGAAATAAAGGAGAAAGGGGGAAAAATAGATGCATTGTGTAGGACAGCTTGGACAATTGTACTGCTGAGTTCTGCTGGTCTATTGAAAGGAGCAGTTAGTACATAATTTTTTCTCTGTCTCCTTTTTAAATTTTGTAATTTTTGACCAATCGTACAGGCTTATCTCTGGTAATCTGCACAACTAAATTGAAGACAACCATATGCAAAGTAATGACCATTGTAGAATTCCTATTATTTTTAGTGAAATTCTGTATTGTTTCTTTTTTATGTATTTGATACAGGGTCTACGGGGTCTCATTGCACAGATCAGACTCGTAGTGACCCTCCTGTCTCAGCCTCCCCACTGCTGGGATTACAGAAGTGCACCCCACGCCCTGTTTCAGTGGTGGCTCAGCCCAGGGCCAGCACACCAGTCCTGGGGGTTGAACCCGGTTCTTGGACTTGCCAGGCAGGGCTCAGACTGCTGACCTGTCTCCCCAACCCCTTTACTACCATTTATACTCTCTTCAAAAATAAAAATATATACACATTCAGTTTCAGTTTATGGGGTTGGGGAAAGAGCAACTTTAGTTTTCAGTGAAACTAGAAGACCTGAGGATTCAAGTTTGCAGAAAATTAAGAAAACCTATAAAATGGAGAGGACTAGAATCTGACAGTGGATACACAATAGCTTTCTCTAGAAAACAATTTGTTGTCAGCCACCCAGAGTTTCATCAAAACTACCCTCAGGCAACTGATTTTCTTTACAAAGTAAGGACTAGCTCATATAATTTGAGCTCGCCATCCACGTAAGTGACACAATGACAGTGCCCAGGCATATTTTTAAACACACACCTTAGTCAAATTTGGTAAGACCCAAGCAAACTTATTAGCTCCATAACGTGAATCTTTGTCATTTTTAACTATGTAGCATTATCACAGATCCTTCACAAGTTATCTATGCTAAGAAAACTAGTCAACGACTTACTGTATGTGGAGTTTAGATTCTTGCTAAATTTATGCAAATATCTGTATTGCGAAGACAACACAAATACTCAATAAGCATCCCCAAATTCTGGCATAATCAGGTATAGAGAAAAAGGAAAAAGCTTAATTTTAGGTTAGCTGTGGTGATACACACCTGTAACCTCAGCTTTTGAGAGGCTGAGGCAGGAGGATCGCTGTGAGTTCAAGGCCACCTAGGACTACATAGTGAGTTCAAGGACAGCCTGGTCTATGTAGTAAGACCCTATCTATGTAAATAAATAACCGTCTTTTAAAGTTTTGTTTTAGTTTATAAAATAATTAAATTACTTTAAGTCATTTATAGCTAAAAAAAAAAAAGGAATAAGATCATGTTTCAAACACAAAGTAATAAAAAGTGTAGTGGTCTTCCTTAGTTCATTCAGTCCATGCAACCCATTTTGTTTGTTTGTTGGGTTATCAGTGTTATGAATCGATCCATTTTCCACTGCAGTTCTCAAAATTCTTATCTAGTCCAATAGAACAGTCCTAAAGTTACCAGCAGCGTGCCCTCCAGGGCTTCCCGGGCAGGGATCTCCTGCCATTTGTACCAGAATGTCTCACAAAAGCATGAGGGTAAGTGGGGTCGGGGAGAGCAGAGGACTTGGTGTGGCCCTGGCTGGACCTGACAAGCCAACCGGACTCGGCCTGCGCTGGACAAGGTGGCTGCGCAGCTCTACCCTGCCCCAAGCACAGTCTCGGATTTCTTCTTTTAAAAAAAGAGAGAGCAAACTTTTGAGGTATTTTATTTACCAGACAGGGAAAAGTATTTTGTGTATAATCTCTTGTAGGACCAGAGTAACCCGAGAAAACTTTTCCTTCTTATGAGAAAGAAAACCAAATTCTAGCTTTTTATCACTATATTGAGCTAATTTTTGAAAAATTATATATATACATCTTTTATATTAACAGTATAATCAGATATATATTTTACTTTTCTCAACCTTCTGCAACTTTCTGTGCCCACTTACTTTTAGTCTTGCTTTCTTTTCTTTTCTGGAACAAACAATCATGTTGCTTTAGTACAAAATTATTGTTTTCTTCAAAGAAAATGAATGAGCGTATGTTTTTAAAAAATACCTTTCATTCCACATACATTTTTTAAATTGTTTTCCTTCAACTTTATCCTTCTAGTGTTTTCAACCACATATACTAATTATAATTGCAACTTTTAGGAGCCTTAACCGCTACTGAGAGCTAGGAAGCACGGGGTTTCATGACCTCATGGTCCGTTTCCTCGTAGTACTTGTTGGGTAGCGCAGGACAGGCTTACTAGAACCCATCTAGCGTTAGTTCCTTTTTAATAAGAAGCTAAAAATGGGTGAGCTTTTTAAATTTGTTTTTACAGAGAAGAAAAACTGGTTTAAAAAATTGGGAATGATACATAATTTCACTCAACAAAATACTAAGAATTCAATGATGGTTGTTATATTGTATAATGCTATCTCCAAATTAGTTGTTTAAATTTCATATATATGCATACAAAATTGGTCAAAAAGTTATAAGAAATTAAAAGGGAGAAGAGAAAAAAATTAAGCACTAACTGCTCCTTCCAATAGACCAGCAGAAATCAGCAGTAAAATTATCCAAGCTATCCTGTATACGTACATAAATGTATAATTTTTTTCTTTTGTGCTTTTTTAAAAGTTTTCTGGTACAATTTCGATATTCCTAATGACCACATTCACCCCAGGGAATGTGCATCTGCTCAGGGTATATCTTGAGCGCTCATTAGCACTTAATGTTTTGGTAGTTGACTTAGCAGCAGTTATTTTATTTAATTCAGAAAGATTTTTAAGTCACCAAGAGAATTTTGGGAACTGTTTTCAGGCAGACATTTAATACATCTTCTAATTGCAGTTGTTATGTTCTGTGTCTAGTTGTCCCCCCAAAGTCTCATGTAGTCATGAGTGGACTTCTAGATTTTGTGATTAACCCATGATCCACTGGGATTATGGGTGTGAGCGCTGCTGGGATTATGGGTGTGAGCGCTACAGCCAGCCTGGGGCGGAGAGCAACACGAGGGAGACAGACATGCTCTCTGCAGCCGTCGCGGCTGCTTCTGCTCCCTGGTGCCACCACGAACAGCTGCCCTCTGCCTGCGCCGCTCTGCCTTGGAGCCAGCTGAGTATGGACTAAAGCCTCCACCGACTGTGAGCTAAATAACCCTTTCCTTCCCTCATTTTGGGTGCTGGGTACCTGTCCCAGCAATGAGAGAAGAGGAACTGAGACAGCAATAGATTTAACGCTGATAATTCTGAAAGCAGACCCGCTTTTTTAAAATTCATACTTCTGAATTATTATTTGTCTTATACATTTTTAAAACATTAAGATTAAGCTTACTTTCCTGATAGTATATTTAAATTATGCCCCTGTAAAAATAAATAGATAAATAGATAAATAAATTATGTCCCTGCTTATTTAAGCCAATTAAATAGAGTTCTTCTGTAGATTAACTTACTAGTGTAACTCAGGGCTAGAGGAATATTACACACACGAAGTACAGACGTGGACACGCAGAAGCACACAGACACGTGCAAACAGATGCTGCCTTTTGCTCCAACACGTTAGCCACACGTGCAGAAGCTCCTCCTCCTGGGAGGAGATCTGAACATCCCAACGGAGCCCGCAGGGCCTCCTGGTGGTGACCCTGCAGCCACCTGCTGGGGCTGGCGGAGCAGCAGGGAGACCAGCTCTGCCGCCGCGGCCGTGCCAACCTCCACCGCTCGCACGCACGCAGCCTCCGTTTACCCCGGAGATGTACGCGCTTCACCTCTCCCAGCCACTGCCATCTGCAGCTTGGCGCTCAGATCCGTGTAACCCTCACTAACTCCGGATGAGGCGCGGGAGCCGGAGCCGCCGCGCACGGACGACGACAGACACCAGGGCTGCGCTGCGGAGCACCGTGGGCCGGGCAGAGCGGCCGGCAGCTGGCGGAGCACAGCATTTTACACCCAGGGACGAGCCGAGTTCCCACCTACGTCCCTGGTGCTGCAGGAAGCAGTAAGAAAGTTTAGAATGGTAGTGTCGTCTGGCTGCCTCTTGCAAAATTCAGTAGTCTTCAGGAGCTAAGTGAACCGTTTTCCCTAATTTCTCCCCTTCTTTTTTGCAAAACAGAATTTGCACTTACTTACACACGTACGTATGTATGAGGGCTGTAATTCGTCCCTGGGTACTCAGGGACCTGGTCTCATGGCCACCATACGCATCAGAAATTGGGAGTGCTGCCGGGGAGATGGCTCAGTGGAATAAGCGCTTCCCTGGCAAGCACAAGGACCTGAGTTCAATCCCCGGTTCCACCAAAAAAAAAAAAAGAAAAGAAAAGAAAGAAAGAAAGAAATTGGGAGTGCTGATCCCTTGTATGAAACGGTGCACAGCCTGTGTGGACCTTGCCGTGTATTTCAAATCACGTCTGGCCCACTGACAAGACCTACCGCAACGAAACGCTGCACGAACAGCTAGTCCACCTATTGCACACGTGCGGCACAGACGTGCACTTTTCCTGAATATTTTGCATTTGTGGCCAATTAGATCTGTGACTGTAGAGCTCGTGGGTGTGGAACCTGAGGACACGGCTGGGTGACCTTCACACGCATGCGAGTATGTGTGCTCACGCACATAGATTCATTCCTAACCCGGCCGCCACGCACGCGCTGCAGCTTTTGCTGGAGCAGCGCTGAGGCCCGCGCCCCGGTGGACTCTCACGACAAGCTTGTGTTCCTCGTCCCCTTGCTGTATTATGTCCGCAGCCTCCCTGGGCTCAGGGCAGCGCCGCCAAGTGGCTGCAGGTCGTCGCGTCCCAGAATCCGGGTGCAGCAAGCACCAGCTGCCGATCATCCTTCACGCGCGCCGCAGGAAGCAGAAGGGCGGGCCAGCCAGCGACTCCGCCGCCGCTGCTCCCGGAGGTGGCCCAGCTCACCCCGGATGTGGCCCAGCCACGCTGCCGGCGTCCCCTCACCTCATCGACTTCTTCCGTTAAGTACGCAGAAGAAAACTTTCCTCACACGTAGCCAGGAGCTCCCTCGTAGCCTGGTCACCAACGAGCCGAACACCTATAGGAGTGTAAGCGCCTGGGATTAGCTAGGGAAGCACGGCATGATGGTGCTGTCTGCTCGCCAAGAATAATGAATCTGAGCCCAATCAGAATAAAATATTCAGACAAATCCTGTCATGAGAGAGTCTAAAAGAAAACAGGATTGATAGTCTGAAGAAATAAAAAGTAGGACAAGAAATCACACCGAGAGACAGTGCCAAAAGGAAAGCTTGAACAGAATGGTAAATTTCGTGTTACATATATTTTATAGAAATAAACAGTGAAAAAATGAGCCAATGAAAATCAATAGAAAAATATATGTAAATATATATCTCCTTTATACTGAGATACGGCCCAAGTCATTTTTATTTTTTTTTAAATTTTATTGAAAAATAAATACCAATGAGACAGTTTCAAAACTGATTAGTAGGATGGTTTCAATAATTAATACATTGCATATTGTTGTATTCATAGTGTTTATTCATAGTACAAGATGCTGACATGACATCCTGTCCAAACACTATTAGCACAAATCTTCCTTCTCACTGAATTAAGAGAAAGTAGCTGTGTATCTATCCTGTTTTGTATATACTGATACAAAATGGTTCTTCATTTGTATCCCCTTTTTTTGTTTAGTTTTGTCAGAGATGGGTATTCCATTGTCATTTAAATGTTGTAGGTGAGTGAATTCAGCAAAATAATCCAATATAGGCCAGTAGTCCATAATAGTAGTGGGTTATCCGTAGGACTGGCAATGTCAGAAGTTGTTGACTTGAGTTACAGCTCAGCATATTAATATGGCTTTACTTTTTATACATCATTTTAATACTTTTCTGCTGGATGGTTAAGACCAAGTTAAAGCAAGACCTACATAACAAGAAATGTAACTTTTATATCTGACAAGGTCAGTGAAATCCCCTCAGGATTCAGCCTGAACCCCTGTACCTCAGATTGTAGAACCTTTGTCAGTGTCAGCCATGTGGATGAGTCACGGCCATTGCTTGGCCAATGCGCTCTCTGTGAAAGCCTGAGAGAATGTTTTCTCTCCCTGTGACTCTCCTTAGGCACACTCTACAACGTCGATCACTTTCCTCTGTGGCCCCATAGAGGAAATTTTCTTGATCAGAAAATTTGGGACATCACTTAGTTACAGGATATTACAGTACAGGTTTATTGTTATTTTTGTTTTTAAAGTTTGAGATGGGGTCTCACAAAGGCACAGATTCACCCAGACTGGGCCCCACATGGGAACTTCCTCTTCAGCCTCGAGAGTTCTGGGGGTGCAGGCATGTGGCGACGTACCCAGCTCTAAGGTTTTAACTCCGCTTGATCCTTTCCACTGCGATTTTAGAACAGAAAAATACACGTTCTATTTTTATCTTTTCCCTCAATATTTTCTCATTCTTAGGAGCATGTTTGCACCTGTAATATGTCAACTCATTTAATTTCCCCTAATAAAATACAATATACTCAATTAAGCTAAAACAATGAATTTAGACTATTATAACTTTATCCCAAGTATTACACATAATGACAGAGATTCTGAACTTTGAGGTTTCCTTTTTCCCTGAAAATCTTTCCTTTTGTAAACCTGAGTCCTGACTAAAGCCCAGAACGGCCAGCAGGTGGCGACATTTCCCGCCGCTCGCCTGCTCTAGGCGCTGCAGCCTCTTCCGGCTGCGCTGGCTGCAGAAGCCCAGATGTGGGAGGCGGCAAAGTTCCTTGCTCTTCCCGAACGGGTGTGGTAAAAAGAGAAGGCTGTGCTTCCGGGAATGCCTGGCCTCTCCGACTCTGCGGCACACGGCTGTTGCACTTCTTCTGCATCAAGAAGGGCAGAGCTGCCGTGGAAGTGACACCCATGAGCCACGCGCTTCACTCGGAGAACCCACAAGACCTGGGTTCTTGACGACCTGTCCCTAAAGCTCACAGTCCGCTTCTTTGATGTGTGGGAAAATTAACAAAGAATGTCTCACATGTTAAATTTTCATTTTTTTTTTTTTCAGTGTTGGGGGTCGAGCCCTTGGTGCTGAGCTCCCCCCTCCCCAGTGCCTTTTATTTTACTTTTTATTTTGGAGCAGGGTGGTGCTGTCACGAATTTCTTGCTCAGTCTAGAGTTGAACTTGCAGCCAGCCCTCCTGCCTCGACCCCTACAGTGCTGGAAGGCAGAAGGGCACCCCCTTACCCAAAACTGCCTTCTCCTTACAAACATCTTGGTACACTTTAATTCCATCTCATGGATTTATCCCAACTGGAGAGCTGTATTCTGAGTTGGTTTGTTTTTTCCCCCCTATAAATTCACTACAATCCATGTTTCCTTTCTGTCTGCACCCAGGTCCAGCAGGAGGATTCTCTTTACTGCCGCCCCACTCCCACCCTTCTGTCGGCTGCAGGGTGGTTCGCTGCGCCCCTCTGCCCCAGGCAGAAACGCTGACTCCAAGCAGGAAGCCAGGAGCTCCCTGGCAGCCTCTCCTGGAGCCCCTGACAGACAGTGCCTCTACCAGCCCTCACACCTGGCCCTGCGTCCCAGCAAGGCAAGCTCTGCAACAAGCTCATTATTCATCCTGAGAACAGGAGCGGAGGAGCCAAGGACGAGAGGGGAAAGTAAAAAGAACAAACATAAAGGCATTGTATTCTTTGAAGCTGAGCACACAGTGGGCATAGACTTCCATCAAGCAGTCCTAACCTCGGGCGGACTGAAAAGTTAAGAACATCATCCTGGCCTGGTACCACTACTGACTCCTCCATGGTCCCCATGGGTACCTGTAACTTGGGACAGATCTGGAGCCCTGAGCAGCAGGTACGCACTGCACAGCCCCAGATCTTATTTTTCTTGTCCTGAAGGTACAGGGGAGTTGGGTTCACGTGAGGAAAGAAACCTCACTGCACCTCTTCTCTGTCTATTAAACACCCCAGGCAGCTTAGCACCGCTGAAAGTGAAGGACAACAGTGACCCAGAGGACAGGCCTGCTGGCTTTCCCCTCCTCACAGACTTGCCTCTTGGGATCTAGAAGCTCCTAGCCTGTGCTCTTGGGCCTCTGTAACTGGGATTTCCACTTGGATGTCTGCCCCAAAGAAACCATTCCAGCAGAGCGACCACCAGAGCCATCTCTGATGTGTGCACGACTTCTTCCTTGTAGAGCTCTCCATCTGGCTAGGAGTGCCACTGTCTCCCAGCATGCCTTGCATCCAGGGAATAGAGCCACAGGGTTTCTGTGAAACCGGCAACCCGCAGGCAGAACTGAAATAAGTTATTCTAAGCAACTGCCTCTGAGAGTGTAAATGTTGACAGGTATTACAGTAACAAATTGTACATCAGGGATATTTCACAAACTTCTACTGAATAAACTAGTAGGTTTTAAAAAGTGGAACAAAAAGTCAGTATGCTAGCATGTGCTAAATAGCCTTCTGAGTCAGCCATCCTACAATGTAAATGTGTGTTGAGGTATCACACTGTACACCAAAAGGATATGTATTTTTATTTGACAATTTAAATAAATCAATAAATAGGGTGGAATAACTGAGTAAATAAAAAATGGCAATAGTAGAACTATCTAACAAAGGTCAAAAGAAACTGAGCAGGGTCAAAGGTCAGCATCTTCCAAAATCTGATTCTTTACTTCAGGAAGTGGAAAGGACAGCCGAGGAAGTGTGCTTGAAGAGAGAGTCTTCTGAGGAGGACTAATGGCCATGTGTCTTTCATTGTAATAGATCTTCTTAAAATTTAAATTCACCGTTATTATCCCAGCTTGTATGTTATGTGGATAAAAATGATTTATAAGCTTTAAAGCAGCATAAAGTATATCCTTACACTTTTCACTCTCCCTGCCTACCCTTGATTGTAGGCGAGTCCTCACTGGAGGCCAGGCCAGGACACTGTAACCCACGATCTGCTCGAGGCACCTTACTGTCCTTAGCACAAGAGGAGGCAACTGCAGAGCCCTTCCCGGGCTCCTCCCCTCAGCTGCTCTGGGTGCTGCAGCATGCGCTGAATGGCCCACGGGGTCCCCTAAAGGCTCACATTTGAGTGTTCCCAGCTTCAAGCACATTCCAACCCAAAGGTTGCACCATCTTTCCAACTGGAGTGCCCTAGTGAATGCGAAGAAATAGAAAAGTGTTTGTAGGAAGCCTGGAGGAGCTCAAGGTCACTCCTGTGCTAAAGAGGCCAGAGGTCAGGGTCTAGGCAGTGGCCTCTGTCTCCTGTCCCTTTCATGCGAGGCAAGTGATTCAGCATATTTGGTTCCAAAATCACCCAGTTCATTTGTGGGATGGGTGGGCGTTGAAGATAACCACCTAGAAAGACTTTTATGTCATCAACACACAGCAGCTAGTTTTCCAGGGAGCTTGCTGAATGTTTTGTAACACTTCCTTCAGCCCCCACCCACTAACTTGATGCTAGGGATTCAACCCGGAATCTCTCAGCAAAATTTTTCAGGGATTCTGGGGTATTGTGGTGGCCCTAAGTAGCTTTATTTCCCAACAGTTACTGATTCATAGAAAAAGAAAAGCAAAATAGTGTTATGAAAAGCTTGGTATTCTACAGGGCAGTACCCGGAAGACGCCGAAGAGGGCAACGCGAGAGGTCATCGCAGCAAGGTCGAGCCCAGAGCCCTGGGGTGCAAGCGCAGAGGACAGAGGAGAAGGCTGCAGAGCAAGGCGGCGGCCCAGGGCTGGACAGAGGCCGGCGCCAGAGGCCAACCCTTGCTGCTCCGAGCAGGCCTCGCCCCACAGGCCGGGCCTCCGCGAGACCTTCTGCCTCCGCTTCGGCCCGCGCGTTCGCTCGGTCCTCCTCTCCTTGCTCGGGTGAACACTCCCGTGCTTTTTCTCATCACGAGGACGAGGTTGAAGTGGACGGAGGCCTGACCAGGGAAGGCTGGCCCGGACCCGAGGGTCACACAGGGGACGGGATTCCCGCAGGGGTGCAGAAGCTGGTGGGAAGGGTGTTCAGGCAGGTGGGCCTTTCCAGAAATCCTTAAAAAGAGCATCCAAACTGGTTTGGCAGATACCCCACATTTGGGGAAAAAGGATTCATATCAGATAAGAAAGAGCAGAAAGATATATATGCAAATATAATTTAAATTTCATCATTCGCTTATACTTTTTTCCTACTATAAAAATTACATTTTACAAAATCATGAATAATACAGAAATATATTTTAAAAGGTTAAAGGACCTCCCTAAACTCTCAATTGTAACAACTATTTAAAATTCAGAATATGCTTTGCTAATAAAATTACATAGTTGTTTTTAATTTAAAATAGACAATACTTAAAACTAGTTTATTGTATTTTCCTATTTAAAAATTAGCTTGATAATTTTAAATATTTATTCAAACACTTTTACCTTAAAAATGAGTGTATCTACACGTATATCTTTAGAAACATATATAACTAAGCTATGAAAACTAGAATGTGGAGACTGAACTATATTTCAAATTTTAGTGCCTATCACCAATTGCTTATTTTAGAAACTGTTTTGTGCCACTTTGTCCTCTTAGTGGCAGGCACTAAAGATATCAATATTCTTATCAGTGCTGATTCTCAGTTATTTTCGTTTTTGTCCATCCCATGAGTGAGCAGTAACATTCCTGCTTATTTCAGAGGACATTTCAAAAACTATTTATGAAGCTGAACATTCATTGACTACTCTTGTCTCTTGCAAACCTTTTTCCTGTTCAGTAACTGTTTTTCATACTGATTTCTTGGAATTCAAATAAAGTTGAAGACAAATAATTTTTAGTCATCTGAGTTGAGGAGTTGGCTGCTGGCTTGCTTTTCACTTTGTGTTTTCCAGCCAACAACCGAGATTCGTGGCTGTCTCCAGTGTTCACCTTTATGTCACTCATATTTGATTTCCATTAAATGTACTTATCTTCTTATGTATTTACTTCATTATGTCCATAATCCTGCCCAGTACTGTTACTTATTTCATTTAGCACTGGGGAGGAGGCTGCTCTTGAAAATCCACAACACACTTGAATTCTCAGGAAATTACTTCCTAGTTCATTCAGAAATACAAATCTCCTGAGCCACAGAAATGCTGTGCGGCATTTCACACGAAAGGCACGCGTCCATGAGCTAATAGCATGTCTCTGGTGTTTTAGAAAGTTGAGTCAGTGTACTTGGGAAACAAAAGCACACAGGATTCTGAGGAATCGAAGAGAGCTGGGCTCCCCCGAACGTGTGGGGTGCAGGAATCCAGAGACCATGACCTTCTGCAGCTCACTGCCTCCGCCACGCGAGCGCCCACTGCCAGCCTTACCGGCAGCCAAGTGCCGAGTCACTCCTTGGTCACAGAGTGGGGGACGTCCTCCTTCCTTCTTCTGTTTATCTCTTCCTGTGCAGCACTGTATGATTTTAACTGAAGCAGCTCTGGGAAGATGTTTCACTGTTATAAAATAACTTCTAAATTACTTTATCAAATATAAAATAATGTCACTGCTTTGCTGACTGACATTAAATTGAAATATAGGTTTTCATTAAGGAAAAAATGACATGTGGACTATTGAGCCTTCCTAGGGTCAAATTTTGCTTTAAATGTGTTTGTCTTATGTCAAAATATATCCTCTGGGGATACAAAAGTTACATTTCTTGTTATATAGATCTTGCTTTATCTTGGTCTTAACCATCCAGCAGAAAAGTATAAAAACAAAGTATAAAGAGTAAAGCCATATTAATATGCTGAGCTGTCAAAGGCTCAAGTCAACCACTTCTGACATTGCCAGTCCTGCAGATAACCCACTACTGTTATGGACTATTGGACTATATTGGAATATTTTGCAGAATGCATGCACCTACAATATTTAAATGACAATGAAATACCCATCTCTGACAAAACTAAACAAAAGGGATACAAATGAATGACCATTTTGTATCTGAATATTCAAAATAGTTAGGATAGATATACAGCTACTTTCTCTTAATTCAATGAATAAAAGATTTGTGCTAGTAGTGTTTGTGGACAGGATATCATGTCCTCATCTTGTACTATGAATAACCACTAACAAGACACAATGTGCAATGTAGTAATTATTGAAACTGTCCTACTAATTGGTTTTGAAACCGTCTCGTTGCTATTTATCTCTCTCTCTCTCTCTCTCTCTCTCTCTCTCTATATATATATATATATATATATATACTATATCCTCTAGGTACCCTTGAATACATTCCTTTATATAGATCTGGACTTTTTTGTAACTATTTTGAAGTTGTTCCTAGTTATTCATTTTATGATTTCTCTTTTTATAAGTTTCATTCTGTCCTTATAAATGACTATATAAATGGATTTTTGCATAAGGAAGGCTATTCACTTCATATACTAACTTTATTACCATCCTTCAAGGTAAACTCAGTAGGTTTTTTGTGATTAGTTGTCAATTTTTCAATTATAATACATACTTTGTCAATAGCTGCCACTTTGCCTCCCTCATCTAATGGCATCCTCTGACCTGATCTACTTACACTTTACAGATGAAAAAACTATGGCTAAGGAGAAAAGTCAGAATGCCGTTACCAGGGGAGCGGTGGCGGGTGTCTCCTGGTCATGCAGGACTTCCGGTTATCACAATGCAAATGTTACCTTGCTTCCCATTGTCTTCTCTCTTCTCTATATTCTTTGTAAGCCAAGTGTTCATAACCTTAATACTCAAAAGCCAAACAAGACCATTTGTTTTTTGTTTTTTTTTTAAATACATGTTGCAGTCTTCCCATATGTGTGAGTTCTTAAAAAAAAAAAAAAAAAGCTTTTGATTCTTCTTCCAGAACTTGATTCA
Source organism: Octodon degus (assembly GCF_000260255.1). NCBI lineage: Eukaryota > Metazoa > Chordata > Mammalia > Rodentia > Octodontidae > Octodon > Octodon degus. The sequence goes on from NW_004524731.1 coordinate 610,865, forward strand.
GGATTTCACCTCATGGATTAAGCACAGATTGTAATTTCAACAGCTTAGATGTCTGCTAAAGGAATTGAGATCATTTTGATAGCACAGAAACCCAATGTCTCTGCGACACTTAACCAAACCTGACTTTTAATGTTCCAGAATGAGAGTAATCCTGTTCGGCTGAAGATGTCCACACAGGGAGCTAGAGATACAGAAAATCTTCTCTGAGCCTAAAAATACTGGGGGCTGCCATTGCTTTAAAGGGCAAAGTCTGGGAAAAGTCTCTGAGATGCTGAAAGCGAGAGACACTAAGCTAAGCATACTGATGTTTAAAATGTTATGGATATCCGCATCTTGTACAGCAATTAACCACTAAGAAGAATATATGCAGTGTATTATTTGTTGAAAAAAAATGTTATGGATAAGGAATGGGAGGGAAGGAAGAGGAAGAGGAGGATAAGAGGAAGAAACATTCCGTGAGTGTCTTGCAGAATCCTCCAACGTGCACAGGAAGATGCCGTCTAGCAGGGGACGCCTCTGTGCAGACGACTCTAGGGTTAGAGCCCCACTAATTTCTTTACAACCAAATGCTGGCTGCGCTCTTCTCACCGCAGCTTTCTGGGCTGTAGAGGTCCGAGCTGCTGGACACGTTCCCGACAAGCCACGTCTCCTGAATCTCCGCTCGGGAACAGATTGGCATGAGCCTGCCAGATTCTCACACCACCTCGTTCAGACTCTCACCAGGCCTCAGACAGAGGCTGACCCCTGCCTGAAAGTACAAAGCAGCTTCTACTAAACAGAAGGAAGCTGCAGCTCTGTGCTGACCCTGAGGATGGACCTGCATGTCTCGACTACTTTCTTGAACCTGCGCTCTGCGTTTCTAAAAAGCCCCGAGTTCTCATAGCGCTTCGTGCAAAAGATTTTACTCTCTGGCCAACTTCTTTCTGCACTTCATTGCATGCTCCAGTGAGCAATGTTGTTCTTAAAACGAGAGCACAGAGTGTGTTTAACTTTAGGTCAGTAAACGCGACGTGAGTCATCTTACATCTAGCAGGTATTGGTCATCAGCCTTCTAGCACACAGCTGGTGTAAGGGTTGGCTCGTTGTGACAAACTGCGAAGTCCTGAAGCTTAACTGAACAGCTCGGCTCGGGGTGAGTGTCCTCATGGGAAGCACCTTCAGTCTGTGCAAGAGGCGGGCGCACGGAGGAGGTGGGAGGGCTCCACCCGCCCGGGGCAGGAGCCTGCCTGCAGTCTAAGGCAGGAAAGGAGACTTGGCAGCCCTCCCCGTGCGCTCTTGTTGCTTTTCTGTCTTCCGCCGCCTCAGAGCCGGGTGATTGCGGATTGAAGCCTTCACAAACTGTGCAGGAGAGGAAATAAACCCGCCTCCGTTAATGCTGAGTATCAGGTAGTCTGTCTCAGCAATGAGAAGGAGAGAAGTAACCAGGACAAGACACTAGCTGTAACACACTAAACCCCGAAGACAGAAATGTGCCTGGCCAAATCCTCAGGGGAGGAAGGGAACCCACATGAGACCATCAGCCAAGTGAAATTAATCAAAGAAGGTGAGGGATCACGTGGCTTCAGTCTTCTGCGAGAAACCCAAATGATATACAACCTAAAGAGCAAAATAAAAAAATAGATGATAAACAAATTTTAAGGAGGTGGGAAAGGAATCAGGAACGGAGGAGATGGGCAAGTGAGAAGAGGCAAAATTAAAGGATTGCGATACCTCATGTGCACGTGCCACTTGCCCAGATACCTGCATATGTCATGTGTCACACATAGACAATAATAAAAAAGGAAATGTCACCAGTGATCAAATGCCAGTGCACCAGCAGTAGTGGTCAGATTCTGTGTTCACAACAACAATTATCTCAGCTACTCAAACTACTTATCACTTAGACTGCAGAACAACTACAGACAATACACAGCAGTGGGCAATACAGTACATGGGCTTGGGTAACTATCCTGCTGCTTTATTTTTAGTGACTTTGTGTGAGGCAACGAATCTCTCTGAAGTTCCATTTCTAGACCACAAAAAGTACTTCATGAAAACAGCTATTTGATGAGGTTATTGTGCAAATTCATTACCAGAATGAATGAAGCTTGCTTATTAATCGATAAGTAACAGCTCATGTGAAGACAGTGAAGATTTTTTACATATCCTGACTATTCCACCTAGATTCGGCCGTTTTCCAATTAACAAGACACCACTGAAGTCACACAAGCCCATCTTCAATAGAGACAGCAGCCCAGTAGCATTTTCATTTTACATGAGAAGACGTTGAAGTCAGCAGCACTGAAACTGAAAATCCAAGACTTCTGCCACGAACTCCCCACTGGTACGGTCATCAGTCTGGACAGATGTCCATCGTCCAAGCAGCTTTCCACATTAGTGCGCAAAGCAAGTTAAATGACACCGTCGGAGGGTGGGGGCTTCCAGCCCTTCTTGCAAGGCAAACATGATTTGGCCAAGAAGAAAAGCAAGACAGCAAGTTCCAAGGATGGACAAGGACTGCAGTGAGCTGGAGGCAGAAAAGAACTCAGCAGGGCAGTGAGTGCAGCGTGCTGCAGGCAAGCAAGGCTGTCGGGGTGCATGAGCTGCAGTGGATACTGGACTGGGAGTCTTCTTGGAGACTTTATGGAGAAAATGCCTTACTGAAGGTGCCCACCGCAGTGAGCTTTGCCGGGTGAATCCAGGGCCTGAAATGATACCCAAGATTTATACTTTACCTCCATTCTCACATACACGGTAAGAAATCCAAAGTCTTAAAATTGGGCTACACCTGGGCAGCAGGAACCAGGAAATGTTTCTTTTCCACGAAGGCTTCTTGATTGATGAAACGCTCAGGAAGGTTTTTCTCCGGTACTCACAGTATAGAGTCTCATGACACGGTAGTACACAGCACTCAAGGGATCCGCTTCCTAAATTCACTGTGACGAGTGATGAGGACTGGGTCAGGTGGCTGCAGCGAGGTGGAGCTGATGGGCGTGAGCTTGAATAGGGATGTGCCCCATGAACAATCCCAGCTGCATCAATTCTCATGTGAGCCAGCAGTTCTGCGTTGTCCATCAAAGCTTGGATGTAAAGCATCATTTGAGTCTGTATTGATTCCTTCCAAATGAAGAAATGGCTCATTCCAAACAAAGAAATGTTTTTTAACAAAGACAAAAAATTTGTGTTTTTTCTTCTTCTGGTTGAGAAATGGAACTCCTCCATAAGGTTATTTATCTGTCACTGAAAGGTCATGTGACATTTCTGCAGGGACGAATAAAGGACAGGCGTCTCATAGATTCTATGCCCACTCACTGCCTTTGAGTAGCTCCTCAGCCTCTCATATAAGACACATTGTCTGTACACTTTTCATGCATATTTCCACTCATAATTCTAGTGTTTCTTTGAATGAAATTTCTTTTTTGGTCACTGGATATATCTAAAATTTTCATTTTTATTGTAGAACAAGTTTTACTTTTTAGGAGTTTTTGGTATTTCTCCCTCTATATGTAAGAAAAATAAGAAGATATTATTTATGTGAGAAAAAATTAAAATAATAAAAAGGTGTGGCTTTAAAGGTACAAAATAGGCCAAGGGGACTTCAGCGAGGGTAACCTTTCCTGTATGAAGGCCAGAATGCAAAGCATGTCTCTGCGGCGACCGCCCCGTGAGGGCATGAGGACTGGGTTCCCCTCTTCAGTGTCTGGGAGTCATCTTCAAATCAGGAGGGCTCTGCAAAGTCCACTAGGTGATCCCCAGCTCAACCATCCCTGGGCCACCCCGACAGCCTTGCTTGCCCATCTGCACACTACACATGCTGCGCTACTGAGGCAAAAGGAACAGTGGTCCAGCTTCTGTGGCAAACGCATACAGCTGGGCCATATTCTGGGTGGGTTCCATTCAAGGCACTCAGGAATATGCAGCACTCTGCAGAGGCTGGCTCTGTAAAGAACTGAGATTTCCAGTGTGGATTATTGGGGTACATATTGAGACAGTCATTCTGCGGAGACAGCGTAATGAAGGAGTGTGGTTGATAAACTACCCGGAGCTTTATGCATGTTTCCCTACAAAGAACTCATTGTGAGAAACATAAATCATATGCAACAAGTGCTTGGCTGTGTGCATAGAAGCGTGGCGCTCAGCTCTTCTGGAATGTGTGGGAGGAAGTGTGCAGCGCTGCAGCTTGGGCTTGCAAACACTGGAAGTCCCGGATTTCCAGGGCCTTTCATGAAAGTGACCCATGCACTCTTGGTTTGCAGCTTCGGTGCTACTGACTTCAGCATCTTCTCATGTAAAGTGCTACTGGGCTGCTGTCTTACTGAAGTTTGGGTCATGTAACTTCAGAGGTGTTTCATTAATTGGAAAACTGCCGAGTTTAGATGGAATAGTTGGGATATGCGAAAAATCTGCACTGTCCTCCCATGAGCTGCTATTTATGGATTAATAAGCATGCTTCATTCTTTCTAATAATAACTTTAAACAATAGTCTCATCAAATGGCTGTTTTCATGAAGTACTTTCTGTGGTCTAGAAAGGGAACTTTAGAGAGGTTCATTGCCTCATGCAAAGTCACTAAAGTCACTAAAAATAAAGCAGCAGGATAGTTACCCAAGCCCATATACTGTATTAACCACTCCTGTGTACTGTTTGTAATTGTTCTGCGGTGTAAGGTGATAAGTAGTCTGAATAGCTGAGATAATTTTTGTTGTGAATCCAGAGCCTGAGGACAGCGGACAGTGGACACACAGTGCTCCCCGGGATCTTACGTGGGTTTCATGGCCTCTCCTTAGTGTGTGCCTTTCCATAGTCATTTCTTTAATATGAACCCAGCCAGACAAAACTGCTCTCCATACTCTGACAGCACTAGAAGGAAAGCTTGCTACCAGGCATCACAGGCCACAGTCCCTACGCACAATCATTACTGAGAAAATAGTTTCACTGTTGCTAGGAACTGGTGTCTAGAAGGGCCATTGCCCTTGTCACAGATGGGGCTAGGGGACAATACAAGTAAGGAGGGATCGCCCACAAAGGCGCCAGGATGTAAAAGATCAGAAAGAAACAAGCTCTCGGTGTTGGAGTTTATGTTGGAGTACAGGACCTCTAGTGGGACAACGAGATCTGAACCTTGGGCAGGAAGGGAAGGAATTCATCAAAATAATCCAATCTAGTCCAGTAGTCCATAATAGTAGTGGGTCATCTGCAGGACTGGCAATGTCAGAAGTTGTTGACTTGAGCTTTGACAGATCAGTATATTAACATGGCTTTCCTTTTTATACCTCGTTTTTATACTTTTCTGCTGGTGGAGACCAAGATAAAGCAAGACCTCTATAACAAGAAATGTAACTTCTGTATCCGACAAGGTCAGTCACCTACAATATTTAAATGGCAATGAAATACCCATCTCTGACAAAACTAAAAAAAGAGGATATAAATGAAGGACCATTTTATGTCTGTATATACATAATAGTTAGGATAGATATACAGCTACTTTCTCTTAATTCAATAAGAAGAAAGATTTGCACTAATAGGGTTTGGACAGGACATCATGTCTGCATCTTGTACTATGAAGAGCCACTACGAGGACATCAATATGAAATGTTTAATTATTGCAACTGTCCTACTAACCTGTTTTCAAACTGTCTCACTGCTATTTGTTTCTCAATAAAATTAAATTTTAAAAAGGGGAAGGGAGAGAGAACCATCTCCTGTTTAGAAAAGCTGGTATGTTACAAGGTCAAAAGTCAGGCACAAAGAGATGCAAATCACTGTCCTCCATTCCAGGGTTTCCGTGTGTGCTTGTCCTTGAAGGAAGGTCATGACTCTGAGGTGCGGAGGGGAGGGGAGGGTGAGCCACAGGGAAGTCTATTGTTCCAGTTTCCTTGTCTCCACCAACAGCTGTCTCACACGTACTGTACCGCTGGGTTTCCACGTGCATCAACCCAGGTCAGAAACGTAAAGATCCTGCCAGCTTCCTGGGCAAGCGCAGGCTCCTGGAGCAGCGGCCTTGCACGTAACTCAGGGGCAGAAAGGATGCGCAGGACAAGGGCTGAAGGATGCAGGATTTCACAAGAAGGAGCAACTTCTTGCAGCTGTGATCCCCGGGGGCTCGGCAGCCCGTAGAGGGCAGCTGGAGCCCAACATCCACCTAGAGGGAATAAAAATGGGTCCCTTGGTGAAGAAGGCAGGCGTGTGCAAAGTCAGAAATACTCAGCCGCTGGACATAAGCTTCTGAGCTTTAATTTCAATGTTTCCGTATTGGCTTCTTGAAGAAGATCGTGGCGGAGGGCAGAGCAGAAGCAGGAGCAGCGCGGAGCAGAAGCAGGAGCAGCGCGGAGCAGAAGCAGGAGCAGCGGTCTCTGCGCCACCACCCCTTCGTGTGTTCTGACCCAGCGGAGCCAGCCACAGCAAGGTTTAGTCTCTACTTCCTGGGCACTTATACACGATGTGATCGGAGTATAAGGTGAACACTTGATTTCTTATAGAATTATTACAAGGAAAGAGGACCCATGCCATCAGTCTCTCTTAGAGTACTCCTCCTCACCTCGCACACACTCTTTCCTTCGCTCCTCCCGCTGTCTGAAGCAGTTCTGACACAGTTTTTCTAGGGTGACCTTAGTTGCGCCGTCACATCTGCTAGATGTCTTGAATTGATGCAACATATTTACTGTTCACGGTTGTTTTGACTTTGGGAAAGAACCAGAAGTTGTGGCGTGCCATATGTGGGTTTGTTTGCTTCGTTTGTTTGTTTTTGGCGCACTGGGAACAGAACCCAGGACCTCATGCTTGTGAGGCACGCAGCGTGCTGCTGAGCTAATTCCCCAGCCCCAGATATGGAAAATAAGATAGATGAAGGTACAATATGATGTGTTTATTTTACCTGAAGGTCACCTTCATCCACTGTTGGTAAAATTATGGGACAACTATTTGAAGTGTGTGTGTGTGGGGGGGGAATATTTTGAAGGGGATTAGTTACAATAAATCTTTTACTGTAATAAAAATTTTAATTGAAATACTCTTCTTATATATTGACTGTCACACATTTCTCTGCCACCTTATGCCAGAGTAATCTGGCTCCTGCCCGCCCCCCTGCAAAGGTCAGGCTGCTGTGCATGGGTGGCAGCGCGCAGGAAAGAGAACCCTGAGTCAAGCACAGGACACGGCAAGAGTTGTGCTTCTGTCTAGCGCGAGGCGGAAGACTGACCCACGGCTGAGCTCATGGCTGAGCCGGCTGCTCGAGGCCGAGTCCCCGGGGACGGCGCTGCTCCACCAGGGACGCGCTCCCTCCCGCTTCCTCCTGCTCTCAGGTTCTGGCTTCCACGGGATGGAAGCTTTCTCCCACGGTGGCCCGCCACCCTCTCGGTCCTGCCTTGGAGCCAGCCTGTGATGGACTAAAACCTTGGAAACCCTGAGCCAAAATAGACCTCTCCTGCCCTTAGCTGTGACTGCCGCGTGCTTCGCTCAGCAAAGAAAGGGTGACTAACATGCCATGGACCTAATGTCTATTTTAGGATAATATATATGCCATATATAAGTACGTAGATAATATGCTTATGGCAGGTATAAATATATATGAATAATATATATGAAAGCATATGGAAAATATCTGTCACTGTGTTCCTGGTTACAACAAAAGTTCAGAAATAAGTAAACTGAAATAATTGAACCTTTTATCATATTTATCTATCTGTAAATAGGTAAGTAATAGTATATATAAGGACTGGAATAGACTATGGATGGAAATTAAGGCTGATATCATTCTTAATGCTTTTACATACAAGGAGTTCAGTTCTAGCATTCCTTGGAGAAAAGCGGGAAAGAATATCGAATAGTAGTATTTGTCAACTGGTAGTTTCCTTGAGCAAAACATTTCTTGGACTAGCAAGGGACAGGAGTATGATCTTGCCAGTCATTCTGATTTATATTTTGTTTGGGTGCATGAACTAAAATGTTCTTACACTAATTCTCAGCCATGTGCTGGCTCCCCCAAATTGTTTGGTACTTCTCAATGGAGAAAGAGGTGATGGGACTGCTTCCGTCCTTCCCACTCTGATAAGTGAAAATCGATATGCTGGGGCAGCATTGCCTCTCACAGGAATCAGAAAGAAAAGTGTGTGTGTGTGTGTGTGTGTGTGTGTGTGTGTGTGTAGCATATAGTTCAATTGTATCTATTTAATCATTTTGGAACACTCATTTTTCTTGATATTCTAAAGCTCTTCATAAATTTGGGGAGCCATTATTTGTCATAGGTATGACTATTTTTAAAATCATCATTCCTTTCAAGCATTGTGTCCTTTTGTGTTGTTCAAAATATTTATGTAGTTTTAACTTTCTTTTATGATCTCTGAGTCCTCTGGTTTTCTGCTAAATTTGTACAACTCTGTTTTGTGTATTTGCACCTTCCTGCCTCCACTCACGGGAAGCGAGCCCTCCCTAGCTAGGAAGGAGGCTACGGGGGCATTGTGCACACAGAGAATGCTCGCAGACACCCAGGAAGAGGGCCAGGGGCCAGGCTGCAAGGGGACAGGCAGGCTCAGAGCAATGCCAAAAGCACACCGGGGCAATGAAGGGCCATTCTGTGGTTTGTTCCTTCTCTTCTGACCTGTTGTGTTCTAAGGCTCCTATAAGAATAAGAAAAATATAAAACACTGACTTTAAAGCACACAGATATATGTCCAGTGTCTCCCAATTTAATCTGAATTTGCTCCTGAACTTTTTCAGATTTTTTCAGTGTCCAATCTCCCTTCCCTCCTCACAGATATGCAGACCCTGCTGCCCTCTATTAACTACTGAACCCCAAGTTAAATCACAGCATTGAGAACTTGTTTCTGCTCACAATCCCCTGCACCCTGGACCCTCCAATGAGCTGACCCCTCCTGACCCTGTGGGGTACCAGAGGCCAGCCCGTGGGGGGATCAGCATTACTCCCACCTATCATCACTCCTGATGTGTGAAAACCACCAGGTCCCAGCATCCTTAGATCAAATCCCAACACCACCAAGTGAGAAGGCAGACACTGAGGAAACGCCACGAAGCCCAATCAAGATCAGCAGCAGCAGCAGCAGCAGATGTGGCCCCCCTTGGGGCTGTCAGATTAGGGACTCAGAATGTACCTCACCCCAGCAACTGACTGCTTTGCACCCTGGAGTGCAGCGCCAGGAGAGAAGAGGGGCAGCAGCTAACGATGCGGATTTGGCAATGGTCCTCTTGCTCTATGTGTGGGACACTGAGTAAGGTAATTGACCTCCCTCAAGTTCCTTTTCAAACCCACAAAAATTACCTAATAGAAACAGCCACTTGATGAGCTTGTTGTGCAAATTTATTATTACAGTGGATGAAAAGTGCTCATTAATCACTAAGTATTAGCTAAAATGAATATTTTTTACCTACCGTAAGTGTTCACCTTATCTTATGTAGTTTTTCGATACACGGGATATCTCTGAAGTCACATTAGACTGTCTTCATACCACAATAAATGGGGAAAATCTATAATAAGCTTGTTTTATATAAAAAGTTGAAGTCTGTAGAATTAAAATTTCATGTCTAAGAGTGAACAGCTGGTAAGTACTCTGCTGTAAAGAGAAACTTGAGTCATTTGTAGGAAATCAGATTCACTTTGGGACCAAACGTGAGGTGAAAGCAAGCGGACACGCAAGTGGAACACCACATGGTTTCTTTTGAATGAAAAATCCAAAATATATATAAAGGGTGAAATTAAATATAGATCACAGAAAGCTAGTGAGACAGAGCTTTTGCAAAAGGGAAGACAGCGAAGAGATGGCTGGAAAACAAAAAGTATGAAAACAGAATTAAAATGTGTATCAGCTCCTCATGAGAATACAATCACTATATGCTGCAAATAAATACAAAAAATAAAAGTTGAACAAAAATAAGAAAGCTACAGTGGCCCAGGTGTTCTCCTTTCAGGCACTTCTGGCAGTCTACAGCACTGATAATCTCAGCGTTGACAAAGGACCGCAATGCTAGCAGCTTTCCAAGTCATTCGCAGCATACTCAAAGATGCTGACTGTTTGATTAACTAAGTTGTGGTTGAAAAAAAGACCTGAAGAGCTCAATTGTCCTACTCAGTGTCATTGAACCTGCAGCAAAAGATTGTTCCAAATATTCTGTATTTAACCTCTATCTTTGGCCATGGAGATAGTTCAGTAGAATAAGTGCTTGCCTGGCAAGCACAAGGTCCTGGGTTCAATCCCTACAAAAAACAAACAAACAAACAAAAAAACACTACCCTAAATTCTTAGGATCCTTAGGATAAAGGTACCAGAGTCTTAAGTGAAATACAAGGGCTGGCGAGATAACTCAGCAGACTAAGAGCCTGCTTAGGTAAGTGTAGGGACTGGGGTTCAATCCCCAGTACCACATGCTGTGCCAGTGATTGGGGTCCAAGTGTGGTGGCAGATGCCTGTAATCCCAGCTGCTTGGGAGAATGAAAACAAGAGGATTACTATGAGTTAGAACTGTGTAATGAGACCCTGTACCAAAAATAAATAAATAAATAAATAAATAAAAATTAAAAAATGAAATGATATACAAATAGTAGGAATTTGAGGAATGATAAAAGGATTTCGACACAAACTGATAAAGAAACTCAAAAGAGGATGCCGATCTGTCCACCTGCCATGTTTCTCTCCATCGTTCCCACTTTTAAAATAAAACAATCATTGTGAACTTCAACATTATACAGATGCAGCATCTTATCAATTTTCTTCCTCCAAAGTGCTGTTAGTTTGTGGGGTTTTTTACCACACCCAACTCAGACTTCTGCCTTTTAAAGCAGAGATTGTACCAGTGCTAGTGAGACAGCTTTCAGTAACATTAGACAAGGATGAAGACAAGGACACAATGCACATGGACAGCAAGGAGCCCCAGACTGCGAAAAGCTCTGCGCTACCAATGCGCGCCTGTCCCTGACCGTGGCTGTGCTGTCCCGGCTGCCTCAGCGCCCTGACCAGGTCCAAATGGCCATCTCCCGCAATCACTGTGGTTCTGGGAAGGGCCGGAGGTCAGGTGGTGCCAGGTCTGGTGAAGAAGGCGGAGGATGGCACAAGCCTGCCTTCCCTTGGTTGGCACTGGGTTGGCTCCACTGTTTTTAGCCAGAACTTGTAAAGAAACTCACCAAAGAAGATTTCCACAACAGCTGCAGAAAGTGGCAAGAACCATGTGCCAGGTGTGTGTAAAGTGCTGGGAAGGGCTTTGAGGAAGATGCATGGGAATAGTCCTTTACTGCAATACATTTTTGAATTTATATATTCACCATAAATTTTGATCACACCTCGTATGACGAGCTGTGTTCTGGATAAGATCTTTCTTCATTCACGCATATTCACATCCACATATCCTCTGGTGCCGTTTGCATTAACTTGCTATAAAGCAGAGAACCTGGTACTGCCCATAAAGTGAGCCTCAGAGGATAACCCAAGATAAAGGAAGAAACAAAAGGCACTTCTCCAGAGCCCTGGGAATCCTATTGGTGCTGTAGTCTAGTCTAAGGCTGTGTGGCCCAACATACCATCCATATCAACCAACAAGGACCAGTGACAGGCTCTCCTGAGGAAACACCAGGGGAGCTGAGCCTCTCGGATCTGCAGAGTCGAGGCTGGAGTGGCCTCAGCTCCCCTGCTGCTCTGTGCCCAGTGCCGCCCCCAGTGTCATGGAGGTCACTTGAGGACTTCGCTCTTCCTGAGCTTGCCTTCCTCCCCACTCCGCCGCTCATGCCCGTACCTAGCCGCCATATCTCCAATGAGCAAATCCGGCATGTTGGTGGGGTAGAACATGAACTTCCTCCTTTGCTCTGCCTGGATGCTGCAGGCCCTTGACACCCGTCTGCCATGTCTTTCAAAGGGCCTGCAAGGTCGTGACCACAAAGCCTCAGTGAGGAGCCCAGAGTGACCCTGACTTCTCACACTGACTAGGGATCAGGGACTTCCTGAATGAGATTCCGCAGCTCACGTTTGGAAACAGAATACATGAGGTCAGAACATGGCTGCTCTTGCTGCTGAGATGCTGCAGGAAGGACCATAGTGACAGAGAGATGCTGTTTTTGGTGGCAAGAACAGTGTTTCGAGTGGGATTATTCAGTACTCTAGGCACGAACGCCGTCTTCATGGGTTCAGACATGAAAGTGACTCAAAGCCCACTACAAGGCCAAAAGCCCAAGTGGGATCCAGGTCTTGCTTCCCATGTCTCCGCCATTCGGACTTGGAGGGGGTCTCAGCCCCAGACTGAGGGCCTGTCTGTCTGTCTGTCTGAGAATAGCGCAAGAGTCCAGGCCCCATCCCTAGCTAGGCACATACCACAGGCAGCACAGGGACAACACAGGGAGTCTGCGATCTGACACACACAGGGGTACCCTTCCCTCTACACATAAGGCTCTCAGAGGGTTCGGCCTGGGAAGACCAGACATGTTTTGGAAACTACTGCGATGCCACTGGCCTGAAATGTTCTTGTCCTTGGTGTCACTTGTGCATTCCAAGTGTGAGCAGGGCTGTTCTAGCCTCCTTCTTATGCTCTTAACCCAGCTCCCCCAGCTCTAGAGCTGCTTTCAAAATTTCTCTTTGTCACTGAGTTACATCCTGATTTTTTTAAGTTTCATTGTTTTATTCAGGAATGTACAACGTTCTGATTTTTTAATTTAATTTTTTAATGTATGTGGTTGTTACAAGGTCTCACTATGCAGCTCAGATTCATAGTGATCCTGCTATTTTCAACCTCACCAGCACTGGGATTACAGCTCTGCACCACTACGCCCAGATGCTGGCAGACTTATCATGCCCTGGGGGCAGGGATGGATCAGCATTTGGTGCCCGGATTAAACTGCATTCTCTGCACTTGCCTAAGCTGCCACCTTAGTCTGCTGAGCTATCTCTCTGGACCTTGATGTTTATGTTTTAAATTGTATCATGTTCCCTCTGGAGGGAGGGAGGGAGGGAGGGAGGGAGAGGGAGAGAGAGAGAGAGAGAGAGAGAGAGACATCTATGTAATTTTTATGTCTTGTCTATGAGCTTTGTGTCCCTAAACCATAATGAAAGCATCACACTTTTCTCACTTTTCTACCTAGTTCTTAGAAAACTACCTAACATATTATAAGTTAAAAAAGAAGATAATTATTAATTAATATTTCTATCCTATTTGTCACAACATAAAACTACACCATTATCACTGAACTTAACTGAAGAAAGCAAAACCTACAGAGAAAACTCCACCTACATAGCCAGACCTGGTAACTGTTTACCTTTAAAAGTGAATTAACATCCCTGGGAGCTAACGAAAGCAGAGAACATGCACAAGAGGTAATTCTAACATCATGAAGTGCTAGAATTTCTGAAAGAAGATAGAGCGGGATTGTGAAGAAAAGTTCACGGAGAACTCTCACAGGTGTGGCCACAAAAGCTGATGGCCGTGTTGTCGGAGCGCAAGAAAGGCTGAGCTGCACCTTGTCGGACAGCGCTATGAGGACAAAGACAAGCAGGGCCAGGCCTGACCTCATTAGGTTCGGGAGTGGCACTGCAGGAGAAGATTCAACGGAATTCACAGCAGACAGCTCAGAAGCAGCCATCGACTATGAGGCAAGAGGTGTCAGAGGCCATGTCCCCGGCTTCTGTGTGTGGGTGAAGGGACGCCAGGAGCATCCCACGTGGTGGTTGCTGTGACAGTCCGGGTTGGGCTGTGACATAAACCTACCTGGGGACAGAGATAGCAGAGAGGTGAGTGTCTCAAAACAACCAGTGCAGCCTTCTCAGCTTCGTGCAGGACATGAACTTAACTCATGCAATACAAACATGCAGTATACTTACTATAGAACTGCAAGATGTTTTTCATTTTAAAAAAGTTGCTCATGGACTAAGTGAAAAGGGAAACTACTTTTGGAGATTGAGCCCTTTGAAGTAAATTTCCAAGAAAGCAGCCTTTAGGTTTCTGTGGGCAGTTATTAGCCTAGTCTTGGTTAGTAGTGATTAGCAAACCCAACTGGCACAGTCACATTGGACAACCTCCTGCTAACATCCTCCAGTACCTTCCCACCAGCTACCCCAGGGTGAGAAACCTTGCAGGCCGTATGTTTCCTGGGAGTTGATCCAGCTTCCCTCCCTGTTGCAAAGCCTTGACCCCAATTGCATTAGTCTTATAAATTTTTCCTTCCCATTTTTGAACTGTTTGATGCAACTTTTCTTGTAAAATTCGGGAGTTTGTGCATTCATTTTCAAGTTGACCAATTACAGTGATGTACAGTGTGAAGCTTGGATACATGTCTACATTGTGAAGTTATCAAATCAGGGTATTAGCATAACCCCAATCTCCTACATTTATCACTCAATAGTGATGAAATACCTCAAATCCTCTCCTCTATTTCTTTGGAAATATAGAAGACATTATTATTGACTACAGCCCTGTTATTGAGCAACAGTCACCAGGACTCATTTCTGCTCTTAGCTGTAGTCCTGGGCGCCCCATCCAGCCTCTGCTGACAAGTCCACATTCCATGTCCAGTCTTGGGTAAGCGCTGACCTGTTCTCTATTGCTCTTGTGGGCGTATATTCAAGATGCGTGATTACATTCATCCTGGAGAACTGTGCAGAGAGACACCACGTTGTAAGCATCTCTACCTCTCCTTCCCCTCTGATTTTCCCTCTGCCCTCATCCCCAGATGCCCTCGTTCTCCTCATCTTCCCCTGCTTCATACTGTCTTTTATTTTGCTCATTGAATTACTTATATTTTGGGTTTGTCATAGAAGAGTACCATGTGATGTTTAACCTGAGTCTGATTCATTTCACTTAGCTTTATGGTCTCAAGGTACATCCATTCTCCTACAAGGGATTTAAATTCATCCTTCTTCATGGACATCCGCAGCTGTAGAAGCATATACACTCATCCGCTGATTGAGGCATAGGCCCCTCCCAGAATTTATTCAGATGCTGTGAATTGGAATTAAAGCCCTCACATTATGGCCACACACCCACGCCATCTCCTTCCCTGAGATCCATGCTTTTGCTTCCACAGCGAAGCAAGACGATGTGGCATTTACCTCTCTATGTCTGTCTTATTTCACTTAAGATGATGTCCTCCACCTTTATTTAAGTTGTGCAAAATGACAGGATTTCATCTTTAGATGACTGACTAGCACTCTACTGTGTATGTGTGTGTACTTGTGTGCTTGCATGTGTGTGTGTGACACACATGCCCATACTCTACATTCTCTCCAGCTACCACCTACCGATGGACACTTAGGTCGATGACATCTCTTGGCTACTGCAAGCAGAACTGCGAACAGCACTGCCTCTTCCACTTCCTGGTCTGTGTTTTTCTGCGCCATGTGGCTGAAGCCTAAGGCTTGAGCCTAGGAGTCGTGCTGCTTGGCTAGGCTTCTGGACTGCTTCCTTGCCCCTCAAAGGCACACAATTTATTTCAGAAACTCGGAGATTCAGGAGCAAAGTTCTCAGGTCCCGTGCGGTCTGCACCCACCCCGGCTCCTCAGTACTTTGACCCCACACGTGGCAGTGACGCTCCTTCACCGCTGCCCAGGCCTCTCCCCCGCAGCGCTCACTCTTGCCACCACCTGTCTCTCCCCTCGTCCCGCTGACTCTCAGCTTCATGGCCCCAGCTCCTGCCCTGAGCCTCTATGCCCTCCGTCCTCTCACTCAGCGTCCAGCTGCCCCTTGCGTCCACATCGGTGCTGTGTGTCTCCTCACTATGCGACACAGTCCTCGGGGGCCTGATGCCCTGCTGCACCTGCGTAATTACATTCTGCTCTTAATTTCCTCCCTTGTGAGGTGAAAGCTCTGGGTTGCGTGGTCTGTTCCTATTTTCCACATTTACGATGGACATCAGGGGACCGAGGAGAGGAGCTCCATTTGCCACTTGGTTGTGTCTATTCGTGACACAGTGCTTCTTCCTTGAGGCAGATATCATCAGGGATCCAACACCGCCCTGCCGTGAGAGCAGAAGACACAGCCACTCTCAGGGCCACATCGGCCAGCCACCAGGACTTGGGCCAGCCACTGAAGCATAGATATTTACTGCCTTGGAAGGATCCATTATCATTTTTCCTTTTGCATAAACTAGGTCTAGTGCCCTCATCCTGAGAAGAAGGATGATGAGAAACAAAACCAAGAGTGACCACATGTGCTGTGGTGTCCGCGCTGGTCTTGCTAAGTGCAGAGTGGCTCAGAAGCCTGACCTGGGCTGGTTTGGGTGAAGAATCTTGAGCAGACCCCCACAGGTATGGCAGACTGAAGCTAACCTCCCGCTATAAGTGCAGCGGGAGGAGCCAGGCTAGGGACATCCAGGGCCCATAATTCCCATGCCCTGCTCTTACGGCACATGGCCTGGGTGCTGCCGCCCACTGCTTTGTCACTCACCCCGGGACCAGCCAGGTCAGGCAGCCTTTCTTCCCTCCAGGAGACCACTTGTTGCTGCAGACTGAGCTCTCGGGGAGAGTCCACCAACACCCGTCCACAAGCCCAGCCCACGCAGAAGCCATGCAGAATCTCACCTGGGCTGTCCAGCAGTTTTGATATGGCCCTAATTAGGCCCCCTGTCTGAGGACACTACCTGGGAACTGGATTCTAATTCCCCCTCCGCATTCCCACTGCCTTGTCCATCCTCATCACAGTAACAGCATGAACTGTGATGTGTGGGCCAGAGGAGGCTGCTGCCCTTAAATGCTTCCCTGCTCCAGCCACGCAGCCCAAGCCACGGACTTGAACACCAAAGGGTGCACTGCGTGGAGAGTACTGAAGAGACAGTGACAATCACCTGCTGCGGCCAAGACAGGATTCGCCGAGAAGGTGAAGAAGCCCCTCGGGCGCTGTGGCATGACCCAGGTCCACACCAAGTTGCTCAACTCCCCTTGCACCACCACTGGTTGGAGTATGCAACAGACACTAAGCTTGACGAAAATTCCAAATGAGGACACCTTTGCAAGTACCTTATAAATATGGGAAGTCTATCCTGCCACCAAGCAGTCGGTCCCTTCTTGACAGCTGGGACACGAGACTGCTCTCCGACCACCTCTGGGAGTGCTGCCCTGCTCTGGGGACTGTAAGTAAGAAGCACCTCTCGCGCTGTCGCACTGTTCCTCTCCTGGAAGCTGAGACCCCATCTGACCCCAAATGGAAGGCTGCTTCTGGGAGCCCCTGGATTCCCTGAGGGACTCTTCTGTAGGGGACCCTTGTGGCCCCTGAATACAGGTTCTGCCTGCTGAATTCAAAAGACATGTGTGGGTTTTGTTCAAGGCAGAGGTGACCTCTGTGGCCTGCCGAGATAAGCAGCAGTAGCCTTGTAAATACTCTTGTGCTGTGCAAAGTGTCTGTTGTTTCTTTGCATGCTTCTTTTAGTCAGATTACTTATGTGTGGTGCTGTTGAGTGGTGTTGCTTGCCTATATACTCCCTTGTCAAAGGACCCTCTGCGAACTATCCACCGCTTCCTGCTCTGTGTTTTCTTATTTTTCTCTCTAGAATTTATTTTTTAATTTTATTTTATTGAAAAACAAGTATGAATGAGAAAGTTTCAAAACTGATTAATAGGACAGTTTCAATAATTAATACATTGCACATAGTTATCTTCTTAGTGGTTCTCCATAGTACAAGAAGCAGACAGAATATCCTGTCCAAACACTATTAGTACAAATCTTTCTTCTATCAAATTAAGCAAAAGTAGCTGTATATCTAAACTATTCTGCATATACAGATACAAAATCGTCCTTCCTTTGTATCCTCTTTTTTTTGTTTAGTCCTGTCAGAGATGGGTATTCCATTGGCATCTAAATGCCCGTTGTGTCCTCTGCTGGACACAGATTTCTGGTCTGAGGCAGCCCCTCCCGTCTGCCGCTGCTCTCTTGGCCAGAGCCTTTGGCATCCTATGCAAGCAATCACTGCAGAGTTCCCAGTCCAGAGTTTTCCTTCTACATGGAATGCTCAGAGCTGTATGGCTGCAGGTCTCAAAGAGACAATTACTGACCTCACAGCTGTCCTGTTTGGATATGCAGAGTAGGACCTACCAAGTCACAGGGTTGTCTACACAAGTTTAGACACACTTATTTTCCAAAAGTAGTGAAAGAAAGCACCATTACCTTTACAGTTAAAATGTAAATATGCAAGCAAAATAGTAAAAATAAGAAAAGATACCATTAGCCATCATCATTATGAGCTTGAACTAAGACAGCCTGGGAACACACAGGCAAGGCCTTGCAGAAGCCACGAGTTCACGGCACACCCAGGGACACTGCAGGGACGGCAGCTCTCGCCCAGGCCGTCAGATGCACGCCTCCCTCCTGCACCCGCTGCCTCTGAGCCTGCTCCTGGCAGGACAGTAAGTACGGGCTGACTCCTCGCTCCCCACACAACAGAACCCTCCTCTTCCTCCCTCCAGGTGACTCCAGCCATGAGGACCCTCGCCTTCCTCGCTGCCAGTCTCCTGCTGGTCCTGCTGGCGCAGGCTGAGCCTCTCCAGGGAAGAGCTGACCAGGCTGAGCCTGAGATGCAGGGCGTGGAAGAGGACCAGGCTGCAGTCATCTCCTGGGAAGAAAGGCCTGCTCTGCAAGATGGAGGTGAAAGAGGGCGACAGCACACACGCAGGGAGTGGACAGCGAGGGTGGAAGCAGGCTTGGGGCTGGGTTAGATTTAGCCGACTTTATTTCACTTCCTGTACCTGATTTCCTAATTGAAAATTAAGAGCTAGAGTCTGTGAAACTTTCTTCAAGAAAAACTTGATTCCCTGACACTCTTAAGAAACTCACTAATCAATATGTGAAGAAGCCTACAGACCAGCTCTGTCGGAGTCTCAACGCAGAGTTAGTAGCAGGGAGAGTGTTTCCTTCCTGTCTACTGGGAGGATCTATAGAAACTGAAAATGTGTGTGGGGCTGTGTGCACGTGACCGTGTGACAGGCCAGCAGCAGGGAAAAGGAAGACATGTGAGAATGACCGAGGCGCTCATGGCCCAGGTATGATCCTGCGTGTTTAGAGCCACGTTGCGTCTCTTCATTCCGCTCTCCCTAGTGTACTAAGCTGAGGCCACACCCCCCAGCAAGGACCTTCTCAGGACGTGCTTCACATCCAGGGCTGTCCCCAGAGCTTGACGCCCGCTGTTTTCCCTCTGTCCCCAGGTCCAAGGGCAGGCCTGATCTGCCGTTGTAGACAGACAAACTGCCGTTCTGGAGAACGCATCCTGGGAGTCTGCACTTTCCAGAATCGAGTCTACAGATTCTGTTGCCGCTAAACATCCAGGAAAAAAAATGAAAGTATGTTCGGGGCCTACAAGAGAATTGCTGTTTCCTCTGAGATATGTCTTCCAATATTTTCTTTCCTTAAATAAATCCCTGTGGAAGTGCTCTGTGTTTGTCTCCTTGAATTTTCCTTGTTTAGCTTCCTGAGGACTCCGATATGCAATTACAATAAATCTATTTACCTATTTATCTATTTGTTTATTTTTTAAAGAGAACACAAAATGCTAATAAGAAGCTAGAGATGATACAGAATTTCACTTCTAAATCAAGCCTTGGCAACAAATCCTAAGAATGCTGAGAGTGACCCCAGAATTCAGGAACAAAGGAATAAGATTCAAGGAATGCTGCACATCCCACCAGCATTTCTGCATTGTGTACAAGAGGTCTCATAGCAGGATTCAAGCTGGGAAAATTGGGCTGCCTGAGCCAGGTTCCTATAACTCCCATGGAGCTGGTTTTGTGTCCTTCACATAATTATCATTACTCCCAAGTTGGGAACTGGATTATTTTGGCACCCCTCTTCCAGCACCTGTCCTTACCCAGATTCCGCTAGCCCCTTCTATGTCCCTGTGTTCTCTCCCCAGATTTCACTTTGTCACTGAACTCTGTCCTGATTTCCATACTTTCAATTGTACCACATTACCTATGTTGATCTCTAAAGTTTTTTTGTTTTGTTTTGTTTTTCTGCACAGAATTAAAATCATGCACTTCTACCCTTTGCAGTTGCAGGATTTGCAGAGCAAATCTTCTTGTAACTCAAAGGAGAGCCCCATGCTCTGCTCACTGCTGCCTGTGCCGCCCACGCAGCTCCCACATACGAGGCTGGTAATGGCAAGGTTGTGGTTCTTAAGTCAGTTTTATACAGTTTTATTTAACTGCATGGATTTACATTATTATAGCTAAAATTGAAAATTACAGAGCTAAAGCAGAACTCTCTCCAGTTCGTAGGACAGTTTACCTTTTAAGAACCAATTGAAATCACACAGACCTAAATATAAGATAATAAACAAACGCTAATATCAGCTAATAAATAAATATGACTTCATGGAGATTGGAAACTTAAAATAAAAGAAGAGTGTGGCCATAAAAGATTTCTTGGTGAATCTTCCTTCCAACAGAACAGAAATGGATAACTTGGGTGGAGTGGAAGAAGAGGTAGAAAATAGTGTAGACAGAGGTAGAGGTGAAGGAGAGGGACATGCTGGGTCAGGATCTGGCTCCATCAGATTGGGGAGAGGTGTTGTGAGCCAGCAGGAAGACATGGATTTCCCAGAAGACCCTTCAGAAGGCCACCAGAATGACATCCCTGTCCACTCATGGGATACAGAGACATCAGGAGCATCTCATTTGGTGAAACCTATAACAATCTAGTTTATGCCATCACACATGATAATTCTAGGAAGATGTAATAAAAAATAGAGCAGGAAAAAATCTCCAAAGGTGCAGGGCAACTTGAAAACCTCCAGTATGCCCAAAAATTCAAAACTGCCATGCACATAGATTAGATAGAGAGATAGATAGATAGATAGATAGATAGATAGATAGATAGATAGATAGATGATAGATAGATAGATAGATAGATAGATAGATAGATAGATGACATTTGACATTTTTAGCTGAAATGAGCCACTCATGTGGAAAGATAAAGAAATAAAAAGAAAGCCAGGAGTGGATTTTTGCAAACGTAATTGACTCACCCTCCAGCAGAGTAGGAAACCTGAGTTCAGCGAACCACTTCCCGCTCACAGGCGGACTGAGGCCGCCGACCACCCTCCCCCGGAAGTGCTCCTACTGTCCCAGGAGCCACTCAGTGCTTACATCCTCCGCTGCCCCAATGCAGCGGGGCTGGACTCACCATCTTTACCTCTTGCAAGCTCGTATCCTCCTTGCAACATTCTGAATGAGGTTTCCCCCCCACTTCAGAGGTGATCGGCCCAATATTGGTATTAAATACAATATATTGGCTTATTTAGTTTTTGAGTTAAACAAAAGAATTGTACGAATTAACCTTGTATCTTGTAAAGCGTAGGTGTACATGCACATTGCATAGTGATTGATCTGAGGTAACTAGAAAATTTATCACCTCAAGCATTTATCACGTGTTTGTAGAGAGACGGTCAGAATCCCCTCTTCCGGCTATGTTGAACTCTGGAATACACCAGTGTGGGCTACAGTCATGCCATGCAGTAAGCAGTACACCAGCATTCCTCTTACCTTTAACTCTGTAATTGTAAATCAGCTTTTCTTCAGCCTCTCCCCACACCTGCCTCTAGCCTGATTATTCTACTCTCAAAGAACCCAGAGCTGGGATCAACTGCTTTAGATTTCATATATAAGTGAGATCTCATGGCCTGTCAGCAGTTGGTCATCTGACTTCATATGAAATCTTCTGGGCTGACCCACACAGCTGCAAATGAAAAGCCTTCCTCTTTTCTCCAGCTGAGTAGTATTCCATGGTGTATATATTCCACATTCTTTTTGTCCATGGATAAATTCACTGGTGGACCCTGAGGTAAATGGCATAGCTTAGCTGTTGAGAATAAAGCTACAAGAACTAAGGAGATTAATGAAAAGGCCCAGGCGGGGGGAGGGGCACACATGTGGCAAGACTAGTCCAGAAGGGGTCCCCAAGGACCCACAAATGACTGGACAGGGGCACACATACGAGCAGGCCATAAGCTTGATGAGTCAGTATTGCACTTCAGCACATAGACTCTCAAAACAAAGGAGATTAATGAGCACAAACCCCTCTGCAAACTTGGCTAGAGCCTTGATCGTGTTTCTGAGATCCCACCTGGACTGACCACAGACCTGTGGACACCAGAGCAGTTTGGCTACATTTATCTTCCTATGTTTCTTTGATTGGTTTTCCTGTTTTTGTCTTGTTAGGGTCTTTTATCATTTAGTTTAGGTTTGTCTTGTTTTTTTTTTATGGTTATTCTTGTTTTGTGATTCCTCTTTTTTCTTTGTCATTCTTCCCACTCTCTTCCATGAATTAGCTTCATTACCTTCCTTTTGGCTTTTTCTCCTTCTCTTCTTTCCTTTGCCAACTATCTCACCTGATTTTATGACACTGTCACGTATACAAACGTTGTCTCTTCTCTTGCTGGTTCACTTCAATACTTCTTTGCTTTCGCTTGCATTCTTTCCCTCCTGTGTCTCCCAGTTTCCCAAACCCTGAGTGATCATGTTCTGTCCTCCAGCCTTGCACTTACTTTTTGGACCCCATTCATCTCCCTGTCCCATCTGCTATTCTTCTCACCCCAGCCTAACATGCAACAGGGTAAAATCACTTTACTAGGGGGAAAATCATTATACAGAAGTTAATGGCATATGCTGGATGGTCTTATGTAACTGTAGATTTTGCTGCAGATTTAATAGTTAGCATAGTTTGCTTGTAGGCAGGCTGTGCAATAAGACTATTGTCACTGTTGACTGTATGACTTTAGCCAGAATGCCATACTTGTTATAATCAGTTTTTTCCCCATGTATGACAACTCTGTGATTATATAGGGTCATTAACATCATCATAGTCTAGTACAAAAGGATTTAGCCCTGAGTCAAATAGACAACTAATTCTTATCCTCAGTTCACTGGGAGGGCAGATTCCTGGGATAGACATAAAGAGCGAGAATCACCTATATCTACAAGACATCCCTAAGGAAAAGACGTTTCTGAAGGAAGCCTTGATACTGGAATAAAGCTGTTTACCACAAGAAATCTACAAGCATCAACAAAGACAACAAAATAAAATAAAAGCTAGAAAACAGAAAATGACGAGACACAGAAGTAAAGCACAACCTGAAACCTTCAGCCCATCCAGGACAAGACTAGAGCCCAATGAAATAGAGGAAATGAGAAACCAACCACTGGAACTCTCTGAAATGTTATCAATAGAAGCGAAAAAAAACTGGAAGAGGCTAATAGAAAAACGAATCTCAAAGTACAAGAGAAAAGATGATCAAAATGACATATGTTAAGGCAGCCACATTAAAAAAAAAATAGAGGAGCTCAGTAAAACAATGGAAACAATGAATGTCCAACATAGAAAACAAAATTGGAATTCATAGAACAGATCCAAATAGAAATCCAGGAGATTAACAACTCCACTGAAAGCATATGTATCACCAGCAAGATAGCTCAGAGGACTAACTACCTGCTTTGGCAAGCACAGAGACCGGGGTTCCAGCCCCAGTCCCACATGCCCTGCTGGATGCAGTCCCCAGGGCACGCTGAGCCAGCAACCCAGTCTGGGCATGGTGGCGCATGCCTATAATACCAGCACTGAGGAGGCTGAAAATAAGAGGATCACTACAAGCCCGAGATGCATAGTGAGACCCTGTACCAAATGCATACATGAAACAAACTAACCAAGTATATGTACCCGATTAAATGAAGGCGAGGGTAGGCTACCAGGTGTAGAAGACAGGATGGTGACTAGTGACTTGGAAAAGAAAGGTATCTTAAAAATATCAAGAGACCATGAAATATCAATCCAACAGTCAAAAGATGAATTAAAAAAGAACAATGTAAGTTTGTTGTTTTTTGTTTTTTCATTTATGTATCTGGTACAGGGTCTCACTACGCAGCTTGAACTCGTAGTGATCCTCCTATTTGCAGCCTCCCCTGCGCTGGGACTACAGGTGTGCGCCACTAAGCCTGGCCTTGTTCACCAGCTCTGTGCACCCCAGGGCAGGGATGGTGTGGCATGTGGGACCGGGATCAAGCGCTGGTCCCTGCCTGGGCTTGCCAAAGCGGACGCTTAGTCTGCTGAGCTATCTCGCCAGCCCTAAACAATGTAAGTTTAATTGAATTTGGTAAGAAAGCTGGAGACAGAGCAAAACACATCTTTTAAGAAACCTCTTCACATAAATAATGACAGGAAACTTCCCAAACATGAATAAAGAATTTGACACACAAATAAGTGAAGTGTGTAGAACTCCAAATATCCCTAATCAAAGTAGCTCTACTCCAAGGCATATATTAATCAAAACTCCAGAAATTTGGGCTGGAGAGACAGCTTGGCAGTCCAGGTGCCTTCCTGGAAAATGCAAGAAGCCACGTTCAATGCCTGGTACCGCATTCCATGCCAGCCCCAGAACCCCAGATGCGCTGTGCTGGCCCCCAAACCAGGTGTGGTGGAGCGTGCCTGGAATCCCAGCACTAAGGGAGGCTGAGACAGGAAGATCACAATTAGTTTGAACCATGTGGTGAGACCCTGTATCAAATTTTGAAAAAGACTCTCAGAAATTCAGCACAAGAATAGAATATTGAAAGCATCCACAGAAGAGAAACAATTCCGTGCAAAGGGAAACCCATCAGAATAACATCAGATTTCTCAGCACAAGCTCTCAAATCCAGGCGAGCTTGGAGTGAGGTACGATAGGTTCTGAGGGTGTCGCAGCAGAGAAACAGGCAGGAGGAAAAGGGAAAGGGGCTTTACTGTAAAGGGAAAGGAGCTTCATTATCTTGGAGGACAGGGAGAGAATTTGGGGAAGGTAAGGAATTCCCTGGATTGGAACAAAGGGAGGCTGAGGCTTTTATGGCCTTTGCCAGGGGTGGGGCTCGAGGGGGATGTTTAGATACACCTGAGGAGCTGACTGGGGCCTTCCCTGAGGTGGTGGGAAAGGTGAAAGGAAATTGCACCCTGGGCTGAGCTGGAGAAGAAGAGGGGAGGTGGTCTCTGGGAAGATGAGCTGTTGTTTTAAGGGCTTCAGTCATACTAGATGGCCACCATAATAATTCAGCATTTCATACTAGGGTCATAACCTATCAAGGTAGTTCAATCCCAAAAGGAAACAAACTTTACCCCAGATTGATGGTCCCTGAAAAACTATCTTTCAAAATAGAGAAACAAGACACTTCCATGATGAAAAACAACTGAAGAAATTCATGACTACCAAACCAAAACTTCAGAATGTTCTGAAGGACACATTAAAAAGAATGAAGACAGGAAGCACAAGAACACCAAGAAAAAGAAGGTATCAGACAGGACAAGCAGTTAAATAAAGAGGAAAGACACGCAACCAACAGCAGCAAAATAACATGAAAAAGATAAACCAATATAAATCAATGTAAACAGTCTCAACTCTCCAATAGGAAGAAAAAGGATGAATGAAGAAGCAAGACACAACACTCTGCTGCATTCAAGAAACACATTTAACTGAAAAGAAAATTCAGAGATTCAAAGTCAAAGGACAGAAAACCATACTACATATCACAGGAACCAAGAAAAATGCAGGCTAATTATTCTAATTGTGTATAATGTGAACTTCAAGCCAAGACTGATCTAAGACACAAAAGAGGTCACTACATACTTGCAAAGGTAAAAATTTTAGGAAGAGATAACAATCATAAATATATATGCACTAAACAATATACTGAACTACATAAAATAAATATTAACAGACATGAAAAAAATCAAATAAACACTAATACCATTGTAATGAGAGATCATAACACCCCACTCTCACAAACTGATCAACAGGACAAAAACTCAATAAGGAAATATCAGAGTCAAACCAAACCTGTGAACAAATGGACTTAGTAGATATACAGAGAGTGTTCTACTCACAACATCAGAATACACATTGTTTACAGCAGCACATGAAACGTGCTCCAAAACAGAACACATATAAACTCATAAAATATGCTTAAGTAAATGCAGAGGAACTGAAGTCATTTCATGTATATTTTCTGACCATAGTGTCATGAAATTTGAAATCAACAGCAAAAGAAATCATAAGAAGTCATAAACACATGGCAATTAAACATCACTCTCCTGAACACAAAGTGGGTCCCAGAGGAAATTAAATGATGTCTACAATTAAATGATAGCACCAATGAAACATAACAGAACTTAAGTGATGCAGTGAAAGCAGTCCTATGCCAGAAATTCAGAGTGATAAATTCTTATATCAGGAAAACAGAACGAGCTCAACTAAATAACCTAAGGTCAGGCCAGATAGCTCAGCAAACTAAAGTACCTGCTTAGGAGGAGCACAGAGGCCGGGGTTAGATCCCCAGTGTGCGGTGCCGCCCTGCCCCCAGGGCACATTGAGAGGATGACTGAGACTGGGCGTGGTGGTAACCCCAGGGCTTGCAATGCTCAGAACAGAGAATCACTACAAGTCCAATCTACATAGTGAGACCCTGCAGACCCTTGACTATACACATTTAAATAATAATAATAATAATAATAATAACCTAATGTGCAGTCTCAAGCTTCAAGAAATGAAGAACAAGTCAAACACAAGGCTCACGTAAAAGAGCAAATTATGAAGAAAAGAGCAAATGTTAATGCGATTGAGACTCAAAAAAACAATATAAACAATCAATAAATCATTGGTTCTTTGAAAGATTAAATAAAGTTGATAAACCCTTGGCAAAGCTCATCCAAAAGAGGAAAGAAAAGGCTCAAATTCAAGCAATTAGGATGAAAATGGGGAATCACAACAGATACTGCAGAAATCCAGAAGATCATCAATATCTACTTTGAAAACCTATATTCTAATAAGATGGAAAACACAGAAGAAATAAATATATATTTTGCCTAGACACATATGAATTGTCAATGCTCAATCAAGAAGATATAAAAATTCTTAATGACCAGGTATCAGTAGATGAAATTGACATTGCAATAAAAAAAATTACCAACAAAGAAAAGTCCAAGTCCTGAAGGAATTCAGAATTAAATTATACAAAAGATTTAGAGAATAACTGGTATCATTATTGTTTAAACTGTTTGTTGAAGACTAAAGGGAAACAATATCCTCTAAAATCATTCCTGGACATAAGTATTACCATAATACCAAAACCAGAGAAAGACACAACCAAAAAAATAAAAAACAAAAAACCTGCAGGCCAATATCCTAATGAACATAGACACAAGAATCCTGAATAAGGTACTGGCAAAAAGAACGCAGAAAATCATCAAGAAGATGATACTCCATGATCAAGTGGGATCAATCCCAGGATTGCAGGGATGCTTCAATTCATGGAAACCAATAAATGTAAAACACCGTATCTATAAAGCCAAAGGCAAAAATAACAAGATTATCCCAATAGATTGCAAAGAAGCAATTTCACAAAAACACACATTCATAATAAAAACTACTAAAGAACATTGGGATAAATGGTCTTTATCTCAGTCTGATAAAAACTACGCATGATAAACCAACAGCTAACATCATACTGAATGGTTAGAAATTGAAAGCTTTCACTCTAAAACCAGAAAAAAATAATGATATCCACTATCACCAGTCCTGTTTGATATAATTCTAGAAATGTTAACCAGAGTAATTACTCAAGAGAAAAAAATAAGGTTAGGAAAGAAATAATTTAAATTGCTGCGGTCAATGACATGATACTCTACACAGAAAATCTCAAAACTCCACCAAAAGATTTGCAGATTTAATAACCAAGTTCGATAGGGTAGCTGGATACAAA
>NW_004524731.1:647054-650659 GCF_000260255.1 Octodon degus
GACTCATCCACATGGCTGCACTGACAAAGGTTCTACAATCTGAGGTACAGGATCTCAAGATAAATCCTGAGGACATTTCGCTGACCTTCTCAGACCAAAAAGCTACAACTCTTGTTGCATAGGTCCTTCTTTACCTTGGTCTTAACCATCCAGTAGAAAAGTATGAAGACAAAATATAGGAAATAAAGCCATGCTGTTACGTTGAAAAAAAAAATTATGTACTTCAAAGAAAACAATATGGAATGTATTAACTAATGCTATTCTCATACTATTTTGTTTTAAAATTTTGTTTTCATGTTTTCTCACATAATAAGAAAGTGATGAGTGAATTTACTTTTTTCACCTGCTCTTTCTCTTTGTGTTGATTTATCTTGGCCCTCCCCTCATGGGACGGAACAGTGAATCTAAGAAAGGCTGGCATGGCCTGGTAGCTCCGTGCTCTGGAAAGTCTTTCCATGTCTGGAAAGTCTGCTCTCCAGAGTGTCCGGGACACATAGAGCCCTCTGAATGCGACCTTGAGGCAGAGGATTCGACCTCACTTATGTTGCATTCTATTTGCATCACCACTGGAGGAGTTTGGACTAAGAATAGGTGAGTATTTGAAAGAGCCCATACTTCTGTGGCCCTTAAACACAGTTTATTCTGTCTTATGCTTGGGAAGTAAGGAGAGACTTTTCTGTCTTACTTCATAATATGTTGAAAGACAATAAGACCATTACTGGAAAAAGCTTCAGCTCCAACCTCTTTCCAAGCAGGGTGCACACTGGCACTGTGGCCATCAGGGTTTGACTTGGGAAGCCTCCTCAGGAACTAGTGCAGCTCGCTTCTTGGTGTGTCTGTGTGTGCCAAGAATAGATGGCCCGCCTCTGGCAGCATTTCTCTGCACTGCTTCCCATGTGCTATGAGCTAGGTATTACTCCACCAGAGCTTTCTGCCTTAGAGCCAAGAAAAGAAAACAGAACCACCTTGGAGTTCCTCTCTGGATTAAAAGACTCACAAACCATAAGCCTAACTATACTTCTCTTCTCTGATTTGTGGGTATTGAATGGTCCATTTCAGCAGAAAACTGATGAAGACAAACAGCTGGTATTGAAGAAGTAGGTTCATTCTTATGACTACACATGACCATGTAGTTTCGAAAATTTGGGAACTGGTTTGCAGTTGGTGACTGGAAAAATTTAACAGAGGCTTAACATGTTGGAGCAAAGGTTCCACAGATCAGAATGTTGATTAGAAATGGGCCAATAAAGGCCAGGCCCAAGAGGTCATAGTTCAAAGCAAGAAGTGAACCAGCAGTTGGAATCAAGGCCACAGGTGTCACACTCTCACAGAAAATATGTGTGCATTTTGCTTCTATGGTGAGACTTTGTAGAAGACTGAGATAAGGATTACTGCACCAATTTATCTGTCAGATAAAATTTCAAAGCAGTCTAACCTACAGCCTTCATATAAGTATGCTTGTACTGGTTGGCTCTAGACAGATTTAGAAGTAGAAATCAGGAGGGGAAAAAGAATAGAGCATAAAATGTTGAAAATTTTAAATTTGGGTTGAAAAGGAACCATATGTAAAGTTGGAGCTAATGGAAATGGGTGATTTCTGAAAAGATGAATGGGATTAAAAGAAACCAAGTATATTTTATGAAGAGAAAGATGCCTCAAAGGACTTCAAAGTCCCTGCCCGTACAGGCCCAGTCAGGAAGCAGCATACAGAGAATTTTCTTTGAGAAGTAAGCCCCTGGGATGCCATGTGAGCACATGCCCTGGGGGAACTGGTTCAAGGATTCATTTACTTGCTCTCAGCTACTGAGACACTGGGAGGCTTGCAGCACCCTGTGCATTGGGACCTGACTACATGGTATGATGGCGGCAGGTCTTGGCATTGTGCACATGATGCTGCTTCCAGGAGCTGCTGGAATACAGAAGTTGTAGGTGAGGGAAGCTTCCAGCCAGATGTGAAAGGAGGGCCTGGAGGGACAGGCACAGAGGACCTGAAAGGGCAGAGCTGGCAGCTGTGCACAGGAGCCAAAGTGCAATGGTGACCCCGGGAAGTCAGAGGTGCCAGGAGAGTGGAACTTCTGTCAAAGAATTCTTTGGGCCATATATGGAGCCAGCCCAAGAGAGACGTTTATGAGCTCCAACCAGCAAAACCATAGGTGTGCGGCCTACAAGTCCTCAGGGACTTGTAGCTCACTGAAGCCTGCTCTGGTTGCCAGAGATGCGGCTACAAGACTTATGGTTCCCCTTGCAGGATTTCAGGCTTTTTTTTTTTTTTAACAACACATATGTTATATGTTTTCAAAACAAGAATAGCTGATTAACAGTGATTGATATAGCATCTATTTTTATCATCAAATCTGTTGCTCAGATTAACAGATATAGTAAATGGAATATGGATTTTTTTTTTTGCTCCTGATGCCTTCAGGGCAGGTTTGGCTGGCTTGAGTTGTGGGGATCGAACCACAGCAACCTGAGCCTGACAGCTTTGTTGAAGCAGCCACTTAAAGAACTGAGCTAAGGGGCAGGCCCCCTTTCAGGCTTATTTTGGCGCAGTTCTTCAACAATCCTTATTCTTATTTTCAAAGAGGATGACTACCCTGGCATATCTGAGTTTGGGATTATGTAATTTGTTTTTGACTATTATAGTTTAGTACAGGACATAATGTGAACAGTGAAATCCTTAGCCTGGCTTCTCCTTTCTCTGCACCGTGCTATCCAAGGGGAAATTCCTGATCCCTGCACCAAGAAATGCAGTCCTTGTTTCACTGACTTGCTGTGTAACCTTGAACAAATTACTAATCACATAGCTCCTAAGTTTCAGTATGTTGTGATGTTTCTCTATATAACAATATGCAAACCAGGGAAAGACTGACCCACAGGGTCATAACCCTATCCTGAGCTGGGATGCTTCCAGCTGCGAGTCACACCTGGAAAGGAAGCCCCAAGCAATGTCACTTCAGTCACAAGGTCTACAAATGCAGAGGCAGGCTGTCAAAGGGGTGCTTTGTGATGACAGGAGCACCAAAGACACTGTCCCTCCTCTCAATTACCCTTAATGCTGGCCTTTGACCCTTGTATGTCACCACAGGCCTCTGATGCATGCTGTCACTGTGGAACATAAGTCAGGCATCACTGAAGAGAAGGGGATATTTTCCCAGGGCACCAGCAGGGAAACCACATGTGCCAGAACACAGGACTCACGGCCAGAAGGCAGGAACTGCCAAGGGTTTTGAGCACCGTATGCAGCTCTGGTTATACCAAGAGGTGAAGAGAGGTGACCACAGAACTGGAAGGACAGGATGACAGCTGGAGATGCCACCAGAGTGCCCTCAGGGTAGCTTTAACAGGGGAAAACCAAGGGTGGCTCCCTGGGCTGTCCTTGGAGTCAGGCGTCACCACCTGGTCACACTATGGGACTTACCAAACTAAACCATGACCTGGACTTTAGGGGGTTGTGTGTGCATAATGCTGTGCACCCAAATACAGGCCGTGTCCTTGGGTACGAGCCGCCTCACGAGCACAGAATTCACTCACAGTTCTCTGAGGAGCAAGCACATGCATGGACCTCAGACTGGAGGAACATGTGGATGGGAACATCCTCCTCAGCC
>NW_004524731.1:651171-652065 GCF_000260255.1 Octodon degus
CTCAGATTAAGTGAACCCTGACCAGCTCTTCTGCCTAGCGCAAGGAAACCACAGGCCCAGAGCACGTTGTAAAGCAGCCTCACTGGGCTTGCAAAAAAACTGGACTTGGGAGAAGCAGGCATTGCAACACACATGGCTGCTCAGCTTTCACAATAATGCCCTTCTCCTGCCACCTCTGGGGTTGCAGTGGCTTAGAGAGTGCTCCGTGTGCAGAGGGGCTGCCCTTGCCAAAGTGGGGCTTGTGCATTGCACCCACCACCACTTTGTCCTTCATACTCCACATTTTGGGGGCCCCTGTAGCAGCCACAGAAGCCCTGGAACCCCAATCCATCACTTGGCATCCAGCGCCCCAAAAGGCCCTAGTTGTTCAAACCTGTGCCTGGTGTTTCAAACTCTTAAACGGCTGAGGCTGCTGCACACCCAGTAGTCACTGTACCAGGAACGACTTCCTACCTCGCATTTAGGACACTATGGCTGCCTGACTCAGGAGCTGAGGCCCTTGTCCCTCCTTAAACAGAAGGGGAGGGCTCCAAACCTCACCCCCTGCGTCATCCCTCTGAGGTGACGCATTCACCCTTCACAGAGACAGTCCTTCCCGGGACTCTGCCCTGCAGGGAGACTGCAGTTCTGAGCATCCTCATGGCTACACTGATGTGCAGGGCGTGTAACAGGATCAGTTCCGCACTCTTAACTTAGGATAAATCTTCCCAGAGAGGATATTCAACTTCTGGCCACAGAAATGGTGCCATTTACTAGCAGGAGGAGCAGGATGATGGTGGGTGCTGGAGGATTTTGTTGAGATATATGCAGGTGTGTCAGCACCGATCCAACAAGCCAGAAGGGACCGTGTGACGTGGCCCACACACGCTTGTCGGGTCCCGAAGAACCCAGGCA
>NW_004524731.1:652423-654284 GCF_000260255.1 Octodon degus
AGCTCCCCAGCTTAGGGGACGTGATGTCCTTGTTCACGGGGGCCTGATGGCCCTGCTCTACTCAGCTGTGTTATGGGTCTCGTAGTTGGAACCAAGGATTAGGGCTGCTGATTGGGAACTGGGTCCAATCCCAACCCTGTGCATCCATCGCGATTTTTATCCCAGTCACCTTAAGAAAGTGTGAACTACGACCTGCAGGCAAGTGGCTCCTAGTGTATTTTATTTTTGCAGAACCAGGGATTGAACTCAGGCCCTTGAGCTTGCCAGAGAAGCGCTTATTCTACTGAGCTATCTCCCCGGCTCTCCTAGTGTATTTAAATAGTTCGCTGCTGCCTTTACTCAGCCTGCACCAGGGTCACTCAGCACCTAGGAGGCCACCACTTTGACCATGGCGAAGAAGCAACACAGGCAGCTCCAAGGACAGGAAGTCCTTCTGCGGAGGATCTCCTACCCAGGTCCACACAGAATTGCCCAAGCTCCTTGCACCACGGTGGGAGATTGCATCAGAAAGTAAGCCCAGGAAAACGCTCCTGAGTTACGACACCCTCCAGGTGTCCCTTAAATATGGCAAGTCTCCAGTGTGTGGCTGCTGGCTCTTCCTGAGACCAGGGACAGAGCACCGCTGTCTGACCACCCCTGCGTGCCCAGCTTTAGTCCAGAACTGTAAGTAACGAAAGCCTCTTTGGCCTTTGCCTGTGCTTCTGTCCTGGGAGCTGGGCTGGCACCTGACCCTGGGAGGCTGCGCAGAGCCTGGGGTTGTGTGCGTCTGTGGGGTTCTCAGTGCCTGCTGAGGATACCTGCAGCCTGCTGAGGCCACGGGCAATGTGGACGGCTGTGATCAGAGAAGGTGTGACCTCACCTCCAACCCTGTGGGGCTAACAACAGCATCGTCCACCCTTTTAGTTTTAGAAATGATTGTACACAAGTTTCTGACCAAGCTATTGGCTGCTGTTGAGTTGTTGGTTTCTTTCATGTTCTGGAGATTAAGCGCAAATCTGCCGCTGCCTGCTTTTCCTTCTCTGACTTCTCGCGGGCTCCGGCTGCACAAGCGCGCTGATCTGATGCGACCCCACTGGTCTGCTCTGCAGTGGAGCCCGGGGCCCGCGGTGGCCAACACCAGAAGTCTCGGCTGGGAGCTGTGTCCAGAGCTACCTCTGCCTCTTCCCTCAGCAGCTGCTCTATGGTCTCCCGGGTCCTGCACAGCCATTAACCATTTGGACTCAGATCCAGAGCCAGGTGCACACAAACACCTAACCAGCAGGTAGTTGAGTTCAGGGGAACACAGCGAAATGCTCATTCCTACCTTCAAAACATGGAAAAGACAAGCACGGTGAAGCGGGAGCGTAGCAGCTGCCCAGGGTCCCCCGACCGTCTTGCCCAGAGCCTGATACTGTCATGGAGATTGTACACTTGCTGCTAAGGGACGCTGATCAACCAACATCTGAAACAGCTCCTGCCAGGGCCGGCAAGTCTGCAGCCCCGCAAGAGACAACTGTCTAGAGCGCTAGGACAGAGATCTCGCTGGGGTCTTCCCTCTCCCGGCAGCAGGGTTCATACTAGAGATGCAGAACCGCGGATGCTTTGCCATATGAATGAAAGCTCAGCTTCCTTCAGGTTTTCATACTCAAAGTAGATGTTCGGTCAAAGGGGAAGCAGAGAATACCTAAAGATAGAGCAGTCTTCACGTCACAGCTGCGCTAACTACACGAGCCCCAGAACACACAGGCAAGGCCTTGCGGAAGCCACGAGTTCACGGCACGCCAGGGACACTGCAGGGACGGCAGCTCTCGCCCAGGCCGTCAGATGCACGCCTCCCTCCTGCACCCGCTGCCTCTGAGCCTGCTCCTGGCAGGACAGTAAG
>NW_004524731.1:654914-664582 GCF_000260255.1 Octodon degus
GGAAGGCCCTGGAGAGCAGATCTGTGGGGCGTGTGCGACTGAGGCTGCCGGCGGGCGGTGCTTGCTCTCTGTCCCCAGGGGTGTGGAGAAGTGACGAGTGCACGTGCCGACGGCCGGCCTGCGAGTCCGGAGAGAATCCGTCAGGATTCTGCAACATCAACAACGTCTACTTCCAGTTGTGCTGCACCTGAGTATCCTCCACCGTGAAAAATGCTTTTAAAAATTGTCCCTAAAAGGGAAGAGCTTTGCCCCTGAGCTGTGTCCTTAACTTTCCTTCTGGCTCTCAAATAAATCCCTTCCTGCAAAACATCTTCCTTGCACTTCTTTTATGTTTCCTTGGTAATGTCATCGGGATGCTGAGCTGCAGTTGTCAGAGCATGACATGACCTCTTTCTAACAAAATTGGTGTCAAAACCCGGGAACTGTAGCAGTGAGTCCAGGCTCCATACACAAACTGACAGGAAAACTCCTATGAGGGTTCCTTTTCGTGTCCCTAATCCACCCACATTAGAAGGGACGCTCACCGACATGCCCCATGGCGTAGAGGAAGTGGCTACTCTCAGGCACTCGAGGTTACCAGGTCATGACTTCTCCACTCCTTAGAACAGTGACCAGGCTTGCCCAAGTGTTAGGAGAGGAGTGGCCCCAGCCGTGCACGTGCCTTTCAGCAGGGGCTGCAGCAGCGTCTCCAAGACAACCTCAACTACCATTAGCAACATGGTTAGGCAAGACACGATGAGCAAGAAGAAAGTCGGAAGCTCAACTCGTAGGGCGCATCATTCCCAGCTCCCCACAGGTAGTGCAACAGGGTTTTGTGCATCCAAATATAATTTTCAAAAATAAAAATTATAGGGCCAGCCAGATAGCTCAGTGGACCAAAATACCTGCTTAGGCAAGCTCAGTGCCCGGGATTTGATCCTTAGCACCACGTGCCGTGCCAGCACAGTGCCAGGGATGTGCAATAATAGAACAAACTAGCAAGTGCTGAAATAACCTCAGATACACATAGCGTCTTGATCTGTGACAAACAGGCTGAAAACATACACACGAGGACAGATAGCCTCTCCAGTAAGTGGTGCGAGAAAACCGGCTATGCATGCAGAAAGGATCAAGTCTAGACTCATGTGTCTCACCACGTACTAACTAAAGTCAAGATGAATCAAAGACCTAAGTGCTGAAACAAAAAGACTTAATCTGATAAGTAAAGTAAGTAGAACTCTTGAAGACATAGGCATAGACAAGAATTTTTTGAACAGCATCCTGATGGCAAGATGGCAGGAGATATAAAACCAAGAGTTATCAAGTGGAATGATATTAAAAGAGAAACCTTCTGCACTGTAAAAGAAACAACCAACAGAGTGAAGAGACAAACTACAGAAAGGGAAAACAATTTTCCCAGCTATTCCTTGGAGAAAGGACTAATAGCTAGATTATACAAAAACCGAAAATACTAGACCTTCACAAAATAAAAACACCCCAATGAAAAAGTAGGTCACCACACTGCCAGTCTTACGGAAAGCCTGCTACTATTATGGGCTGCTGGGCTAGATTGGATTATTTTGCTGAATTCACACACCTACAATATTTAAATGACAATGGAATACCCAACTCTGACAAAACTAAACAAAAAAAGGGGACACAAATGAAGGACCATTTTGTATCTGTATATACAAAAAGTTAGCTACATATGCAGCTACTTTCTCTTAATTCAATGAGAAGAAAGATCTGTACTAATAGTGTTTGGACAGGATATCATGTCTGCATTTTGTACTAGGTATAACCACTATGAATACAACAATATAAAATGCATTAATTATTGAAACTGTCCTACTAACCTGTTTTGAAACTGCCTCACTGCTATTTGTTTCTCAATAAAATTAATGAAGAATAAATAATAAATAAATGAAACGTAGGTCACCATAAAATGAGTAACTCCTCTCAGCAAAAGAAGTACAAATGGCCAGTAGTTGCACAAAATAATGTTCAACATAACTGTCCATTAAAAAATGTTGTCAATTGTACAGCAATTAACCACTGAGAAGAATATATGCAGTGTATTATTTGTTGAAACTGTACTTCTGATTAGATTTGAAACTGTCTCATTACTATCTGTTTATCAATAAAACTTTGAAAAAAAATGTTGTCAATTAAAACCACACTACAATACCATCTTACCCAAGAAAGAATGGCTGTCACCAACACATCTAATAATGACAGACAGTGCTAAGGGGTGTGGGGGAGACACTCTTCCAAACTAATGTCTCAAATTAGAACAAGTATGGAATCAGTAAGGAGATCCCTCATAAACCCTCATAAGTAGAGGTCAGCTCTTCCTTCCAGATGGCTTCCAACAGAGCTGATACCATCATAGTACATGGATTAATGTATACCTGTGTTCACAGCAGCACAGGTGAGAACAGCCAGATCTTAGGAATAGCAGATATGTCCCTCAGGGGATGACAAGGTAAGGATTAAATGGCATTTAGTGCATAATGGGGGACTGCTCTGTAATAAATGGAATAAAATTAAGACATTCATATGCGAATGTGTGGAATTGGAAAATATAACATTAAGGAAAATAGGTCAGACACACAAGTTTAAATATTGCATTGGGGATAGATAAGTAACATGTAGGGAAAACATCAAATCACTTCCCAAACTACTGATTCCATCGTTTCAGAAATATTTACGTATATATGCTAACTGTTTAGTTTACTCCACTAGTTTTGCTTATTTCATTGATAGGAAAGTTTTGTGCTATTATCCATTTTTTGTAAGAATGCTTTTTTTTTTCTGTATCTCACACAATGAGTAACAATTTTCAATGCAATGATACATAGCATATTCACTGCTGTTCTCCTGCTTTGCTGCTGTGAAATTTCTTTTTCTGCATTCTTTTTTTAAAATAACTTTATTGAGAAACAAATAGCAATGAGACAGTTTCTTTTTTTTTTCTTTCAAAGTTTTATTGACAAAGAGATAGCAATGAGACAGTTTCAAATCAAATCGGAAGGACAGTTTCAACAAATAATACACTGCATATATTCTTCTCAGTGGTTAATTGCTGTACAAGATGCGGACCTGTGATCCCATTCACAAACACCATTAGAACAAATCATTCCATTCATTAAGAGAATGCAACTATACATCTATCCCAACCTCTTTGAATACACAGATACAAAATGGACATTCATCGGTATACCCCATTTTTTCTAAGTTACATTATTGAATATTATAGGTGTGTAAACAATGAGACAGTTTCAAAACCGATTAGTAGGAGAGTTTCAATAACTGATACATTGTATATTGTTATCTTCTTGGTGGTTATTCATAGTACAAGATGCTGATATGATATCCTGTCCAAACACTATATGTACAAATCTTTCTTCTCATTGAATTGAGAAAGTAGCTGCATATCTATCCTATTTTGTATACATAGATACAAAGTGGTCATTAATTTGTA
Organism: Octodon degus; assembly: GCF_000260255.1. Lineage (NCBI taxonomy): Eukaryota > Metazoa > Chordata > Mammalia > Rodentia > Octodontidae > Octodon > Octodon degus. The sequence goes on from NW_004524731.1 coordinate 658,378, forward strand.
TCCCTTTTTGTTTAGTTTTGTCAGAGAAGGCTATTCCATTGCCATTTAAATATTGTAGGTGCGTGAATTCAGTAAAATATCCCAATATAGTCCAGTAGTCCATAGTAGTAGTGGGTCATCCTCAGGACTGGCAATGTCAGAAGTTGTCGACCTGAGCTCTCCCAAGTAAATGTTTGCTCCTTTTCTGTTTTCATGAAAAAAGGAAGTAGCCTTGCGCCACTCTGGGAGCCACGGTGTTCCCAATTTCAGAGTAACCCACGCTGCAAGTGTGTGTGGCACACAGAGTGTCATTAGCTGGCTTGTACTTTCACACAAGCGACTGGGAGGTGGTGCAGAGCACGGGGGCCGCCCTCGCAAGGGGCCTGCTCTGTGGTCGTGATGGTGTAGACTGATGTCCCCGTGACTGCCTGGCAGGGATGTAGCAAGGCGTCAGAGGTGTGTGCTTGGGGACCGCGTGTGGTCCGGCCTCTCCCCTCTGGCACTGTTCCTCTGTTCTTTCCTGGCCTCCATGAACCCCGGGCTGCTGCACCATGGGGCTCTGTCTTGGGGAGGAGGCCATGGATGGAAGCCATGAGCCCAGGGCATTTCCCTCCTCGGGTCCTGTTGTCGGGCACTGTGCTCAGCACTCGGAAAGCCGCCTGGCACAGTGGTGTTGCAGAGATTTTTCTTTATCATGACCTGAAAAGATCTCGGAATGTTCTTCCTAGATATATACTTTTCATTATTTATGGCAAACAGTCACCTTTAGGTAAATATTTTGATAATTGTATTTTTTTAAAATATATACAAAAATAGTGCTACTGTGCCAGGCATGGTGATGAGCTCCTCTAATCCCGAGGCAGAAAGATCACCCCAAGCGTGACGCCAGCCTGGGCTATGCTGCAACTCCAACACCGGGGTGAACTGCACAGCAAGAAACAAACAAATAAACTGAAAATAATGGAACTAAATATAACAGATTAAGTCGCTCTTGTGATGTTAGGGTTTTATACATGCATAATAGATACTATGGATTACTGTAGAAATACCATATTATATTGAATCCACTTTCTTACTGTTTTGTATTATACCCGTGTATATTTTCAGAATACTCTTTGTCCGTGTGTGTGCTACATAGATTGCTCCACTTTGTCAGGTTTTTATTATTTACCCCCACTATAAATGCCAGCATAGATTTCTCGTACAGTATGCAGTTTTCACTGCGGCGTCCCCCTACTCTATATCACACGTCCATCACGCCAACCTTCTCTCTGCCCGCTTTTCTTCCCTCCTGTCTTCTTCATTTCCTCGTTCTCCTTCCAATACTTCAAGTCCTTCTTCTTTCAGGTCTCAAGACTGATCCATGAACTGCTTGATCGATTGAATAATGTAAGTTTTCACATATGGAATAATTAAGCGATCCTTACCTTACTGTCATTCTGCGTCTGCCTTTAGTGTCTAACCGTCTATCCACCGCTGCTTCCATTTTCCTGCAAAGATGTCCTTTTCTGTGTAGCCAAATAACACTCCACCACGTCAATGTGCTGTGTTTCCTTAGCCGTCCGCAGCCTGCTAGGCGCTCGGGCTGATCCCGCGGTTCAGCTCTCGTGAGGAGTGCACGGAGAAGTCTGCGCACGCAGCTGTCCCTCATGCCCGCTGCGCTTTCCCTGGATTTGTACGCAGGGCTCCGAGCATTGGAAGGGGTGGGAGTTTTCCTCTCCTTTTCTGCACAGCCTCAAGGCTGTTTGGCACAATGGCAGCATTAATTTACAGTCCCATCAATGGTTTTTAATATTTATTTTCTCTATGTTCTCACCAGCCTTTGATTGCACAGGTATTTTTATCTGTTTTGTTTAGTAAGTGTGAAGGAATTTCAGTGCAGCTTCATTTGCGTGTTCCTTCTAGCTAGAGGTATTGAGCACTTTCCACATCTTGCCTGGTCACTTGCACGTCTGGAAACATGTCTATGCAAGCCATCGCCCATTCGAATTGTCTTCCCAATTCTGCGCGTGGTAACCTAGCTCAGCTCTTTCTGTAGCCTGGCTCTTAATATTCTGAGAAATGAGCTGAGAGAGCACTGGATCTTAACCACTAGGCCATCAGCGAGGTCCTGGCTTTTTGCTTTTTTTTTCAGAAGCGGGAATTGAACTCAGGCCCTTGTGTTTGCCAGGCAAGCACTTATTCTACTGAGCCATCTCCCCAGCCCCTGAGACGAGCTGAGAGATGGTTTCCTATGCCATGGATTTTCTCTTCATTTTTCTGATTGTTTCCTTTGCTGTACAAAAGTTTGTAATTCATACAATTGCTTTTATCAACTTTTTTAAACTAATGAAATCTTATTTAGGGAATCAGGTAAATTTGCTGTAATATTTGAAGTACATATTTACTAGACATTTGTACTTCATTTCAGAAGCATTTATTTACATCATTTATCTATTTCTATTAGATTCCTTTTTTCATTGTTGTGTTTTTTAATTTTTAATTTATTTATTTTTGACATCAGTTATTTTTATTTTAAAGAAAAAAAATAAAAACAATGGTACAAAATCTCAAAACAAGATTTTAGGAGAGTAACAATGGTTAGTACATTGTGTATTGTTACTGTCAAAGTAGTTTCTCATATTACAAGATATAGGCAAGAAATAATAAACAACATAGGTACAAATCTCTTTTTTTTAACTCAACAGAAAATGGAAATATACTTTTCAAAGTTTCTAATAATAGAAGATATCATACAATGTCTTTTAAATAAATTGTAAGTCAAAGATACAGTATGAATCTTAGAACAAAAATTAAGATTAAGCAATATTCACAAAATTAAATGTTTCAAAACAATTGAACTAAGAAAAAGTTTTCATGATAACAAAGAAGTACTAAGAGTAAAACATAAGATAAATACTGGAATGGCAAGTAAATGACCAGCACTTCTATCAGTTTGAGGATAGGGTATCGCACAAAGTTCTAGTGTGTTGTGGACATGCATAATGACCGTGACAGTTCCTGGTGGCTAGGCTTCCCTTGTGGAACTGAGCTACAGCTGTTTCCCTGAAATCCACTCTGTAGACTCAGGTGGAATCATGACCCAAGGGTGGAAGAGAAGTCCATTTGTAGGGTGTGCTGATGAAAATATTCTGCTGCTGAACACAAAGAATAACTAAAAGACTACTATTGTATACCTCTTATTCTCCTCTGTTTAATTGTTTGCCCTATTTGGCGGGTTCTTTCCATTCTCATTCATGGGGCTATGATCAACTTGCTCCCTCTCTAGAACCTCATTTAGTAGTCTGTGTAGGCTTGGCTTTGTCATCATGAAATTCTTTAGTTGTTCTTTGTCATGAAAATATTTCACTTCTCCATTATATTTGAAAGATAGTATTGCAGGATAGATCAGTCTGGGTTGGAATTTGTTTTCTTGCAAGACTTGAAGTACTTTGCTCCATGCTCTTCTTGACTTGATGGTTTGTGAAGAGAAATCTGCCGTTATTCTGATGGGTTTTCCTTTAAATGTGATCTGTTTCTTTGCTTTAGTGGCTTTTAGTATACTGTTCCTATGCTGAATTTCTGGAATCTTGATTATTATATGTCTGGGTGTGGTTTTCATTGGATTGATATTATTTGGAGTTCTATATGCTTCGGTTACAGGATTGTCAGATTGTTGCCCCATATTTGGAAGTTTTCTGCTATTACTTCTGCCCATATTCTTTTTATATCATTTGTATTGACTCCTTCCTTCTCATTGATGCCTATTAGTCTCACATTGTTCATCTTTGCATCGTCTTGCAGGTATTGAATTATTTTTTCCTGCATCCTAGTTGTTTCAAAGAGATCTTTTCTTACTTTTTCACTAGCTGCAATGGTGTCTTTCAGGTCAGAAAGTCTATTTTCACTTTCATGCAAACCGTTTTGCCAGCTTGTGATTAAGGTTTTAATTTCCTGTATATCACTTTGAACCTGTTTTATAGATTCTATTTCTTTCCTAAATTGTTTATTCAGGGGTTCCATCATTTTTATATTCTCCTCTATTTTTTTTATCAGTGTATTCTTTAGAAGCACTTAGTACTTCTTTGATTATAGTTACCACTACATTTTTTAGTTCCGAAACTATTTCTGATCTGATTTCTTCTATACCTCTCGGCAGTTGATTCTTTACTGTCAACGCTATTATTTCAGAGATATCAGGTGTGTGATTTCCAATTTCCTCAGTGCTAGTGTCTTCTGCATTTGTACTGGGTGGACTCAGGGCCTGAGACTGCATTTTGTTCCTTCTCTTTGTCATTTTGTATACCACTGTCTTCTGACCTTTGGTGTAGAGCTTAGATAGTTATCACCTTAGCACCAGGTCCAGATCTATGAAGTTCAGATTCCTCGAGGTGGGTGTTGTTTGGATCTGGCTGCTGTGCTCCACTTCTTTCTGTTGCAGCCGTTAGAGTTGAACCCTTTGTGTCTCTCTGGGAAGATGTTCTGCTCCTGAATCAGCTGGGTGGGTCTTGCCTCTAGCCTGTTTGCAGGGAGTTCTGCTGAAGGGTTCCCTGCAGGGCCTGCAGCCTGGGTCGAATGAGGATCCCGCGGCCCCGGTCATCTTACTCACCTGCCGGGCCTGTACTCTGGGTTTGTTCAGGATCCCTCAGGCCCCCAGTTGTCTCTTTCACTTGCCGGGCCTGTGCTCTGGGTTTGTTGAGGATCCTGCAGCCCTGGGTCATCTCACTCACTCGCCGGGCCTGCGCTCTGGGTCTGTGCAGGATCCCGCGGCCTGGGTCATCTCACTCACTTGCCGGGCCTGTGCTCTGGGTCTGTCTGTGTTTTAAATTTCTAAATACATACTGGCTATCAATCTCTATCAGATTAACAGCTAGCAAAGATATTCTCCTATTTACAAGCTTTCTCTTTATTTTCCTGTTTCCTTTATGGTGCAAAAGTCTTAAATGAAACACAGATCCACTCATGTTGCTGAGTAGTGAAATGTTGCTCAGGGAATCTGTCCCAATCCCAGTATGGTGAAGTATGTAACAGAAAATGTGCACTGTCACCTCCCTGAGGTGGGAGCCACACAGAGGATTAGTGCAGCAGTACTCTGAGCTCATGTAGGCAAGTCACGGAGGCATTACACTGGGGCAGTCACTAGTTCTGCTTCCCGTCTTCTGTGGCACTGTTCAGCTCCACCTCCTGGTCTGGTGCACTGAGCACATTGGCCCTGCCAGGGCCTTCCTTGTGTGTCTGCCTTGGAGCGAGTTTACCACTGACTGAATCCCTTGGAGCTGTGAGCCCATGGGCCTCACTTTCTCTGAGGACCTGTGAGTGCTGGGCATTGTATCTCCGCAATGGGACAGCTGATCAATAGGAAGTGTTTCTCTTGTTTTTCTGGTAGTAGTATCAAAGCGTAAGGTGTGACTTTATTTTTCTTTTTTTACTCATTTTGAGTGAAATTGTTTTAGAATGAGCAGTAAGGAGGGATGTCTCTGTATGTCCAATTTCTCTAACCATATAAGAGCCTGTATTTCCCAACACAAATTTTGAGTATTTGACAAGATTCAATTGAATGTGCTGTGTGGGTTCCTTTCTGGGCTTCTTTGCCACTAGTCTGATTTTCGGGCGCTTTCATAGTGTCTCCTCACTATGGCTCTGTCCTGCATTCATGAATCAAGTGTTCAGATGTGCTGTGGCAGGTGCAAGTCCTGGGAGTGAGTAATCACGGTGCTCAGTAGTTTGGATAAAATCACTGAACGCCAGAAGAACACTGACAACATCAGCAACGCCTGAGTTTTGGCTCATGTTGACCATGGAAAAACTACTCTTGCTGATTGTCTCATTCTAGCAATGGAATAATCTCCAGCCATCTGACAGGCAAGTTAAGGTACACGGACAGCCAAGAAGACGCACAGCTCTGAGGGGTCACTGTGAAATCCAGTGCCATTTCACTACATTATGCAAAAGATAACCGGAAGTGCCTGACTAATCTCGTAGGCCCCAGGACATGTGGACTTCTCCTCAGAAGTGCCAACAGGTGTTCGCAGCTATAATGGGGGCATCACTGTGGAAGATGCTGTGGAAGGGGTCTGTCCACAGACAGAGGCAGTTTTGCGACAAGCATGACTCGAAGACATACGTCCTGCTTTAGTGATTAAAAAGACAGATCGTTGGATAGTGGGACTAACACACACCCCCACAGCAGCTCTATTCTCACCTCAAGAATATTTTGAAACTGATTAATGCACTGACAGGAGTGGTT
>NW_004524731.1:669947-670982 GCF_000260255.1 Octodon degus
AAGTACAGAGAAGTGCGTGGCTGGTGAGGTTATCTGAGGTCACATGAGCAACAGCGCCAGGGCTGCATGCACAGATGGTCACATGACCGTGGTTTTTCTAGAACACTGAGATAAGTGACAGGAACAACTACAACATGGCAGGAAAACTAAATTCAGAGGGGGCAACTTTAATTAGTGCCTTTGCCTGGGCTTACAGGGCAACTAGTTTGTATAGGTTAATTCCAACTTCAAATAAACACAAAACAAATGTTCTGGTACACCCTGACAGCTATAAAACCACCAAGTGAATAAAAATAAGAAAAAGAACAGTGAAAAGCAACCAGAAGACAAGCAGGGAAAGGCCAGGACTGAGTCCTCAGCTGTCAAGAGCAGCCACCGCTGCAATGGGTGAAGTGATTTCCCAGAAAGCTGCAGCGCCGCTGGAAGGAGTTTTCCCGATGGAGCGCAGGACGTCATGCTGCCTTCTGGAGACGCACTGCCACCAATGGACAGCAGAGACTGCAAGGGAAGCGACACAGAGAGTGACCGATGCCAATGGAATCCAGAAGGATAAGGAGTGATTTCACATAAATAGCTTTGCATCAAACAGTGTTGAAGCACAAAGAAGACAACTATGACATCACAAAGTTGCCAGTTCTGCAACAGGACACAACAATTGAAAACATGTGTGCACTTCATTCCAGAGATCTGAAATATATAAATGGAACATTAACAGAGCTAAAGAGAAGTAGACTACAATAGGAGGTAGTGCAGAACTTGAAAACCACACTTTCAAAAGCAGAAAAATAATGTAAACAAAAAATCAACAGAAAAATAAATCATTCATATACTGGCTGTATCAAAAGGATTTACCATATATTTGGAGAACTCTGCACAGTTCTCTGTGGAAAACCAACATGCATAGAAGAAAAAGTCTTAAAAATCAGACTGGAAATGAATTATATAAAACATATGGAAAACTCCACAAAAGAAATAGCTGGATTTTGTAATGCATAAAAAGTCAAGTTACTTTTGGACAAACCAAAAAAGAGAGGG
>NW_004524731.1:671747-676302 GCF_000260255.1 Octodon degus
CCAGCGGGAGAGTTGTGAGGTTCGAACTCCAGCAACCTGAGGCTGACAGCTTTGTGGAAGCAGCCACTTAAAGGACTGAGCTAGGGCCAGGCCCCCAGAGGAAGCTTTTCTATTACTTAAAGTTCTGGAGCCAGATGAGAGTCTAGGATGGGGAGTTTCACTGCTGAATTCCACAAATTACTTAAGATAAATTAATAAATTTGGTAAAGTTACTTCACACATAGAAGGGGAAAGTTTTCTCCGCTTTCTACCTTGTCAATGTGAAGGTGTCAATACTCAGGCAGATGGAAGGCAGGGAAGGTATCGGACTCCTCATGGTCACTGTCAGCTTCCACCAAACACAAACAAGAATCGCAGAGCACACAGAGACTTCAAAGGCTCTCAGGGACACTGAGGCCCCTGTCCCTGAAGATCAAACACGCACCTCCTCCAATGCGTCCTCCATCTCCGAGCCATCTCTTCACTGACCCATAAATCCGGGCCTACTCCTCACTCCCCACACATCGGATCCCTGCTGTCCCATCCTCCCTGACTCCAGCCATGAGGACCCTCGCCTTCCTCACTGCCCTGTTCCTGCTGGCCCTGCTGGCCCAGGCTGAGCCTGTCCCACAGAAAGCTGAGGATGCCCTGGAGGAGCAGCAGCCAGAGGAAGAGGAGCAGGCCATGGCCATCTCCTTTGTGGGAGCTGACAGCTCTGATCCTCAAAACTCAGGTGAGTGACCTGACGTGGTCGAGGCATGGACTCTAGGGAAGAAGGTCCAGAGCCAACTATGGAGGCAGGTCCAGAAAGATCTATGTTACTAAGATGATTGTTTTCAATTTCTATGGGGCTTCACTTGCTATGGAATAAACTAAAACCTGCAAACCAAACAAGTCAAGATATGTTCTTCTTCCAAAGCCTTTTCATCCAAGCTATGTCTGACGTTAACTAGGCTTAAGTTATAGACAGGTATATAGATTAATTCTTTCTACATTAAAATACGTAGAGTAGTTACACAGCATACAGTACCCTGTCTACTGTAAGAGATGTCAGAACCTTGAGTAAGTTGATGCCTGTCTAATGACTGTGTGCAGTAGACATGAGTCCAGATGAAATTGGGTCTCAGACCCTGCGGGTGACCCTCCCTGGCCATGCACACTGATGCCCAAGAACAGATGCTGCTCACCTGCAGCATGAAAAGGACTAGTGTTGCAAACCCACGCAACCAGGCCTGAGCTGCTGCACGATTCGTTCTGCCATGCACTGCTGAACACAGTACTTCCTGTGCACTGCTCTCTGCCCCAGCTCAAGGGCGGGTCCTGAAATGCTACTGCAGGAGACCATCTTGTTTCTATGGAGAACACAGGACTGGTTTCTGCACAATTGCTGGTAGAAGCTTCCCGTTCTGCTGTCGCTGAGCATCCAGGACTCAGCGGAGGCCGCCGCTGACCTTCACATCCAGACAGAAACCTCATCACGCTTCTACTTGATTTCAATGTTCCTCTCTTTCTCCATCACAAATAAATTCCTCACAGCAAATTTTCTGTGTCTGCGCATCTTCAATATTTGTCATGTGTCCCAGTGGTTCAAAGTCTAGGCTCTTATATGATTCCATTTTAAGCAGACTCCTGGCTCCCAATCTAGGATGCACAAGGGTGACCATGTTTAAAGTGGTGAGAATCATTAACTTAGTTGCCCAGTGAGGTTCTGCCCACCTCTCCTGCTGGCCTCTGCCAGTGTCCCGGTGGTTCAAGTCTGCATGGCCACACTGCCCCTTACATCACCCTCATAATCTTCCTGTGTCAGGAAGCCACCACTCTTCCCACAGTGCTATGGGTTTATCTAGCAGGCCCAGACTGGCTTTTGTGTTTTAAAACCTGCCATTGCATCCACTCCACTAAAACATCTCTGAAATTGTGAGAATTTTTAACCCAGGTTGAGTGAGTAGAAGAAAAAAGTACAACTCACATACTGTAAGGTACATGCTTTCAGGGTTAAAATACCATATCTGAAAGAGCAAGATTTATTATATGTGATCAAACACTGGGTATGTGCTTAAATTTAAAACTACTATTACTGTGAAAGAGTTGTCATTGTCACCTTGCAGAACAGTCTTCTTTGGTGGACCTGGGGCTACCAAAGTAAAAAATAAATAAATAAAATTTAAAAAGGCCAACGCCCAGGAAGGGGCCAGACCTCTGGACAGACTTCTGTGCCTGAGTCCCCTGCACTCTGATAGCAAAGGCGCCTAACACTCGGAGTCCTCAGCTCCCGGACCTCCCAAAACGAAGTCATTATGACGCAAGCTGCTCAGCAATTCCCCTGCCATGCTGTAGGCAGTGCTATTTACAGTGACTTTCCCTCCCTCAGCTGAGCAACTGGTGTACTCGTGCTGCCACCAAGCTGGCGTGGTGGTGCCTGCTTGTAACCCTAGCAATAGGAAGGCTGATGCAGGAGGACTGCAGAGAGCTCCACACCAGCTTGGGCTACACAGTGCGCTCAAGGCCAGTATGAACAGCACAATGAGATCCTGTCCCAAGAAGACAAAATAATAATAATAATAGTAGTAATAATAATAATAATGAAGCCTCCCCCAAATGAAGACTAGTCTTGCCTCATGATGAAAATGTTTCATGTAAATAAATTATTGTGGGCCAGAACTTCTTCCTGCCTACCTACCTGACTCTCCCGAACCTGCCCACTGACTGATCGACCTGCACCAGCCAGCAATCAGGCCCTATATCCCGCCAGAACTTCCCACCTCCAGCCAGAGGTCAGGCCTGGTGTGGAACCCACCAGTGGAACTCCTGGAAGAGTGGCTAGAAGCAAGATCCAGCCAGCTAATACAGGAGCAGAACGGCTCACCAGTGGGGCATAGCAGGGTCACTTCCCCAGGTGGCAATGGGAAGAAGCCCAGCACAACAGGTAGACCCAAGACAGACCCAGGTGAATGAGGTCAAGTTTGTTAGATTCAGACCTGGTAAGCTGAGACACACTGCTAGACCCAGACCTATGAGAGCATCTTCTCTGTTCTGTCTCTCTCTTGAATGAGAGAGAGGGCAACAGATAACCAGGGTGAAAGTTTGCCTGGAAGTCTCCAGGTACATCAAGGGGAGGTGATAAGATAGATCTCAGGGGAACTAATTTAAATACAATTTCCCAATTTTATATCTTCTTAGCTATACAGTCGTGATACTGGCCCTAAGGGCCTAAAATACAAACCTATCAATTATAAATTTGATTGGGTGCTAAATCTCACTACCCATTATTAGTGGTGCTAATTGTAGTACTGTAAATACAAAACTGCACCTGCCTTAACCACATAATCTCCCTTGGGTAATAATATTGGTAGGAGCTAAGGTAACTACCGTACTAAGGCTCCATGCCAAAGGTCAGAGGATAGTGCAATACAAAATGACAAAGAGAAGGAGCAAAATGCAGTCTCAGGCCCCAAGCCCTCCCAGAACAAATGCAGAAGACACTAGCATTGAAGGAATTGAAAGCCACACTCCTGGAATCACTGAAATAATACCCCCTGAAGTAAAGGAACAACTGCAGGAAGCTACAGAGGCTATCAAATGAGAAATAATCTCTGAAATAAAAAAGAAATGATAACTATAATGAAAGAATTACTAAGTGCTTCTAAAGTACATGCTGATAAAAAAAAAAGTAGAGGAGAATAGAAATATCATGGAATCTTTGCATGAGCAATTTAGGAAAGAAGTAGAATGCAGGAAGCAGATTCAGGGAGATATACAGGAAATTAAAATCTCAATCACAAGCTGGCAAAGCCATCTGAATGAAAGTGAAGATAGAATTTCAGATGTTGAAGATACAGTCACAGCTAGTGAAAAGGTAAGAAAAGATCTCTTTAAAACAACTAGGATGCAGAAAAAACAATTCAACTTCTGCAAAATGATGCAAACATGAACAACATAAGATAAATATCAATGAGAAAGAAGGAGTCAATACAAATGATATTAAAAAATTAGCAGAAGTAATAGCAGAAAACTTTCCAAATATTTGTGGCAACAATCTGACATTCAGTGCCTGAAGCCTACAGAACTCCAAATAACATCAACCCAATTAAAAACACACCCAGATACATAATAATCAAGATTCCAGAAATGCAGCACAAGAACAATATACTAAAAGCCACTAGAGAAAAGAAACAGATCACTTTTAAAGGAAAACCCATCAGAAAAATGGCATATTTCTCTTTACAAACCATCAAATCAAGACCAGCATGGAGCAAAGTACTTCAAGTCCTCTATGAAAAAAAATTCCAGCCCAGATGGGTATACCCTGTAAAACTCTCTTTCAGATTTGATGGAGAAGAGAAATACTTCCATAACAAAGAACAACAAAAGAATTTCATGATGACAAAGACAACCCTACAAAGACTATTACAAGATATTCTGGAGAGGGACTAAAATGACCACAAAGCTATGAATGAGAATGGAAAGAACCCACTAAACAGGGTGAACAATTAAACACAGGAGAAAAAGGGAGATACAACAGCAGGTAGATAACATGTCAATTTTGAGTCAATACATAACAGTTATAACCGTCAAT
>NW_004524731.1:677427-679027 GCF_000260255.1 Octodon degus
AAGAAGAAGAAGAAGAAGAAGAAGAAGAAGAAGAAGAAGAAGAAGAAGAAGAAGAAGAAGAAGAAGAAGAAGAAGAAGAAGAAGAAGTATATACCGGTTAGGGGAAAAACAAAAGAGGAAGAGGTAAGAGTCATAAATATGTACACACCAAACATGAGAGCACCCAACTATATAAGACAAAACCTAATACACATGAAATTTCTAATATCAAATACCACAATCTTAACAGGAAACCTTAACCCACCTTATCCCAAAAAGATAGGTCAAGCAGACAGAAAATTAGCAAAGAAGTAGCAGAACTGAACCAAACTTGGAACACATGGAGTTAGTGGACATAAAAAGAGTATTCCACACAACCACATTTAAATACAATTTTTTTTCAGATGCACATGAGACATTCTCTAAAATAGACCACATACTACTCCTTAGGTCATGCTTAAGTATATGCAAGAAAACAGAAATTATCCCATGTATATTATCTGACCACAGTACAATGAAACTGGAAATAAATGACAAAAGAAACCACAAAAATCGCATCAATGCATGGAAATTAAACAATACCCTCTTCAGCAACCAAAGAGTTACACAAGAAATTAAAAGATAACTAAAATTCAATGAAAAATCAAGCACAAATTATTGAAATTTAGGGGAAGCAATGAAAGCCATTATTAGTGGGAAATTTAAAGATTTAAACTCATGCATTGGAAAAATAGAATATGAACAAATAAATACTCAAATGCTGCACCTTAAACATCTGGAAAAAGAAGAGGAAAACAAACCCAAAACCCAAAGACAGGAGGAAATTATAAAGATTTGAGCAGAAATCAATACAATTGAGACAAAGAAAGCAATACAAAGAATTAATAAGCAAAAGGCTGGTTCTTTGAAAGATTAAATAAAATTGATAAGCCCCTAGCCAAATGTATCAAAAGGAGGAAAGAAAAAACTCAAATTCAAGCAACAAGGAATGAAAAGGGTGAAATTACCACAGACCCAGTGGAAATTCAGAAGATCATCGATAACTATTTTGAGAATCTTTATTCTCACAGAATTGAAGACACAGAAGAAATAGACAGATTTTTAGAAAGGTATAAATTACAAAAACTGAATCAAAAAGATACAAGAACTCTCAATAACCCAATAACAGCCAATGAAATTTTTAAAAATGTAATTAAAAAGCCTACCAAAAAGAAAAGTCCAAGACCTGATGGACTCACAGCTGAATTCTATAAGAATTTACAGAAGGTATAATCCCAGTATTTTTCAAACTCTTCAAAAAAAATTGAAAAGGAAACAATTGTCCCAAAAGCATTCCTGGAGACAAATATTACACTGTTTCCAAAACCAGAGAAAGATGCAACCACAAAAAAGAACCATATAAAGCCATATTAATATGCTGAGCTATAAAGGGCTTAAGTCAACAACTTCTGACATTGCCAGTCCTATGGATAACCCACTACTTTTATGGACTACTGGACTATATTGGATTAGTTTGCTGAATTCACGCAACTACAATATTTAAATGGAAATAGAATACCCATCGCTGACAAAACTAAACAAAAAAAGAGGATACAAATGAAGGACCATTTTGTATCTGTAT
>NW_004524731.1:680092-680938 GCF_000260255.1 Octodon degus
CTCCATGATAGGAAGAACCAACACTGTGAAGCTGGCCATACTCCCAACATTGTTACACAGATTTAATGCAATTTCTGTGAAAAAATACCACCAACGTACCTCGCAGACCTAGAGAAATCATTCCTAAAATTTATTGGGAACCAGAAAAGAAAACCTACAATGCAAAATGCAATCCTCAGCAACAAAAGCAAGGCAGAAGGCATTACAATTCCTTATTGCAATTATACTACAAAGCTACTGTGATAAAATCAGCATGGTATTGGCAAAAAAAAAAAATAGACCTGAGGCTCAGTAAGATAGATTAGAAGATGAAGATGCCAGCGTAAACACATTCAGCCATCCTATTGTTGACAAAGGGGCCAAACATGCTGACGAGAAGAAAGATGACCTCTTTAACAAATAGTGTTGGCAAAACTGGCTCTCTACATGCAAAAAAACTAACACTTTACCCAGGTCTATCACCATGCACTAAAGTCAGTATGGATTAAAGGTATAAACATTAAAACAGAAATACTACATCTCCTGGAAGAGAAATTAGATGCCAATTTTGAAGACACAGGTGTAGGCAAAGGAAGGGTTAACAACTGGGACCTCCTCTTAGTGAGAAGTTTTTGCACGTCAAAAGAAATTACCAACAAGGTGAAAAGGCAACCCACAAATTTGGAAAAAAATCTTAACTAATAAACACTCAGACAAAGGTCTACTATCTAGAATATATAAAGAACTAAAGAACATTAGGGCCCCTAAATTTAAAGACCCAATCCAGAAATGGGCCTTCGAGATGAACACACACTTCTCAGAGGAAAAAATACAAGAAGCAAATAAATATATGAAAAAATGCTCCAC
>NW_004524731.1:682762-685581 GCF_000260255.1 Octodon degus
CTTTGAGTTATACAGGTCTTCCTTTAACTTGGTCTTAACTATCCAGCAGAAAAGTGTAACCACAAGGCATAAAATTAAAGCTATACTAATATGCTGAGCTGTAAAAGGCTCACATCCACAACTTCAGACAAATGTCAGTTGTGCAGATAACTCACTATTATTATGGACTATTTGGCTATGTTGGATTATTTTGCTGAAATTCAAGTACCTGCAATCTTTGATCTGGCACCAAGTAAGAAAAAGTCCTTTAAAGACTTCTCCAAATACAGCATCTCTAACTGAAATGGAACACCCATCTCTGACAAAACAAAACAAAAAAGGAGGATATAAATTAAGGAGAATTTTGGGTTTTTTGTGGGGAAAGTGAAAAAATATATGTGTACATGCAAATAGGATAGATATAGAGCTACTTTCTCTTAAAGGTCTATACTAATATTGTTTACACAAGACATCATGTCTCCATCATGTCTCTCCTCTGAATAACTACTAGGAAGACAACAACACGCAATGTACTAATTATTATAACTGTCATAATAACCTGTCTTGAAACCATTTCATTGTTATTTTATCTTTCTTCTCATTAAATTGAAACACTAGATAATATAGCAACCATTGTTAATTAGCTATCCCTGGTTTGAAAATCTGTAACATACCTATTGTTGTATGTTAACCTATTACTATCATGACTGCTATTAGTTTTTGCTTCTGTTTTCACTTTTCAAATTAAAATTAAAAAAAAGAAACTGCTGTGGAGGCAGGACATGAAGCCGTCCCACGGCGCTCTGAACTTCTCCCCATGGCTCTCTGCCAGTGCTAGGGGCCGAGGGGCTCCTTTCTTGATGGGATCCCACTGCTGTGATCAGAAGAGCTGTTGCTTGAACTTCGGCCTGTCCTCCTCTTGGCACTCCCACAGCCCACTCCGTAGGGGACCTTTCACTCCACAGACCTCTCCCACAGAGGACACACACCAAATGCTGGGGGGCCTCCCGTTCACCAATGATTTTTTCATCAATAACTTAGCTTCAAACAGAAGCCAGGGCCAATATTTTCTTTCAGGTTGTAAGCTCCAAATCTCGTGATGAACACAACGGCAGTCATCTTTCCCATAGCAACTCCAATGTGGCAAATTTTCCTGAGCTGTGGCACAAATTAAGTTCATGAACCCAAGAACCAATGTAAATCCCCTCATTGAATTAATTTAGTTCTAGAATGTGGTAATCCACATTCCCAGGCTCCAGGCTGTCTAGCCTGGGTCCTGCCATACAGACACAGGGTCTGCCTCTCACATGATCTCACCATGGCCACCTGAAGGCTCACGCTGGGGCTTCTTCCTGCATTAGGAGCCCCTGTGCACCTGGGGCCCTGGTGACCAGCAGTGACTCCCAGCATGGAGGATGTCACTGCAGTAAGACTGGACCCTTGGAGCCCCTCTTCTGTCTCACTCTGTGAGGTCAGCATCCCAATTAAACAAAATCCTGGATGGCTTTAAAATCAGAAGCCAGAGCTCCCATGCTGTCTCCACCATGTGCTAGACATGGACACAGCTGAGTGAGTTTGCTCAAGTGCCCAATAGTGCAGTCGCATTCAGGTGAAAGATTTTAGATTTCTAACCCCAGCACCCCTTCTTAGAATACTTGTCCCTGGAGTGTGGTGTGGACCTGGGTCAGAGGCTCCTGAGGGAGAAGGCAGTGTGGAGATGCCCTGGGCTGTGAAGAGGAGGCTGGACAGACAGCCTTGTCCTATCAGGACTCCTGCATGCTGGGCCACTGCCCGTGAGGAGATGTGGGCGTGTGGAGACAGCCCAGGAGCAGAGATAAGGAACTCATGGCTGTAGGACAGCGCTGGGCCCCTACATCTCCTGGGACTGCAGGAGCCTAATGGTTGAAAAGGAGGAAATTTGCTGCCCCGTACTTGAGCCCGCTTGCTGCAGCAGGACGCGAGGGTCATGAGGTCGTCACAGCTGCACACCACACCATTACACTTGCGTGAGGCTGAGGGGAAGAGAGGAGAGCAGGGAGGAACCACATGGAGCTCTCACAGTTCCACACAGCGCTCTGCACTCCCACATGCAGGATTTCCACTCCCCACATGTTCCACCTATTTACCTGAGTCTTAGATAAGTTACGAAAGGACACCTGATAAGCCTGGCGGGTTTCCTCTTTGTACTTATCTCTGGCCATATTTGTTCTTTATAAAATATATTGTAGAATAGATGAGGATCCATTCCTAATTTCCAAAATAGACCACATGCTTCTAGAACTTTCCTTGAGGCAGAGTCAGAAATCCATGGATGGAATTGGGCCTATAGCACATATCAAACAGTGTGTGTGACAACTGGAGGGCAGCATGTCCAGGTTGCAGGCTAATCCTTTTCTTTTCCATGCACAAGTGGCTCTAGTCACATGGGCTATTAATTTAGGATAAGAGAGATTATCGAAGGAGACAGAAATTGTAAACACAGTCTCTCCCAGGGTTCCAAGACTAATTTGGCTAATGTTAAGGGAAGTAACTCAGACACACAAGCTTAAATATTGCATGGTTCCTCTCATATGAAAAAAATATAATGAAGCAAAAAACAGGGAAAATGATATTATTATCTCATATGGACAATCTGTGTACAAGTGTATCTTGACTTAGTACAACTGCCTTATACATTTTATGTGTTCTCTGGCTTACTAGACTGATTTTAAACCTGCATGTTTGATCATTAGCCACACCCTCTTGTTTTTTGATATTGGTAATAGAACTCACAACCTCCTACTTGCCAGGCAAGCACTGGGGCAATGAGCTACATCCCTGGCCCATTATAAGTTCTTAGA
>NW_004524731.1:686720-693471 GCF_000260255.1 Octodon degus
CATACCTAGGGACACAGACACTGGAAGGGAAGTCACAGAAAATGTCATTCCAGGCAGATGGACATCAATAGAGACAACAGTCAACTCTGAAGTAGATTTTAAATCAGAAAGTGTAAGGGACAAAGAAGGCAATGGCAAAACGATAAAAGGTTGAATTTGGAATGATTCCATAATGAAAGAACATTCATAACTGCCCAGCGCTGTAGAGCTCAGCTCCATAAATCCAATATGGACATACTGGGAGACAGAGAAGGATGACAGTAGATGAGGACAGAGAACGCCAAACCCCATTCTGTAAAGTCAGGAAGTCACCCCAAATGAAAATTAGCTGGGAAGGAACTAACTTATAGCATTGCTAGACCAAGGGAACTCAACATTTGCTTACGAGAACATTCTACCCAGTAGTGAAAGCACATGCTTCCTTCTCAGCAGGATGCAGAAGCCTCTCTAGATTAAGCACGACAGCAGGTCCCAATCAGCGCAACGATTGACTGCAACATCAGTCACGGTGACGTGTTTTGACCACGTCAGACAGAAGTGCAGACAGAAGCCAATGCAGAAGACAGCTAAGGAGACTCTGCTTGGGGAGGAAAGGAAACCACAGGCTCCTCAGTGATGAGGAGGCCGGGGAATAAAATTTCTAGAAATTTAAACAATTAGTTGAGATGAACAGAAATAAAGGCACAGCAAATGAACTGAAGGCAGACACCAGAAGTATTTCTCAGAGAGAAACAAATACCAATAAAGCTCTGCTATAAACAAATAGAAAGATCTCAACCAAACAAGGTTAGTAAATAAGGAGAAAAATCTCAACCAACCAATCAAAAAATAAAACACAAAAAGCAAAAACAAAATTAGCAGTAATAAAATATGCAAAAAATTGATAAACTTTAAAACATATTTTAAAACTCAATAGAACAGTTGATTTATAAAAAGGTATACAGTAGATAGAATAAATATGGTTAAAATAAAATCAGAAATGAACAAGCTAAATAATCATAAATAATACAAGAAGCTACTAAGTGTCTTAACAAATTCCTATGAACTACTACATGCCAAAATTTTCAAAGCCATAGAGCATAATGAATAAATTCTTGGACACAATCAGCCTACAATGATCGGATCACAGGACCTAAAGTCTGAACATTCAACAATGAGTGACTTTGTAGAACAAATATTAAACATATCCTGTCAAGGAAAAGTCTGAGATAAAATGCTTTCACTCCAGTAATCTACAAAGCATTTTTAAAAAATGATCCTGAAAGTTTCAAGCTTTTCCAAATATTAAAGAGGAGGGTATTCTCCTAGCTTCTTTCTTTTTTTAAGAGAATAAAAATAATTTAACAAAACATTAGAAATGATATAGAGTTTCACTAAACACAATGATGGGGAGTCAGCAATTCTTTTTATATTTTGGTTTTTTTTTCATAATTTTATTGAGAAATAAATAGCAATGAGACAGTTTCAAATCAAATTGTTAGGACAGTTCCAATAATCAACACACTGCATACTGCCTTCCTAGTGGTTGTTTGTTGTACAAGATGCAGACATGATATCCTATTTACAAATACTATTAGAACAAATCCCTCTATTCATTGAATTAAGAGAATGTGGCTATTTATCTATCCTAACCATTTTGAATACACAGATACAAAATGGACATTCATCTGTATCCCCTTTTTTTTTTAGTTCCATCATTTAAATATTATAGGTATGTGAACTCAGCAAAATATTCCAAAATAGTCCAGTAGTCCATAAGAGTATTGGGTCTTCCACTTGACTGGCAATGTCAGAAGTTCTTGACCTGAGTCCCCTACGCTCAACATAACAACATCTCTTTATTTCTTGTACTTCGCTTTTATACTTTCCTGCTGGATGGTTAAGATCAAGATAAAGCAGGACCTATGCAAAAAGAGTTGTAGCTTTTGGGTCCGATAAGGTCAGTGAAATCCCCTCAGGATTTATCCTGAGATCCTGCACCTCAGATTGTAGATCCTTTGTCAGTGTCAGCCATGTGGATGAGTGACGGCCATTGCTTGGCCAATGTGCTCTCTGTGTATTGTTGTCTTCAAATTAATCGCTCAGATTACCAGACATAATATGCAAAACTGGGCAAAAACATTAAAAAGAAGATAAAAAGTTAAGTATTAGTGGCTCCATTCAAGAGATCAGTAGAAATCAGCAGTACATTTCCGTAAGCCATCCTGTGTGCACACGCATGCTCTTCCCTTCCTTCTCCGTTTTTGTTTCCTTGTCCCAGTTGTTCCTTCCCTTCAAGCAGTTTCACAAAAGATGACTATGGATCACAAGTTTCGTTTTGAATATAAACATGTCAGAGCTCAAGCAGATGGAAGGCAGGAAGAGAGAGTGATGTCTTCATGGTCACTGTCAGTTTCCACCAAACACAAACAAGAATCGCAGAGCACACAAGGCCATCAAAGGCTCTCAGGGCCGCTGACCGCCCTGACCCTGCAGATCAAACGCGCACCTCCTCTAGTGCGTGCTCTGTCTCCCAGCCTTCTCCTCACAGACCCATAAATACGGGCGGATTCCTGGCTCCCCACACACCGGGGCCCTGCTCCCCCAACCTCCCTGACTTGCAGCATGAAGACGCTCGCCCTCCTCGCTGCCCTGTTCCTGCTGGCCCTCCAGGTCCGGGCTCAGCCTGTCCCAGACAGAGCTCAGGACGCCCTGGAGGAGCGGCAGCCAGAGGAAGATGACCAGGGCACAGACGTCCCCTTTGCAGGAGCTGAGAGCGCTGGTCCTCACGATGCAGGCGAGAAGCCTGTGGACAGAGGCACGGACTCTAGAGAGGACAGTGGAGAGCTGGGCTGCGGGTGCGGGGCTAGGAAGATCTCTGTCATTTACTTGACTGATTTTAACTTCTGTGGGCTCCACTTCTTCGCCTATAAAGTGAGCCATGAGCGCCAAATAAATCAGACACGTGCTTCTTCCTAGGGCTTTCTTACTCACATTCGCTATGCTTGAAACGTACCCAGATGTACAGACGAGTTCTTCCTGTACGCCAGTGAGGAAATGGTTACACAGATTATATTTTTCTGAGCTAGATGAGACTTTAGACGCTGGAAGATTCAACCCAGTGACTGCAGAACCAGAAGTAACCCGCCCTGAGCGCCCTGGACTTCGTCCAGGTCTTGGTGGCCCTGGACGTCGACCACGACCCCGCCCCCTTCGCCCTGGTGTTCGCCCACGACCTCGCCCCCTCCGCCCAGCTCCTCCACCACAACCCAGCCCCCTCCGCCCGGCTCCTCTACCACGACCCAGCCCCCTCCGCCCGGCTCCTCTACCACGACCCAGCCCCCTCCGCCCGGCTCCTCTACCACGACCCCTCCCACTTCGCCCTGTTCCTCCACCACGACCCCTCCCATTTCGTCCTCTTCCTCCACCACGACCAAAGCCCCTGCTCACCAAGCCAAGACCTCAGCCCCTTAGAGAACATGATCCTCACCCTGAAGACGAGGTAAGGCTTCACTTCCCGTGCTTCAGGGAGAAGGGATGGGTGGGCCCTCAATGCAGGCTGCAGGGCAAGCTCACATCTAGAGAACACCATGAGGTTTACCCCCCAAGAGACTCTACTTCACAGTAGCCTGGATTTCCCGGTGCTCTGTTTAAAGCACTGCCGGCAAGACTTTAACCAGACAGCATTTGGAAAAGGGGCGGCTGGCAGGAACCTCAGACCACCTGCACTACAGTATGCCCATGTGGACAGAGCACAATTTTACTAGCTAAACTTGTAAATGGCCTATATTCCCAAGCACATTAAAAAAAAAGGTGATACTTGTACACCTTTTGGACACAGTAGAGTAAAACCCTGTGAAAAAGCAGGATAAGCTTGAGGCATTCCCAAGGATATGGATGCACTTAACGGCCACAATATTCAATGAAATAAACCATACACACAGACTCAAATCATGTATGCTTTCTCCTATACCAGAAGACATAAATATAAATAAAGGACAAAACAAGATGCAGATAACAAGAAGTAAAAGTTTTTCAAGTGGGAGAAGGAGCAAAAATGGACAGAGCGAGAATATGGAGAACTAAATAAAGAAGCAACTGAGATTGAACAGAAATAGAGCATTTTGAAATGGGAAGGGGACCAAGAGCCAAAAGGAGCAGGGAGAGAAGGTGGGGAGGGAAAGGAGAACTGAGGCACCTTGTGTCCACAAGCCATATCCCCATGATAAACACACTCAGGGTGTACACAAACATGCATGCATTAATGCACAAAGAAGATACCAGAGCTCATCTGCTCAAATGCACACATGTTGGATCAGAAACACGGAAGTGAGGACAGATGAGACAGGGTCACCCTCCTGGGAGGGAGCAGCCCTGGCCATGGGTGTCTGATCCCATACACAGCGGTGACTTGCATTGGTGGAGGGCAGTGCCGATGTGACAAATACAGCTCAGCACGGACCTTCCCAGGACTTTCTTTCTCTAGCACCCACTGCTGAGCCCAGGGTTCAGTGCTCAGTGGTGTCTTCCTGTCCCCAGACACAGCACGGACTCTGATCTGGCCTTGCAGAAGGACAGTTCTGAGCACAGGTCCAGAAGCTGCTTGTGAGTCTCAGAGGCTGAGAACAGAGAAGAGAGCGGCTGGACACTGATGCCTGTGTGATGCTTCCTCACTCGGTACTTGATCTCAGTGCTCTGCCCCTATTTCAAATAAAGTCCTTCCAGCAAGTTCTCAGTTCACTTGTTTTGTTTTGTTTTTTTATATTTGGCATGTGTCTCAGATAGAACTATCTGCATATCTTAAATATGACACTTTTAAACAAAATACTATGAAGATGATCACACAGGAAAAAGGAAGATCCTGGGAGGCTCATTCCTCTGCCGGCCCTCCCATCAACTAACCGGCCTTTACTTATCACATGGGCTCTCCAGTCACTGCCCATCCCCATGACATTCACAAAGACATAAAACCATGCTCAGAGAAGGCACCATCCTCTTCATGACATGTTGGAGTTTATTGGACAAGTCAAACTGAATCATTGTCTTCTAGATTAGGGATTTTCATAGCTCTGTTGAAACGATGTTCAGCATGGAAATATTATTTAAAAGAACACGATGAGTATTAGAGCAAGGGCTGTAACCACACACTATGGCATAGACTTTATCATTATCTGACTCCTTATGAGAAAAGGTAGGATTTCAGGATTTGATACATAAGTAAAATTGGTCTTCGCTGACACAACACGCAAAAGAAAAGCATGTTTCTCTGCATGTTGCAACTTGCATTGTCCTGAATTGTCTTCAAGCTGCTGAAAAGCTGATGCTCCCTGCAAAGCCTTGAAGGGTTTCCCAGGGACAGGGAGCAGACACAGGGGTCCCCCATGAGACTAAGAGTCCCCTGTGTTGTCCCAGGGTGTGAGGCTCTGATGTCCAAATGATCTTGCAGGACAGGGTCAGCAGGCAGTAGCCTTGATCTGACCCAAAGACAGCAACAGCAGTGGAGTCTGCGATCCTCGGACTCTGGTCTGAGCTGGTCATAGTCCTCCTCCTGACCTTCCTCCAGCAGTGCTCCCCAGCCCCACATGCACAGCATTTGGGGTTCACCTCCTTCCTGAACTTCCCTCCTGCCATGCGAGAGCTCAGGGTCAAAGCACAACTTGTGTCTCTGAAGGGCTAGTCTGACGCTGGCTGTGGTTAGCATGATTCTCCCTTCCGTCGGAACGCTAGTCCCTCTCAGGGTACAGAGTGGCACTTGAGTACTCATCCCCCAATTTCTTCAACTAGTGAACAGAGCACAAGTTTAAACCCCACATTCCTGGCCTGCCTTAGTAGATGCACATATTTACTGTACTGCAAGTGCTTCCAGTCAAATAATCCATGAAAGAAGTCTAGCAAAGGAAGACACCATTGTCAACCTAAAGATACTGCATTTACCTGTGGGCGTACTGGGAGGGTGACTCAAGAGGTTGTACAGAGATAAATAAAATATAGTCTACAGGAAAAGGACCAGTGTTTCAAAAGAGATAACACACTTCTCTGCAACAATTCTGTGCCCTCAGAAAGTGTTGTGACATTTATATAAAATGTTGTACCATCACATAACACACATGCACATATGAATGCCCACACACAGGCAGTCACACACTCATGATAGAGACAGAAACAGAGAGACAGAGAGAGAGAGAGAGAGAGAGAGAGAGAGAGAGAGAGAGAGAGAGAGAGATCTGTCCTTCTCTCTCCACTATCCCTGCATGCTGACACTGAGGAGGGTTTCAAGCCGAAGAGGAATGAGTGAGGGTCTCCAAGTGGAAGGAACACAGAGGGAACAGGGCTCCAGATCCTCCACTGAACCAGAGCAGCGACCCCAGGGAGGACACAACCAGCTTGTGGGACTGACACAGCGATGGACCACCCTTATTACTTATGTATAATGATGTTGGCAGCTGCTTGAGTTAAAAAAGACAGGTAGTATTGTCTAGGGGTCTGCAGTTGCCACAGATAGAGTGTTATACACTGGAGCTGTTAACGTGAGTCAACCTGTCACCCTGACATGGAAATCCCCAGGTTCAAATAAGCATAATATGGACCGACTGGGTGCCTCGTCTCACACCATTTATCCAGCAATGGATTTAGGCCAGTTAATTTCTTACACCACTGGAAAAATACACTCACTGTACAGCCATCCTTTGTAAAATCAGTATTGCTTTTCAAACCACAAAACAGATCAACCAAACAAATCTATTTGAAGAAGGACAAAAACAAACACACAAAT
>NW_004524731.1:693640-695133 GCF_000260255.1 Octodon degus
TGTCCAAACTTGACACACACATCTCCGGTTCTCTCAAACTTGCCAGCACATGGACTTTTAGGCAGGGCTACTGTTCACTCAACAAGCAGAGATCATGGTGGTTATTGAGTCTACAAAAAAAAAAAAAACCTCCAAATTGAGACTTAGCAGACCTAGGCCATTCTTCTTTCCAAGTGAATTTCTATGTTAACTATGTCTCAGAGATAAAATTCAAGTATATATGCCAAAACCGTCCTGACTTCATGCAATAAATATCTTTGAAACAACTTGTGTTCTAGCAGTTTCTCTTCTTATATGCACCTTTAAACAAATCAAAGTGGTAACAGTTTCAATTCTGAAAAGCTTGTTTTCAGTACAAGTACTTTTTAGGAAAATTATAACAGTGGGAAATTTTTCAAGGCAAGAGAGAATATAAAAAACAAATAAAAGATCTAAGACATTAATAAGATGGTTTCTCTTATTCTTTCATGTCTCTTTCCGTTTCATTTTGATGCTAAGCTATAACCACGCCAACTTTTTCTATTTTCAATTCTGAGACAAGATCTTGCTGTTGCTTAGGCTGACTTTGAATTTGCAATCCTATGGCATCAGCCTCCTGCGCAGCTCAGATTACAGGCGTGCTCTACTATACCTGGCTCATTCAGAGTTGTGTTCTCATGTAAAGAAAATTAAAGCTACTAGGGGGCTTGGAAGTGTTCCTGAACTTTAGACAGTACGAGTTAGTGTTCTTATGCTCAAATAACAGAATATTCTTCATGTTAACTTTCCCAATAGTGTTTTTATTCTTGACGAGTTAAAACAGTAGAAATTATTTCCTTTATGTAAGAATTTTATAGAGAGAAACTGAAACTTTATAGAATGAATTCCTGATTCTATTTTTTGAAACATTAAAGAAAGATCGACATTCTTTGAAAATTCGATAGAATATACTTGGAAGCTGTCCAGTGTGTATTTTTCTTGTTGAGATTTCTGAAGAGATTTCTGACACAATATCCTGATTTACACAGGTGTCCATATATTCTATTTCTCCATGTCTCACTCCTGATAGCTTGTTTCTATAAATTTGTCCATTCTTCAAGGTTATATAATTAGGTGACATATAATTATTTAACACAGTTCCTTATATTTTTAAATTTCTGAACGAATGCTTTCTTTCCAGGGTCTGAAGTACTGGAATCCACCGATCAAAATAAAGCATCATATAATTTTCAAGAATGTGTTCTTTAACTTCTAAGCTCTGCTCTTCTTTAGAATTACCTTTGCTGCAGCCACAACATGATCCTGCTTAATGATTGCACACTTACTCTCACAAGCATTTATCCTGGCCTCTTCTGCTCAAATGAACCAGCGCGTCGCCGCGCGTCTGCAGACGAAGGTGGGGCTTCTGCCCTTGAGCAGGCGCCCGAGGAAGCCGCGCGGCGCTTTGCGCTCTACGTGCTTCTTCGGGGAGACCGCAGCCCCCAGCGCCGTCGCCCGCTCAGCACCCGCCTGCT
>NW_004524731.1:695233-696989 GCF_000260255.1 Octodon degus
AACTCCTTAGACAGGTTCCAGCAGAATCCAGAAGTCCAGGGATAGTTCCACATTGGCTGGGCCTGCGCCCGCTCATGAACGCACTTCCTCAAGGCCAAGACAATCCGACGCTGGCTCTGCAGCTTTCTGCTGGGCTTCTCCTGGGCGCACCCGGCTCATGGCACTCTGTACCCTGCAGCGCCATGTTCACACCCTGCAGTCCTCTGAAACACCGCAGTCAATGCCGCACACACGTTGTCCTGAGCGACTCCTACCACAGCACCAAGAATCTGAGACTAGATCAGGTCCCAATCCAAGGGGGACATGACAGGGTTCCTCCATCTAATGAGGCTGCGAGTGCCTTCCCCAAGGGGAGACATGTGCGTCGTGTCTCTATGCTCATTTCCGATAGCAGCATGAAGGACCCGTGCCGCCGTCAGAACGGGTTTGCACTGTGGTGTTCTGTAGACTTGAGGACCCAGAAGGGAAGAGTGAGGAGACATAAAAGAAAGCAAGGTCACACTCTTCTGTGACCTCCGAGCTCCTAGAAGTTCTATGGCTTCCACTGCTTCCACGTGTTCTCTGACTTTGCTTATGCAAATCACTTGATAACTTATTATAAAAATCCTAGCAAACATCTTTTGTCCTTCCCAGTATAACCATTTATCTCAGGCAATATGGATTCTTTTGGTACTTGCGAAAAATTTCAGAATAAACTAGGATTCCTGCTTAGTGTGCAAGTTTGAACCCTTAATTCTAGACTGATGCTTTAGGGAATGTCTCATCTATCCAGGAATGTATGCATCCTCCAGGGACACTCCAGCCTATGTGAGTAGAGCCCTGGGGCACAGTGTCCAGGAGGGGTGTATGCCCTGTCTTTCCTACGCCCAAGTGTGGTAGGAACGTGGCCAACTCTAAATCATTATGACAGGAAGGCGCATTCCAGTGGGACCTTAGCTGTGGATAAGACTACCTCATATTAATTAACTAATGCCAAATTCAAATAAATATTAATGAAACACATTAGCACAGTGATAAGTGCCAATAGTCAAAAGGAGACTTCTGGGAATGGATACTGGGTGGAACATCCCCCCTGTTAGGAACCTCAGTGGTGGCGTTTAGAGAAAGCTAGAGAAAGCTTCATCTCCATTGCTTTTCTGAGAACCTGGCAGCATAAATGGGCTCATGAGTCACAATGCTCCTAGATCAAGTGTTTCATAGTTTAGAGGTCTTATTAAGGCAGAGTTGCTAAGATCCCATCACCGGATCTGTTCTATATGTGTTACTGGGGACTCCACTTTGTGTTCCTTCAGATAATTCACAGACGCATGCAGAGACCACAGCAGACATCAAGAAGCACAGACAGGGAACTTGCTGAAAGGTGTTTACTTGAGGTGGAACATGAAGGTCACACAGACAGCAACAAAATATGTGACCCCGAATGGAGCGCTTGCCTGTGCTGTCAGTGCTCAGCGACAGCAGAATGGTTTTCTCTTAAAACCCTTGATGCAGGTTCCAGATCTGGTCTCTGAGCGACGACAGGCTTTCTTTCTGCAGTAGCAGGTGGTGACAACTTTATGACGACCTGTGGAAGCAGATGCAGCATGGAGCGCTGAGCACTGGGCAGGAGGGCGTGGGACAGAGGCCTCCCAGGGCAGGCCCAGCTGGGCTGCATGCATTGGCCACGTTGGCTCAAGCTCCCAGCAGTGTGGGCAACTCCTCAGCAAGCTGGCAATTCCTACGTGTGGCTGTATGGGGCAGCAGGAGTTGAGGCCGC
>NW_004524731.1:706263-709456 GCF_000260255.1 Octodon degus
TTCTTCAGTCTCACAGACTACAGCTCCACGGTTTGAACCTGCCGCCAATAAGGCCGCTTGCCAGTTCTTAAATGTAGTTATCTACCTTCTTATTAGCATTTCACGTGTATTCCTGGCATGCATCTTACGAGAGATAAATTGTGTTTTTTACTCCCACTTTTTGACTTGGTCTATTCATCCCCTGAACTCAGTCTGCCCAAGTTCAAAAGTTATTATTTCTAAGTTGAATGTTTATATTTTTCTTTGTTATTCATGACATAGTACTTTATCTAAGAATTCATTGCCAAATATAAAGAATGGAGGCTTACTGCATCATCTCCGAGTTTTATAGTTGGAAGTCTGTCCACATACTAAAAACCAAAGACTCCAGCTGGGGGCCTGGATCCCACGGTAATCTCCTGCATGAGTCCAGCTGAAGTCCTGGAGCTCATACCAGGGCCTCCCACGAGTCCAGTTGGAGGCCTAGAGCCCAGGGCAATGCCTCATGCGGGCCTGTTCCATGGATCTGCACTGGGAAGGCCCAAAGGTCATGGCGGAAGCTAGAAAGGCTGTGCCAGCAGGATGAAGGATCTGCACTGGAGCCAGGAAATGATGCTCAAAGTAGGCGCCCGAGCTCCCCTGAGAAGGCACCACAGCCATCCTCAGCAACACTGAGGTCCCGAGCGCCTCCAGTAATGGGGAGAGCTTAGTTCTCATCAGGAAGACCAACGTGATAAGCTTCACCAGGAGGCTGAGCAGTGCACCATCCTCTCCTCCAAAGCCAGGAAGCTCAAGGTGAAGACCAGAGCTCCCCTAAAGTAAACCATGGCCAACCTCAGTGACAACAAGGTCCCGAACTCCTCCTCTGATGAGAACAGCTAAGTTCACCAGGAAAGCCAGCATGACAAGGTCCTCCAGCAGAATAACCCAAGAGAGTCAGCAGCTCCCAACAGCTCCTACATCTTCTCCAAACAGCTTTCCGGCTAGCCTCCTTTCCTCTCCTCCCTTTCTACCTTTTATGCTGCTGGCAGCCATCCTCAGGTGGGCCTCCCACACCCAGCCCCACTCTAGTTCAGGGGCGCTGGGCGTCACAAGTTGACCACTCGTTGCAATCCACTATAAGGGACCTTATGCCTGCCTTCAAAACAGCTTTCACTATTCTGTGTTTCTCGACATCCCATTCAAATTATAACATTTGCCAAAGTTATCAATTTCTTATTTTTGTTGTTGTTACAGGGTCTCACCACAAAATTCAGGATGGCCTTGAACTCACTAGATAATCCAGGTTGGCCCGGGATTCGGGATCCTCCTGCTCCAGCCATTCTGGTGATTGTAGTGCAGGCGTGCACCGCTTACCCTGCTCAATTTGTCAGTTTCCAAGTCATCTGAGATGGTAAAAGAGGAACTGTGCACTAAATGGGCAGAACTGCCACCACACACATATGTCTTCCAATAAAGAAGCATGGGATGTTTTCCTGTGCACAGGCAACTTTAAGACGTTTTCAACAGCATTTTGTACTTTTCACAGAACTAGTTTTGCCTTTTTCCTTTTGTTTGTTCATAACTCTTATACTGTATTTAACATTACTCCAGTGGAGTGCTGTACACTTGGGATGTGAACGTCTATCGCTAGTGTGTGAAAATATATCTAGTGTTTGAGCTTGATCTTGTATCCTACAATAATGTTAAACACATTTATTTACTTTAATAGTGTTAGATAAATTTCTTGAGTTTTTCCATGTGTAGGAGTATGTTCTCTGAAACAAATATAATTTTACTTCTTCCTTTCCCATCTAGGGGAAGTTCACTTCTTTAGCTTGTTCTGCAGTCCTGGCCAGAGCAGTGAGCTAGAAAGCAGGCGTTTCAATGCTGGACTCTGCCGCTCCTGCCCAGCTCTGGAGGAGAGCGCCCTTCTCCGCCCTGACACACTGAGGAAGGCGCTCTTGGTTCAGTGTTTTTATCAGGATATACCGTTGACTTCTAGCAAAGACCTACTGACACCACCCTATGGACTACTCTTGCTTTATTGATTTGCATTTTTATACTTATTTTAAAAGAGAATAAAACAAGTAAAAAATTTAGAAGTGATATAGAGTTTTGCTAAACAAAATGATAGGATTTCCACAATGGTTTTTATATTGTATATTGTTGTCTTAAAATTGTTTAGGTTACCAAATATAAGCACGAAAAACTTTACATTATTTAAATTTTGAATACTAAATCGATCTCACCTTTATCACGTTTATTTGGCTGAGTCATGGCATTGCTATCCTTTTTACATAGTTAGATGTAATTTGCTTATATTTTTGTTGAGGATTTTTATGTCTATATTCATCAGTTATACAAGGCATATCCAAAATATGGTGTGCATAAAATTCCAAACATGCTTACAATAAAAAAACACATTTCCTTTCATCTTCCTCAAAAAAAAAAAAAAAAAAACCCTATCTCTCATATGGAACCCACATATTACATGGATCCTATAACTTTTGGAAGCAGTCCTGGGGGTCACTTTCAGGACTGACTTGTAGGGTGTGATAGGAAATGTGGTGATGCTGCTGCAAATGCAGTCCACGTGACAGGCAGGCTCCTGTCACATTACGTGGTGTCCTCAGTTCCTTATTCAATTTCCTATTAACTTACCTGAGAGAACATTCTGAGTTTTCTTCTGACTCTTTAATTGAACCCTGGCGTACTTCTGTGGCTTCATACTTCTCACACACTCATGAGTCTCTCACGTTGCATCGTGCTGCTGAGTATAGCTCCACTCCCCTGTGCTCTGAGAATGTGCTTTAGGTTGGTCAGATAATTTTCAGGTTACAGATCCTAAAGACATAGAAATGTGCACACTACCTTAAAAATTCAAATAATAACTTTAGGAAAACTGATTAAGAAATAAAATGACATGAATGATTCAACAAAATCAGAAGGGCAATCTGAGATCTCAATGATGAATTTATGAAACATGAGAAAAATGGAGTTCTGGAACTGAGAAATCAATGAGTAAAAAAAAAAATACTTAGATAAATGTCAGACAGAATCAAAAGAGAGGTTTGAATGTGAAGAAAAGATTTTGGATATCACCTCATCAGGTGGAAAACAGGAAAAGATCTAAAGAGGAAGAGGAAAATCAATGAGTAAAAAAATAGAGCACAAGACCAGGGATATAGCTCAGTAGCATAAGTACCTGCCTGTTCAATGCCAAATACCAAGA
>NW_004524731.1:709556-711077 GCF_000260255.1 Octodon degus
TTTGTTTTGTTTTGTTTTGTTTTTTAACTGGCTAAGCCCACCCCAAAGGTACGGTTGGCATGGCATGTGTTGCTGGGGATCGAACCTAGGTCCTTGTGCTTGGCAGGTGGGTGCTTAGACTGCCAAACTATCATCCTGGCCCCATCAGACATTAATTGAGGTAAAAAATTGCTCTTGAGATTTTGTTAGTAGTCTCCTTGTTTTGTAGCTTTTCTTTGTTTTTTTCATCTTCACTTTATGGTTTGGTCGTTTTTCAGTAGAGGTCAGCATTAAAGGTTTTGTTTTACAACTTTTCTCTACTTTTTACTTGATATTAATCTTGGGTTTCTCTTGACAATTTTTAGCAGCAGCATCAACTACTTTGGCCAGCAACCACCTTGCTTTGGTTGAATACCTTAAGGTAATTTGTGAATTTCTATTCTATTTCTATTCTAGGATACATAATTTGAAAACTATCTCACTAACTCAAAGTGTATTCTCTGACCACAGGGGGATATTCAGTATCAGGATTGTATTTGGGAAACAGAGGATTATGTAAAAATTGTGTAGCAGTGATACAAATAAACAAACAATGCTTTAAAGAATAATTCAGAAGAAAAGTCAAATATGCACTCAGATAAGTTAATATGAAGATATGCACATAGTATAAATTTTTATCCTATCTAGGGCTTCCAATTCTTCTACATGTCACTGCTTGATAAGTTATTCTACAAGGCCTAACAACCCTGTGTGGTCCTACAGCATAACTGTTCCAGGGTTTATGGATTGTTTGTGGTACACTGGATAACTTTTAAAATAAACTAGGATTCATGCTCAGTTTGCATGTTTGAACCTGTAATTCTAGGCTGATGCTTTTGGGAATGTCTCATCAATCTGAAGAAGTACGTGTCCCCCTGGGACCCACCAGAGTATGTGAGTAGAGTGCGAGGCCAGGGTGTCCAGGAGAGGTATAAGCACTGTCTTTCCTATGCACAAGTGTTGTAGTAATGTGGCCAACTCTAAATGTTCTTGACAGGAAGGCACATTTCAGTAGAACTTTTGCTGTGGATAAGATCACCTCATATTGATAAATTCATGCCAAATTCAAGTAAATGTTAATGAAACACATTAGTACAGTGATAAGCGCCAGTAGTCAAAAGGAGACTTTGGGAATACTGGGTGGAACTTCCCCCCATTAGTAACCTCAGCGGTGGCTTTTAGAGAAAGCTTCATCTCCATTGCTGTTCTGAGGACCTGGCATCATAAATGGGCTCATGAGTTGTAATGCCCCTAGATCAAGTGTTTCATAGTTCAGAGGAGGTCTCCTCAAGGTGAAATTGCTGAGATCCCATCGCAGAGAGACAGCTCTGCAGGTTTCGGTCAGAATCCCAGAGTTTGTGTCCCCAACATGTTCCCAGTTGGGACCAATGCTTCTGCCAAGGACCAGGTCGTGTGTTCCAGCCACATTGGGCACCAGTTGTTTGAGACACTTCCAGGTCCTCATCTTGGTCCAAGAAGCCAATATTTATAATCCCAAAGTTA
>NW_004524731.1:721382-734207 GCF_000260255.1 Octodon degus
TTCAGCAGGAGTTTTGGTGAGCCTACCCTGCCCTGCCACTGTCCTGAGTTTCTCACCCACACCCCACATACCTACCATTGCTACAAAGTAAGAGAGAAAATTGGGATCTTCCAAAATGACAAAAAGAAGGAACAATAGTCAATCTCAGACCTCTAGCCCACCCAAAACAAGTCCAGGAGACAAAGTCATAGAAGAACTCAGAAGCCACACACCTGAAATTTCTCAGATGATAGCAACTGAAGTAAAGAAACAACCCCATCAGTCTATAGAGGAAGTAAGATCAGAAATAATCTCTCAGGTAAAAAATGAAATGACAACAATCATGAAATAATTGCTCAATACATCTAAGGAAGACATATATAAAAGATAGAAGGGAACTGGAAAATGATGGATACAATACAGGATGGAACAATACAAAAAGAACTAAAATGCATGAAACAGATTCAAACGATATACAGGGCATTTAAAATTCCAATGAAAGCTAGTAAAACTGCTTGAACAAAAAAGCAGGTAGAATTTCAGACGCTGAAGATAGTCTTGCAGCTAGTGAACATGAAATGAAAGATCTCTTTAAAATAACAAGGAGCCACAAACTAGCAATACAACTATTGCAAGATAATGGAAAGACAAATAATATGAATCAAATAGGCATGTATGAAACAGCTAGAGTTAACACAAATGACATTAAAAGATTGTTTGTAGAAGCAGTAGCAGAAAATTTCCCAAGCATGGGAAAAGAATCTGACATACAGTAAGTGAGGTATATAGAACTCCAGAAAGCCATAATCAAAATAAAACTTCATCTAGACACATAATAATCAAGATCCCAGAAACTGAACAAAAGGAGAGAACATTAAAAGCTGTTAGACAGAAGAAACAGATCACCTGTAATGGAAAGCCTGTCAGAATCATGGCAGATTTCTCAACACAGACCATCAAATCAAGAAAAGCTTGGAGTGAGATATTTGAGGTCCTGAAAGAAAACAATTTCCAACCCAGATTGATGTATCCTGCAAAACTGTCTATCAAATTTAGTGGAGAGATTAGATGCTTTCATAACAAAGAACAACTGAAGAAATTCATGACAAACAAACCAACCCTACAAAGAGTAGTGACAGATATTTTACAAAGAGACAAAGATGATCACAAGTTCAAGAACAATAACTGAAGAGAACCACCAAGCAGAGAAAACAATTAAGCAGAGGGAAAAAGTAGGGATCCTACATGAGAAAAATATGACAAAGTTAAGCCAATACATATCAGTGTAACCATCAATGCCTATGGTCTCAATTCACCAGTTAAATGAAACAGACTAGTAGAGTGGATCAAGAAACAAAATCCAACAATACACTGCATACAAGAAACACATTTAACTAAAAAAGAAATTAATTGACTGAATGTCAAAGGAAGGAAAACAATACCCCATGTGACCAGAACCCAGAAAAAAGCAAGGGCAGCTATTCTGGTTGCTGACAATGTCAACTACAAACCAAATGTGAGTAAAAGAGACAAAGAAGGGTCACCACATATCTGTTAGGAGAAAACTGCAAGAGGAAGAGATAACAATTATAAATATAAATGCACCCAATGAAGTTGTACCTCACTATATAAGACAAATTTTAAAGGACATGAAAAATCAAATGAGCAATAATATAATTGTACTAGGGGATTTTAACACCCCATTGACACAAAGAGATAGATTAACTATGCAAAAAATCAGCAAAGAAATAACAGAACTAAACCAAACTTGTGAAGGAGTGGACTTAGTAAGCCTTTACAGAGTGTTATACCCAACAGTCTCCTAGAAATAGAAAAGCAAGACAAGCCCAAAGCACAAAGAATGCAGGAAATTATAAAGATCAGAGCAGAAATAAATGAAATGGGAACAAAGAAAGAATACATAAGAGGAAAATGAATTTCAAATTATGAAAGGATAAATAGCCAAATAAGTCAACCATTCAGAAGATGATCTAAATTTGTTTTAAGATTAAGTCACTTAGTAAAGCCATGCTGTTATGTTGAGCTGTAGGGGACTCAGGTCAACAATTTCTGACATTGACAATCAAGCAGAAGACCCAATACTATTATGGGCTACTAAACTCTTTTGGACTATTTTGCTGAGTTTACACAAGTATAATATTCAAATAATGGAAGTTAACAAAAAAGGGAATACAGATGAATGTCCATTTCATACCTGTGTATTCAAAATGGTTAGGATAGATATATAGTTCCATTCTCCTAATAAGTGGAGGAATTTGTTCTAATGGTGTTTGTAAATAGGATATCATGTCCAAATCTTGTACAGCAGTTGAGCACTAGGAAGAATGCATTCCATGTATTAATTATTGAAACTGTTCTACAAATTTGATTTGAAATTGTATCATTGTTATTTGTTTGTCAATAAAACTTTGGAAAAAAAAAGATTAAGTCACTTATTTGCAACTTTTATTAAAATAAATTTACGTATAAAAATGAGGTCATTTATTAAAAACTGTAATAAATTATGCCAGTGGTACAGAAGGAATTTTTTTTTGTCTCACTCAGGATGCCTTATGGGCAGGTCTGGTAAGGCATGAGGATCTGAGGATCAAACCACAGAATTCTGAGACTGACTGCTTTGCTTAAGCAGGAACTTAAACAACTGAGCTAATGGGAAGGCCCCCCAGAACAGAAAACGTGTATTTGTTTTCAGATATGTGAGCTAATAAATGTGTTTTTTAAAGAAAACAATTCAAAGAAATAATGAGTCAAAGAGTTAGTTCTTTAAAAGAATAAAATAAATAGATAAATAAATAAATAAAATTGATAACCCCCTAGCCAACCTTATCAAAAAAAAGGAAAGAAAAAATTCAAATCTATGCAATAAGGAATGAAAAGGGTGAAATCACTACAGACACTATAGAAATTCAGATCATCCATACCTATTTCCAAAATCTT
This sequence comes from Octodon degus, assembly GCF_000260255.1. NCBI lineage: Eukaryota > Metazoa > Chordata > Mammalia > Rodentia > Octodontidae > Octodon > Octodon degus. The sequence continues at coordinate 724,320 of NW_004524731.1, forward strand.
TACTCTCGCAGCATGAAAAACACAGAAGAAATAGATTGCTAGATATAAATGAATGAATAAAACTGAATCAAGAAGTTATAAAAATTCTGAATAAATCAATATCAGTCAATTAAATTGAAAATATAATCAAAACCCTACCAACAAGGAAAGGTCTTGATGAATTCACAGCTGAATTCTACAAGAAATTTAGAGAAGATCTAATACAAACCCTTCAATGAAACTGAAAGGTAAGCAATTCTCCCAAACCCATTCCTGGAGGCAATATTACTCTAATACCAAAACCAGAGAAGGACCCAACCAAAAGAGAGAACTACAGGCCAATCTCCCTAATGAACATAGATGCAAAACTCATCAATGCAATGCTAGCAAACAGAATGCAGAAAATCATCAAAAACATACATCATGACTAAGTGGGATTCATCTCAGGAATGCAGGGATGGTTTAATATATGCAAATCCATAAATGTGGTACACCACATCAACAGGGCCAAAGACAAAACCACATGATCATCTTAATAGATGCAGAAAAAGCTTTTAAAAAAGTCCCAACACTCATTCATGATAAAAACACTATAGAAAACTGGAATAGATGGTCTTTACCTCAACTTGATGAAAGCCATGTATGACAAACCAACAGCCAACATCATACTAAATGTACAGAAATTGAAAGCCTTCACTGTAAAATCAGGAAGAAGACAAGGATGTCCACTGTCACCACTCCTGTTCAATATAATTATGGAAACATTAGCCAGAGCAATTAGAGAAGAAGAAGGAATAATTACTAAAAAGGAAGAAGTGAAATTATTATATGCAAATGATATGACAGTGTACATAGAAGACCTCAAAAACTCCACTAAGACACTTAAAGATTTAAAAGCCAAATTCAGTAACATAGCACAATACAAAGTCAATACTCAAAAATCAGTATCATTTCTATACACAAATGACAAAAAAATGATAAATTCAAGGCTTTTGTAGATAAATGGATGCAAGGAGAGACTGTATTGGTAAGTGAAATAAACCAGATGCACATGTGAAAAAATTGTATTGTCTCCCTAGCATGAGAACCTGAAAGAGTAAATAAAATTGGAAAGCTACCTTAAATACTGCGAAAGGGAAAGAATTTGTTCAACAGGAAGGAAAAATGGGGATGAGAAAAGGACAAAAGAAAGAAGGGAAAGGATATTTCTGTATGTGCAAGATAATTTGGATAATTTTACAGCTGATTTCTCCTGGTCTTTTGAAAGGAGAAGTTAAAGCTTAAGTATTTTACTATTCTTATTTTTTTTAAATGCTCATATTTTTTTCAACCAATTTTGCACATTTATATCTGGTAATGTAAACAACTAATTTAAAGGTAACATCATGCAATACAGCAGCCATTGTTGAATTCCTATTACTTTACTGAATGAAATTTTGAATCATTTCTAATGCTGGTTTTTTAATTAGTATTTTGTATTCTCTTTTTTTTAAAAAAAAAAAAAAAAACAGAGTACAAAATAGTACCCAAAAAGAGAAAATTGCAAATAATACAGAATTTCTCTAAGCAAAATAATGTGAATTCCTATTTTTTATTCTTTAAAAAGAAAATAATCGAGTCAGATTCATTCCTCAGGCATTACGTGAGTTTGCTCTCATGGCCCAGCTGACTGGATCAGCACAATTCTGGATGTGCTGAAGGGGTTTGCTAAAAGAGAGACCCATTGTAACTGTGACTGGTCCCAACCAATAGGCCTTTATGCTGAATGGAATGAAAAGGGGAACGAAGAAGGAGGGCTCGCTTCTACTTTTTCAGAGGTGCTGCAGCCATCACCTTGACCTTGGCTGTCTAGTATACCCTTCAGCTAAACCCTGTGGAGTGCTATCCAAGACATTTTATCTCCTGATGTGGACCTACGTGGGACTCTGTGGTGAGCTCCAGGATTCCCATCTCTGACTGGCTGCTCTGGATGTCCAGTGTATAGCCAGCCTTTGTGCACTCTTCCATACCTGACTGTGCAAGTGGCCAAGGTCAGCCTACCTTGTAAATTCTCATGTATATAATATGTATTATATTACACTACATTTTATTTTATTTTATTATTAAATGGGCTTGCAAGTGAGAAATGAGTGATAAAGGCATGCTGTAATTAAGGCATAGGAACTTAAAAAATTCTAAAAGTAGCAAAAGAAAAATACACAGTCACATGTGTGGAAAGAAACAATTTACTATTACTGGAATACTCAGCAGAAGCCATACTCTTGAGGAAAGTATAAGAAACATATTCAAGGTGAAGAAAGAAAGACACATAGACCAACACATGTATCGCACCCAAAATTCTACAGCCAGAAAAGCTATCAGTTAGGAATAAAGCTTTTGCACTGAAGAAAAGTCAAAGAAATGTCAATAATTTGAAGGGCCTCAAAACAAATGTTCAAATTAGTGCTTCAAAAGGAAGTTAAGGAAAAGTAATTACTAATCTGAAAAGAGAAAGCCTCACCGAAGGGACAAATTCATAATCAAATTCAAATGTCCTATCACATTAGTAACAACATGGATGCAAACTTTCAAATCTCAAAGGTTGAAACTGTAAATGAACCCAAAAGTTACATGAGGCTCAGTTGTTAAGGACATAGAAAAGCAACTATCTAACAGAAAGAAAATTTATACATACACAATGCATGATAAATTTCAGGATTTTGGTTGTTGTTGTTCAACCAAAGTTAAGTAGTTACTGGCCAAAACAATTAACAATGCTGCAAAAATTGTAGAGACAAACCCAAGGTTAATAATGGATAAGCAGTAGCAAAATTGGAAAACAAAGCCTTTAATGCTGACCTCTACTGAAAACCACCAAATCACAAAGTAAAGATGAAAAAAAAAAAAAAAGGAAAAACTACAAAACAAGGGGAAGACTACTAACAGAAACTGAGGAGTAATTTTATCTTAAATTAATGTCTATTAATGTAAATTTATGAAATCAGCGAATAAAAAAAGATAGATCTCTCAAAAAGAAAAAAGAAAGCATGCAGTTATGTGCTTCCTACAAGACAGTCCCTCTCAGGAGGGGTCCTACTGAGAATGTAAGTGAAACGATGATACTGGGGTTCTATTGAAAGAAAACCCAAAAGAGACAAATGACAAGTTGACCTATATCATATAAAATAGAACTTAACCCCAAAGCCATAAAAGAATATGGAAGGTAACTATATAATTACAAAGCAGTCAATTTTATAACAGGGTATAATAGAGGAAAATATAAATGTACTCTATACCACAGAACCCAAAAATACAAATCAATACTATACACTTGCAGATAGAGAAAGATGAGAGAGAGAGAGAGAGAGAGAGAGAGAGAGAGAGAGAGAGAGAGAGAGAGAACAGCAGAGAGAGACAGAGGGAGAGACATTGCACAAGTGACAGTAGCGATATTCAGAAGCTCTCACACACAAATGGATAAATAGCCCAGAATCCCCCCGCCATGAAACAACCAAAATATGCCTGAGGTTCACTCTGTCATCGACCAAGGATATTTGACATATAGGTAGATAACTTAGCATCCCATCAAGAGTGGAAGAATATGTTTACTTCTGAACAACAATGGAAATGACTTCAAAGTAGATTATAAAACAACAGAAACCAAGTGGCTAAGAAATGTAAAAACTGAAATTACAACTAATGTGTTTTTGAACAGATGAAATAAAAGTTGAAATCAACATAAAATTGGCAACAGGAAAAACCTGGAAAATTATGCAGATGCATGGGACAAAGTAGCATGCTTTACAAAGACTAGTTGGTCAATTAACATTCCAAAGAGAAAAAAGAACAATCTCTTCTAATAAGCAGAAATGGAGATGGAACATAATAAAACTTAAAGGAGACACCAAAATTGTCCTCAAAGAAAAATAGACAATGCTAAAGCTCTACCATGAATAAGCATGAGAGTGTTCAGCAAAAAATCATCTGTAATACTACAAAAAACTGCAAAACAAAAAGCCAAGTTAACTCAGAATTAGTGGAAGAAAAATAGGACAAAGATATCAAAGGAAATGAATAAAATACAAAACTAAATATTTGAAAGAGCAAAGAATTAGTGTAACATTTCTGAAAATGTAAAAATAAGCTGTAGTTTTATAGAATGTGAAAATAGCAACAGATACCAAAATAAATACTAATGGAAGCATTTAAAAAATTACCATTGACAGTACAGAAATACTAAGGATCATGACAAAACTGTAAAACACTAACTACCAAAAGTTTTGAATATTAACAAGCAACAGACATATTTCTAGAAAAAAATCACCCTAAAATTTGGGCCCCACAGATTTAAATTTTAAACAGCTAAGTGATGGTTGAATGAGAAGAACCAATATTAAAAATCTCCCAAGCAAGAAAACTCAGAGAGGATTGTGTTAGTCCTGTATCTTACAAAGCGTTTAAAGAAAAAATGATTTTTAAAAATATTCCAAATAATGAAGACAATGATATTCGCCAAGCTTCTTTTCTTCAATATTTCTTTGTTCACTACAAATGTCAATATTCAAGCAGATGGGAGGCAGGAAAAGACAGCGGTGCACTGCGCATCACCATCTGCTCCAACCAGGCACACACCAAACAAAGGAAACACGAAGACCTCAAAGGCCGGTGAGGTCCACAGCAGCCCTGGGCCTCCAGATCAAACCTGCCGCTTCACTAACACATCCAAGGCAGCGCTAAGCCCTCCCCTTACTGACCCATAAATACTGGCTGGCTCCTCGCTCCACACACCGGGACACTGCTCCCCATCTCTGCCGACTCCAGCCATGAGGACCCTCGCCCTCCTCGCTGCCTTCCTCCTGCTGGCCCTGCTGGCCCGGGCTGAGCCCCTCCAAGAAAACGCTGAGGATGCCCTGGAGGAGCAGCAGCCAGAGGAAGAGGAGCAGGAGGTGGCCATCTCCTTTGACGAGGCAGAGAGTTCTGGTCCTCAAAACGCAGGTGAGATATCCAAAGGGGTGGAGGCATGGGCTCTAGAGAGGAAACTCCAAGCTGGGCTATGGAAGGAGGCTCAGGACCCATACATCACTTATGTGACTGCATCCAACCCTCTAGACCTTGACTTGGCTGCTCCAAGTTAAGGAAGGAGAGCCAAATAAAACAGGGGATGTTCTTCTTCAAAGTCATGCGTCACTTTCTCAAAATCACTGCCTAACATGTGGACAGACATATGGGCTATCACTTGTGGATCACAACGGGTGTTTTTCACCCTAGATAGGATACCTAATCTCACTTCTTCTGGGAGACTCTAAACACTGGAGGTGGTCAAGGGTTTCAGCGTCTGTTCGGTGTACGGGAGCGCCTCACTGACTCACAGGGGTGCTGACAGGTGGGACGCGGCCTCAACTCCTGCTGCCCCATACAGCCACACGTAGGAATTGCCAGCTTGCTGAGGAGTTGCCCACACTGCTGGGAGCTTGAGCCAACGTGGCCAATGCATGCAGCCCAGCCGGGCCTGCCCTGGGAGGCCTCTGTCCCACGCCCTCCTGCCCAGTGCTCAGCGCTCCATGCTGCATCTGCTTCTGCAGGTCGTCAGAAAGTTGACACCACCTGCTACTGCAGAAAGAAAGCCTGTCGTCCCTCAGAGACCAGATCTGGAACTTGCCAGAAGGGTCTGAAGAACATACCATTCTGCTGTCGCTGAGCACGCACACCACAGGCGAGCGCTCCATTGGGGTCACACACTTTGCTGCTCTCTGCGTGACCTCTGTGTTCCACCTCAAGTAAACACCTTGCAGCAAGTTCCCTGTCTGTGCTTCTTGATGTTTGCTGTGCTCTCTGTGTGCATTCTTTGAAGTATCTGAAAGAACACCCTGTAATCTAAATCCTGGCTCCAAGTACCCAAAATTTTAAGGTTGTCCACAGGCATTGAAGGCAATGAAGTCAAGGGCAACCTCCGCCCCTCTCTCCTGTCTCCTAAGGGACTCCTCGCAGTCCTTGCCCAAGTATCTTACATTCATGCGTCGCATCTGCTGCATTTCACACTTGCTCTTCACACAGTGTGGTGGTTTCGTTGCCTGAGGCCAGGTGGATCACCTGGGCATTCACCGGGGTGCTCAGCTCCTTTCACATAACATCCTACAAGGAACAGGTTTTTTAAAAAGGCATGAAGAATAGACAATGAAATCATAAAGTTGCACAGTGAGGCAGACAGTCACATTATTAAAACTTATGTCCTGTGATGCTGCTGTGTTGACATGCAGAAAATTCAGAGAGACAATCCGCCAAAGCACTTTGCAGCACGTGCTTCCTTCCGTCTCCTGAGCTAGTGAGAATCTGTTGTGGAGAAAGAGCAACTTCCACATCATCAGAATGCTAGAGGAGCTCTGACACGGTGTCCTCCTGCCGGTTCTAAGCACCCCTGGGTTCCTTTCTTGATGAGCTCCTGCTCTGCGGCCAGGACAGATGTGGCTTGAACCTCGGCCTGTCCTCCTCTTGGCACACTAGAGCCAGTTGATGACCCCTCTTTCACCCCCCAGACTCCTCTCACAGAGGACACACAAGACCTACAGTGGGGCCTCGGTTCACCCGTGCTTTTGTTTGTGGATAACTTGGCTCACAAACAGAAGCCTTCGCCAGTGTTGTCTTTCGGATAGTAAACTCTGCATCTTGTGATGAACACGGCTGCAGGCCTCTTTCCCGCAGGAACACCACTGTGGCACATTTTGCTGAATTGTGGAACAAATTGAGTCCGGGCACCCAGGGACCACTGTAAATCCCATCAGGGCATTAATTTAGCTCAAGACTCTGGTAATTCAGCGTCCAGACTGCCTATCGTGGTTCCTGCCATACAGAGACAAGGGACTCTGCCTCTCACACAGCCTCACCATGACCGCCTGAAGGTTCATGCTGGGCCTCTTCCTGCTTTAAGAGTCCCTGTGCACCTAGGGGCTTAGTGACCGGCAGTGACTCCCAGCATGGAGGGTGTCACTGCAGTAACCCAGGCACTTAGAGCCCCTCTTTGACTGTGCCACACTGTGAGGTCAACATCCCAGTGTCACAAAATCCTGGATGGCTTTAAAATCAGAAGCCAGAGCTCCCGTGCTGTCTCCACCATGTGCTAGACAGGGACACAACTGAGTGCATTCTCTCAACTGCCCAGTAGTGCAGTGGCATTCAGGTGAAAGGTTTTAGGTTTCTAACCCCAGCACCCTTCTTAGAATACTTGTGTTGTAATCCATTTCGATGTCCCACAGTGCTCCAAGAGTGACTGGAAGCTCGCTGTGCATTGTACTCGTTTAATTAATACTAGAGCTCTAGAAATGGGATGCACTGCGCTGTAGGCCTGGGGAGGCAGCTGCTCAAATGTGGGCAAGGCCGCGCGCCAATCGGAGTCTCCCGCCACGGGGGTTGGTTTACGTTGGTGACATCAGGGCCCCGCTGGCGTTCACCTCACCTACTTAGCCAGGAACTCCAGGCTCCTGTATGGAGCCTCTCTTGTTATGTCCTTGTTGTGTCTCTTGTTTGTGATCCTGTGATGTTCTGCTTCCAGACAACCAAACTGGACCTCACCCCGCCCTGAAGCTCTCCCTTCCCTGCACAGCACCCAGAGGAATAAAGGGCTGTGTTTTCATTACATGTTCACTGGAGGGGGCTGTGTTTTCAGTGCATGGTGATCGCATTCCCCTTGGAGTGCGCTCCTCTGCGTAACATGGTACAGTTCTTTTTGTATCTGACCTTTCCCCTCCCTTCATCTCTTATCCTCTTGCCTTCTGCTAAAGATCCATCTCCCTGTGTTATTATCTGTCCTTTCTTTCCGCTGTTTGCTCCTGCATTGGATTTCTTTCCTAAGAGCAGCAGTGGCTGTCACAGGCCCCCTCGTACCTCTTGGAGCTGCTTCTGCAGTGAGGCCTGCTCCGCCGTCTGAAGGCCCAGCGCCTGCCTCCCTGGGAGTGCAGTGTGACCGGGTCAGCGGCTCCTGAGGGAGAAGGCAGTGTGGAGACGCCCTGGGCTGTGACGGGGAAGGCTGGACAGAACAGGACCCCTTCATGCTTGGACACTGCCTATGTGGCTATGTGGGAGCAGAGGACAGGGTGACCTGAGAAAGCCAAGGATCTGAGACGGGACCCGAGACAGGACCCACGCCTGGAGGACACGACTGTTTCCCTACTTTTGTGAACATGTGTGGTGTGATGTTATTAGGATTGTTATGCAAAGTGTCATTTTGAATGTAGTCATCAACCGTAAAATTTTCTCTACTTCATGTTTGAAGATAGCTAAGATACATTTTTTTAAAAGAAAGTCTTTGGTTCTCCTAGTCCTTTGCCCTGTCCCCCTCCCTCTCCAGGTTCCCCTTTTTCTTTCTCTTTCCTTCCTTATCTTTTCCTGCTATGTATAGATTAAACCTGTGACCTACACACTGAACTAAATTTTCAGTCTCTCGATTTTTTTTTTAACTTGAGAGGACTTTGTTACATAGGAGTGATGCCCAGGCAGGAGCTGCCCTCGGACTTCTCCTCCCGAACCCTCTGGAGTGCCGCAATTATAGGCTTGCACCTCCACACCCAGCTCGAAGGGACTCTTCCTGTGAGAGCATGTGAAATAATTTCATACTTTTAGCAACAAAGATAATTGGAGTACACATTTTGCAAATTTCTGGGTATGGACTGTCACTCAGATTCAAAACACATTGTTGGGAAATTTTTCTCCATGCCAAGATGACAATGAGAGTGAAGAGAGACAGCTATGCCTCCAGCTTGAGCCCAAACGGGGGGAGGAGTGAAAACTGCAGAGAGCTCTTGTGTTCACCTGGGAGCGGCTCCGTGGAGAGCTGGGGCTACAGTGAGATGGGGCAGGTCGCGGAACACTGACATGAGAGTCAGTCCACAGGACATGAAGATGGGTGTCACCATCGCCAGTGCGGCATCAGTAGAACAGACCCCAAGGAGTCCCTGGAATTGAGGGGCACAGGACCGAACGTAGACCTGGAGGGTCCAGGTGAGAGCAGTGTGACTGGCAGAAGCGGAGCCTGCTTCTCCACCCGGTCCCTGCCGGAAGGAGTGCTGCCACCCAGAAACATACTGGAGACACAAACTCCGGGATTCCCACCGAAACCTGCAGAGCTGGCCCTCTGCGATGGGATCTCAGCAATTTCATTTTGAGGAGACCTCCCCTGAACGACGAAACACTTGATCCTAGGGGAAGAAGGACTCTGCCAGGTCCTGAGAAGCAATAGAAAAGAAGCTTTCTCTGAAGTGTCATTGCTCAGGGTCTTAAGAGAGGGAAGTCCCCCTATATCCACTCCCAGAGGTCTCCATGGGACTACTGGCACCTATCAGCATGCTGATGCATTTGTTTATTATTTATCTGAATTTGACATTAGTTTATCAATATGAGGTGGTCTTATCCACAGCTAAGGTTCTACTGAAATGTGCCTTCCTGTCATGATCATTTAGAGCTGGCCACACTTGGGCATAGGAAAGACAGTGCTTATACCCCTCCTGGACACCGTGCCCGAGGGCTGTACACACATGGCCTGGTGGGTCCCAGGAGGACACATACATTGCCAGGTAGACGAGACATTTAAAGCGGTCTACAATTATGAGTCCAAACTTGCAAACTAAGTACGAATCCTAGTTTGTTCTGAACTTTTTCCCCTGTACCAAAAGAATACGTATGGCCTGAGATAAATGGTTATACTGATAAGGATAAAGGAAGTTTATTAGGCTTTGTATAATAACTTCTCAAGTAGTGATGTGCCCAAGCAAAGACAGACAACATGGGCAAGCCTGAGAACTTTTGGGGGTCTGGAAGTCATAGAGGGGTGTCACGGTGCTTCTTCTCCTATCTCCTCACTCCTCCCTTCTGGGTCCTCAAGTTCACAGAACATCAAGTCCACAGTGCAAACCCGTTCTGACGGCGGCACGGGTCCTTCAT
>NW_004524731.1:735338-736869 GCF_000260255.1 Octodon degus
ACTTAAGCAGATCCACGTTATGCTGATTTTGAACCGGGAGATCCCCATGCCAGAGAGACACCTAAACTCATGATAAGAGCTCCAGAGTATGAAATTACATCAGTGGCAAATGCAGGCCACCAGACGAGACTGCCTGTCTTGTTTGGCCCAAGAATCTGCCAACATCATTGTCCACACAAGTGAGAAGAGGTGGTCCACCGCTGTGTCAGTCGCACAAGCTGGTTGTGTCCTCCCTGGGGTCACTGCTCTGGTTCAGTGGAGGATCTGGAGCCCTGTTCCCTCTGTGTTCCTTCCACTTGGAGACCCTCACTCATTTATTCCCTTATGGCTTGAAACCCTCCTCAGGGTCAGCATGCAGGGATAGTGGAGAGAGAAGGACAGATCTCTCTTTCTCTCTCTCTCTCTCTCTCTCTCTCTCTCTCTCTCTCTCTCTCAGCACTGAGTGTGTGGCTTCCTGTGTGAGGCATTTATATGTGCATGTGTGTTAAATGATGCTGGAGGTCACAACTCTTTTGGGGGCCATGGTTTTATTTTACAGAAATTTGTTGAGTTATCTCTTGAAACACTGGTCCTTTTCCTGCAGACTATATTTTATCTGTCTGTATACCTCTTGAATAATCCTGCCAGTAAGCCCATATGTAAATGCAGTATTCTCCGATGGATAATGGAGTCTCCCTTCACTAGAGTTGTTTCATGGATTATTGAACTGGGAGCACTCCAAGTACAGTAAATACAGTTAGCATCTACTAAGGCAGACCAGGAATGTGGGGTTTAAACTTGTGCTCTGTTCACTAGTTGAAGAAATTGGGGGATGAGTACTCAAGTGCCACTCTGTACCCTGAGAGGGACTAGCGTTCCGACGGAAGGGAGAATCATGCTAACCACAACCAGCGTCAGACTAGCCCTTCAGAGACACAAGTTGTGCTTTGACCCTGAGCTCTCGCATGGCAGGAGGGAAGTTCAGGAAGGAGGTGAACCCCAAATGCTGTGCATGTGGGGCTGGGGAGCACTGCTGGAGGAAGGTCAGGAGGAGGACTATGACCAGCTCAGACCAGAGTCTGAGGATCTCAGGCTCCACTGCTGCTGCTGTCTTTGGGTCAGATCAAGGCTACTGCCTGCTGACCCTGTCCTGCATGATCCCTCAGACATCAGAGCCTCACACCCTGGGACAACATGGGGACTCTTGTTCACATGGGGGACTCCCTGTGTCTGCTCCCTGTCCCTGGGAGACCCGTCAAGGCTGTACTTTGCAGGGAGCATCAGCTTTTCAGCAGCTTGAAGACAATTCAGGAGAATGCAAGTTGTAACATGTAGGGAAAATGCTTTTCCCGTCCATTTTGTGTCAGCAAAGACCAATTTTATATATGTACCAATCCAAAATCCTAGATTTTTCCAAAAACAGCCAAATAACGATAAAGTCTATGCCATACTGTGGGGTTCTAGCCCTTGCTCTTCTACTCATCATGTTCTTTTAAATAATCATTCCATGCTGAGTATTTTTTCAATGGCGCTGTGACAACCCCTCATCTAG